>NC_059263.1:13458265-13510765 GCF_017591435.1 Portunus trituberculatus | reverse complement strand
ATATATATATATATATATATATATATATATATATATATATATATATATATATATATATATATATATATATATATATATATATATATATATATATATATATATATATATATATATATATATATATATATATATATATATATATATATATCAATAATTACAATAATAATGATAATATTGATAATGATGATAATAATAATAATAACAATAATAATAATAATAATAATAATAACAATAACAATAATAATAACAATAATAATAATAATAATAACAATAATAATAATAATGATGATGATGATGATGATATGCATCAAACTTCCAAAGTATCAAAAACGTACCTAAGTCATTCCTATCTCCTTGTGAATTTTCGTAAAATAGGAGGTATTCATCATTGGTCCTAACCGGTATGAAAATTCCTATCTCGGCGGTGAGTTGCGATTGGGCAGAGGCCCAGAGGGTGTCCTAAGTAGATATGAAAAACCGCAAGACGAAGAATGGCCGACCATCGAGAACACGAAGTGACTCCTGCCAACATAAGAAGATTCCTGAGATTCCCAAGGGCAGTAGAGGAATTGCAAAGGAAGAAAGTGAAATTCAATGCTATAGCAGGATTTCCAGGTGTTGTGGGGGTTATAGACTGTACCCATGTGAGAATAGTTGCTCCCACAATCAATGAGGAAGTGTTTGTGAACAGGAAGAATTTTCACAGCATCAATGTACAAGTTGGTTTTGATGCAAATTACAAACTTCTTGATATGGTTGTAAAGTGGCCAGGATCAACCCATGACTCACGGATCTTAAACCACAGTGGCTTGTGTCATCTATTTGAAGACCATACAATACCAGCTGGGTGTTATCTACTGGGAGACAGTGAATACCCCTTCAAACGGTGGCTGCTGGTTCCATACAGTGACAGAGAATGCCGGCATGATTATCAAGAAGTATACAACAGGTAAGATATGAAGTAAATTTGAAATACTGTGCTTATTCATTAATTAAACTCAGAAATATAGTATTACAACTTGTCAGGTTGTGGGAATTATCCCACAGAATTAGTATATTGAATAAATATATGGTAGTAAGGATAATTACTATCTCATAACTGTAGTTTAAAAACTACCGGGAAAGGTTAAAGGATTCAGTGAAGCACGTTCGACACCTCGAATAAGAGTCGAAGCAGAAAGGGAGTTGAGCTGGGTTCGACGCCTCGAACAAAGGGGTCGAGGCAGGAAGAGTTGAGCTGAAGAGAAATGACACGGAGTGAATGGAAGGGAGAGGGAGTTAGTTACCTTCCAACCCATACATCGAATAGTACAACAAGAGCAGCGAGAACAAGTATAACCAGAACAATAGCAGGCTCGAACAGTTACATTAAGAGCAACAAGTATAACCAGAACAATAGCAGGCTCGAACAGTTACATTAAGAGCCTCGCTTTCTCAAGTAAGGTATTTATTAAGTGTAGCTTTCCTGGCCAGTGTTAGTTATACGTTATTAATATACCGAGGCGGCGTTACGCTGCGAGGGAATACCAAACACAACGTGAGTAACTCTATCGCAGATGGTATTGTCGTACTTGTTATGATTCACAGTGTCATTGTTCATTATTGGACACTTGTACAGTTCCTTATTTTCGTTGTGGTCTCTTACAGTAAAGGAGTGTATGACAGTAAGACTTCTGAGCTCTAGCACCGAGGTAAATACAGTGCACCGAGGTACATACAGTGAGCGACTGGTAAGTGATTATCCTATAACTTTGAACCTAATTTCTTGCCCAAATAATTACTTGTTGTGAGTGAATTTTGTTAGAAGGGTGACTTGGGCAGTCATAATAAGATTCCCCACAAGGTGGTCCTTCGAACCGGATAATTACGCCATAATTACTGCTAGTTACCTCTGTTTTCATTCATGACTGACCAATTATCGGTAGCGATTGTTGGTCATAGTTTTTAACACCTCGGTTTTTATAACCTGTTGAAGGTGCTAAAGCGTCCTCCTATATAACTAATTCAATTGCTGAGGTTTTGAACTTTAAACATGACTTGACAATATTGTTCATTGGAGGGAATGATATTCATAATGGTTGTATGCCAGCACTAATTACTAATGATATTTGTGGCATAATTGAGCAAATACGCCACTACTGTAACTCTCATATCTGTTTCGTATTGCTCGAACATAGGAACCCAGTTCCTGGTAACCGATTCAACATAGACACTGATCAATACAACCGAGTTGCTAATAGCATCAATAATCGTTTGAAAAGAAAATATAAAACCAAATCATACGTTCAGTTCTTGAGCGTCACTGCCAAGCCTTTTCAAAATGGAACAGTTGACGGTATACATTTTGACAGAGAATCACAGGCTCATTTAGAAAGGAAATTTAGAAATACAATCAAGCGCTTTGTGGACTCCCAACGATAGATGAAATGGCAGACAAGGCTAAACGATCATTGAGAGCCTATAAAGGACATGTAACACGAGCCAGGAATAACTGTGAGACTTTGATGAAACAAACCCCAGTTGATACTGAGGAAGTTAAGGATGCCATTACATCGTTACAGAAACGATGGGATAGCTATGATGAAGCCTATAACCAAGTTGAGTTGTTATTACTGAGTCAGCAAGCTCTGAGAAAAGAGATTGATTCACTTCAAACTGAATATTATGAGTTACAAACCAACTATCAACTGATTATATCTAAGTTACGATCACTAGTTAATGTTCCTACGACTTCCAGCATTGGTGATACAGTAGTACAAACTCCAGCTGCATCTGCGAGACTTAAATTGCCTTGTATTTAACTACCGACTTTTTCAGGGAACCTTGTTGAATATGAATCCATTATTGACCAGTTTGAGGCACAAATTGGAAGTAGAACAGACTTAGAACCAGTAGCTAAATTACAATATTTAAAGACTCAACTTAAGGGAAGAGCCCTGGACTTAATTAAGGGCTATACATCAATTGCAGCCAATTATCAGTGTGCCTTGAATACGTTAAAGGAAACTTATGGAGATGAAGAAAAAATGGTAAAATTCTAGTTTCTGCCCATACTCCCCCCTCCACTCCCCAACAAGCTTGGGGACAGGTGGGAATGCGGGGTTTTGGGTGGGGTACATGAAATGCGTCGGAAATGCGTATTTTTTGCGTAAAATGGAAAAATTCCCATTAAAAAGTCTACGGAATTTTCATTATAAATTTCATAACCCGAGAGATATCCTCCACCCCCAACAAACTTGGAGACAGGTGGGAATGCGGGGTTTCGGGTGGGGTACATGAAATACGTCGGAAATGCGTATTTTTTGCGTAAAATGGAAAAATTCCCATTAAAAAGTCTACGGAATTTTCATTAAAAGTTTCCTAATTTTACTAATTTCGGTAATTCTTTACAATACATCCGTCCCCTTAACCCCTCCAACAAGCTTGTGGGCCTGTGGGGAATCAGGGGTTTTAGGGGGGTAGGCATATTTGAGTGATATATGGACTTCGAAAAATCTAGGGAAATTTCCTCAAATGTTCGAAAATATCCCTAAATATAGGGAAGTTTTACATAACCCTTCCCCGCTACAACACTAACCTAACCCTAACATAAACCTAACCTAACATAACCTAACTTAACCGGGGGGCCTGAGCCCCCCCGGACCTCCCTTACAACACTAATCTAACCCTAACCTAACGTAACCTGACTTAACCGGGGGGGCTGCGCCCTCCGGATCCCCCCCGCCTACAACACTAACTTAACCCTAACGTAACCTAACCTAACGCAACCTAACCTAAACGGGGGGTTGCGTCCCCCCGGACCCCCCCTACAACACTAACCCTAACATAAACCTAACCTAACGTAACCTATTTTATACAGGGCTGCGGCTCCCCCGCACCCCCCCAAAACACTAAGATAACCTAAGCTAAGCTAAGCTAACCTAACCTATCCTAACACCACAATTATAAACTTACATACTTTCCTAGTGACGCCAAGATGGCCCTGCTGCTTCTCAAACGTTGTTATCGTCTTCATTTGAAGATTCGTCACTGAAGGAGGGAATCGGTGCTCCTCGAATACTTTCTTGTGTACTCCTTTGCGACTGTTGTGGTGGGTAGAGACGTGCAGCTTCTTTCAAGAAGTTATGTACCTCTCTGCCCCCCTCACTACAGCACAGGAAGAGGTAGCGGCTTATGTATTGCCGCAAGAAGGTACTCCAAATTCCAGGACGTCTTATCCACTCCTTTATGTCTCTCCACAGTCTTTCAATGTTTTGTGTGTGAACGTCTGAATTAGTCGGATACACAAAGTTTTCCGAATGATTAATCACTTTGTGAATATCATTTTCTTTGGAGAGTTTGCAATATGCCCTCCAACAGTCGCTCACTATCACTGAGCCTGGTAAAATGTATTTCTTTATTATTGGGATAAGCGTGGCGGAGTCACGTTTCACACTGCAGGGCTCAACTAGCGGTACCACAACACAGTGCTTAGACTCGCGCTCAATCGCACCAAACAGACATGTTTGGGCCAAAACTCGGCCACGCTCATACTTTTGTTTCACAACGATTGTTTCATCAATTTCAACGATCTTACCAACTCCACCAATTGGTTGTTGATTTGAAAACCAAAACTCAGTCACTTCACTGCAAAAACTGCGCCAATCAACTACAGTCTGTCGTGATATTTCAATGTTTGCCCGAATTTGGCTGTGGGAAAAATACTTCCTTACCCATAAGTTTATATAGCATAACACTTGCCATGGCTTTAAATGTGTTCTTTCTAAAAATGTGCCTTTATAGTCACTTACAGCGAAATTGCATAGGCGGCGTTTCTTCGTCTTTGGAACAACATACGAACCTGTGCAACGCCACTGTTTTCTGTCTTCACGATATATGCACTCGCGACCACACCTTTCGCAAGTCACTTGGCTCGGTAGCACATTATGATTACGAAAAAAATCCAGTGCTTGTTTGTCATCCTTGTAGACTTTGCTGACTAATTCATACTCTGAGAGAGAACAACCAGCACAGGAAGAAACCATTGCTAGACTAACCAACAACGAATCCATGACTATCAAGCTCGATTCGCAATTGATATCTCGGGTTCGAATCACAACCGAGATATCTTTGGTTCGAATCACAACCGAGATATCTTTGGTTCGAATCACAACCGAGATATCTCGGGTTATGAAACTTGTAATGAAAATTCCGTAGACTTTTTAATGGGAATTTTTCCATTTTACCCAAAAAAATACGCATTTCCGACGTATTTCATGTACCCTACTCAAAACCCCGCATTCCTACCTGTCCCCAAGTTTGTTGGGGGTGGAGGATATCTCTCGGGTTATGAGATTTGTAATGTAAATTCCGTAGACTTTTTTATGGGAATTTTCCATTTTACGCAAAAAATACGCATTTCCGACGCATTTCATGTACCCCACCCAAAACCCGCATTCCCACCTGTCCCCAAACTTGTTGGGGAGTGGAGGGGGGAGTATGGGCAGAAACTAGAATTATACCGAAAAAATAAAACATTGTGTTTTGCAGAGGATTATAAATGCAAAAGAACCTAAGCATACGAAAAGTGACTTGGAAGCTTTTCGTGTGAACATGCTCAATCTTACAAGAAGCCTAAAAAACAAACATGATTTTACTGACAGTGAATGGGCAATTGTCTCCATATTTCAACATAAACTGTCGCCAATTACGGTAAGACAACTGTACTTAAAGTATGAACAGAACTTTTTTTATTTGGATCAACTTAATGAAGGTTTAAGGGACTTGGTGTCCCATATGGAAATAGAATCCAAACATAAACCCACTACAACTGTAAAACCAGAGCCTCATGAACGCCACAAAGAAAAGCCTTTAAGTACATACTATAGTACTGAAAGTACGGAACAAAATAAACTCGGCAAATCTTATCAACCCAACGGTTGCAGGTTTTGTGGTCAGGCTCATAAAGCTTCTCAGTGTACTCAGTATAAAACTCGCCATGACAGGATTCAGAGATTACTTGAATTGAAACAATGTGTCCGGTGCATGGGCAAGCATCTAACCAGATCTTGTAGTCAACCTGCAGACATGTAGAAGGTGTCAAAAGGGACCACATCATACAACCCTATGTAGAAGTTATGACAAACGACTGTGTTTCATACCCCGAATCTAAAAATGATAAGGTACAAAGTGCAAAACAGCAGAATCCTGGTAATGACAGTGTACCAGTGAGCAGTGCTGGTCATAGTGACGTCACTACAGGAGCAGCCACAATCAGCCTACTAGTGTAGCTCTAGCCACAGCCAAGGCTAGGTTAGAGAGTGATAGTGAATATATTAGTATATTCTTTGACTGTGGTTCCCAAAGAACTTTTATTGCAAGAAACTTTGTACAAAGAAAGTGCATACCTGTTAAAGTAAGAGAAAGGATGACCTTGACAGGATTTACAGGACAGGCACAGAGTCAAGAATAAGATATAGTAAAGCCAGTATTACAAATGGGGAATCGTAAGAAAAGAGTCACCGCAGTAGTAGTTGATAAATTGCTTGATACTATTGTAACTGTAGGACTGAGCAACGTCATTGATCACTTAACAAGTAAAGGTATGAATATGGCTGATACGGAGGTGAATGATGACAAAGTGGGCCACATTGATATGCTCATAGGTGCTGATCACTACTACGATTTCATTTCAACGACTACAGCTGTAGTGGATGGTATACACCTAATCAGTTCCTCCGCGGGATATATAGTCACTGGAAAAATTCCTAATATTTTTTTTTGGAGATAAAGCAATGGCTGTCAATGCAAACATACAGGAAGCAGTAATTGTCATGAAAATCACAGAGACTTTGGATCCTTTGGTGGAACATGACTCCCAGAGAGATTCGATGCCATTACACAAGTTATGGGATCTGGATGTGATAGAGATAGATCCGAATCAACCTGCACCTGATGATCAGATTTCATATAAAGAATACTTAGACACAGTCCAGTATAAGGATGGGCAATACTGGGTCAAGTTACCATGGAAAGTCAACCAGCCTGTATTACCAAGCAACTACAGCAAAGCTCGCAGACAGCTCAATTCCCTAATGAAGGAATTAAAAAGGAAGGGGCAGTTAGATGCCTACCACGGTATCATTACAGAAGTTAAACCAGAGCTTCATTGAAGAGGCACCAATGATAACCTCTAGCAAACCTGTACATTACATACCACATCATGTGGTATATAAAGAGTCTGTAACTACACCACTTCGAGTAGTATACAATTGTAGCTCAAAATCGAGTCCAAGTGAACCTTCCTTGAACGATTGTCTGATGACTGGACCTTCTCTTACCAAGAAGTTGGGTGATGTCTTACTGAACTTCAGGACAAATAAGTACGCTTTTACAGCTGACATTTTTAAAGCATTTTTAAGGATTGGTCTTAGAGAAGAGGACCGGGATTTTACTAGATTTCTGTGGCCAGTAGATCCTCTTTTAGAGGAAAGCCCACTCAAGACTTATAGATTTAAATCTTGTTTGGAGCCACCAGTTCACCATTTTTATTACAGGCTACAATCGACTTTCATCTCAGGAATTCTAGTAGTCCCTTAAGGGAAAAACTAGCGTCACAGTTTTATGTTGACAATTTCCAAGGAAGCACATCAAGTACAACTCGACTGTATGATACATATAAGGAGGCAAACAAAGAAATGTTGCTAACCAATATGCCATTACGACAGTGGACTACTAATCATACAGAATTAAGAAACAAGATAGAAAGAGACTTTCCAGCCTATAAGGTACCTTCGGAAACTAAAGTTCTTGGGATACGATGGAATTTAGAAGAAGACACATTGAGGATTGAGTATACAAAGACCTTGGGCGAACAAACTACATCACTGACAAAGAGGTCTCTGCTTTCAAAGGTCAGTAGACTTTTTGATCTCTTAGGACTGTTTACCCCAATTTCCATCACAGGGAAAATTATGCTACAAGAAAGCTGGAAACTAAAAATTGGTTGGGATGATCCCTTACCTGATTATTGTATTGAACAGTTTAACAGACTGGAAAGCAGTTATGAACAAATAACTGCGATAGAAATACCAAGAGCTGTAGTTGAAGAGGGAAAGCGGTGTGATCTACACATATTCTGTGATGCCTCAGCTAAAGCATATGGTGCTACTGCTTACTTAATTACTGAAACAAGTACTTGGCTGTTGACAAGTAAATCAAGAGTCACTCCAATTAAAACTAGAACAATACCACAGCTTGAACTCATTTCACTATTAGTGGGAACAAATCTTGCTGAGTATATTCAAAATACTCTAGTATTGAAGAAACTTACATCTGGTCAGACAGTGAAGCTGCCTTAATGTGGATTGAAAATAACAACTGCAAAATACCCTATGTACAAAACAGAGTGCAGGAGATCAAGGAAAAGGGGAAGACTTTTAAATACATGAAGGTAGAAACAAAAGAGAACCCAGCAGACCTATTAAGTAGAGGTGTATCTGTAAAACAACTGCAAAAGTCTTCGTGGTTCAGAGGTCCAGACTGGCTGAAGGAGGAATCTCAATGGCCAGAACAAAGGTGTCCTGGCCCCCAGGATAATGCTCTTTCAGGAATTGTGCAGCTAGAAGCCACAATTCCAGTGAACAACCAGATAATAAATGTAAAAAGGTACTCGTCCCTCGAAAAATTATCAGCAGTGACTAAAAGGGTCTTTAACTTCATAAGCAATTTATTTGCTAGACGAAGAAAGTTCTTGCAATGAAGGTGTATCTCCCATACGATATCGGATAAAACTAGTACAGAGTGAAGTTTATGGCGATGAGATATCAGTTTTGTTAAGCTATAACCCTAACACAGAGTTGTCTAAAAGGACCCTCAGTAATAACACTGAGTTGTCTACAAAGACTCTCGGTAATAACACAGAGTTGTCTACAAAGACACTCAGTAATAACACAGAGTTGTCTACAAAGACTCTCGGTAATAACACAGAGTTGTCTACAAAGACTCTCAAAACACAAAGGTCTGAAAAGTCCAAAAGGGCCTTCAGGCAAAACAAATTAATAAATCAATTGGGTTTATATCTTGATGAGGTAGGTATTTTAAGGTGTAGGGGAAGGCTTCACAATTCTTCACATAGTAAGCATCCGGTACTACTTCCAAAGAATCATTGGTTGTCTCACTTGGTGGTTATGAATGCGCACCACAACACTTTACACGGAGGAGTGGGCGACACCCTTACGAATATAAGGATGTCATTTTGGATACCAAAGGCGTGACAAGCCATCAAATCTTGCATAAAGTCCTGCGTTATATGTAGACGCTATGAAGCCAGAACAGTTTTGTACCCTGGTCCACCACCTTTACCAGAAGAGAGAGTACAAGAAAGCAGACCCTTTCAAGTCGTGGGCGTGGATTACAGTGGTGCAATACATTTGCAAGACCCAGATGGAAAGATGGAAAGGGGGAATCCATACCAATGAAAATCTACGTTTGTCTTTTTACTTGCGCCATGACTAGAGCTGTTCATTTGGAGCTAGCAACAGACATGACTGCAAATACTTTTTTGAGAATATTCAGAAGGTTTGCTGCGAGAAGATCCTGCCCAAGCATCATTATATCCGACAACGCCTCCAATTTTAGAGCAGCAGAAGTGGTTTTGAAAGAGTTCTTCAAGCTAGATGAAGTACAGCAATTCTTCGACAGACGCAATTGCGAATGGAAATTCATACCACCTAGAGCACCCTGGCAAGGAGGTTTCTACGAGAGGATGGTAGGCATAGTAAAGAAATGCCTGAGGAAGGCCCTACACAACAAAAGAATAACTGTGGATGAGCTTCGCACTCTACTAATGGAAGTAGAAGCTCGTGTGAATAATCGACCACTCACTTATGTGCAAGAATCCATTGATGAACCTATGGCTTTGACACCTAACCATCTTCTACAAGGATCTATTATTGAAACCATTCCACCGGTCATCAACAGAGACTATAGGACGGATCCAGATTTTCAGACCACCAGGAACTTATCTAATGAAAAATCATTGATAGATCGCTTTAACTATATTAATAAAGTCATCAAGCAATGGAATCTTGCATGGCGACAAGATTATCTTCTGTCACTCAGAGAACACCACTATGGGTCTGAAGTAAACACTCCATTACCTAAACTGTCAGTTGGAGATATAGTTATAATAGACACTGACACACCTCAATCCACCTGGCCGATAGGTAAAATTTTGTCACTTCTTCCTGATAAGTGGTAATGTCAGGGTCGTGAAACTTTTGTCGAAAGGAAGTGTATCTTTGAGAACGGTAGATAAATTAGTACCATTTGAAATATCTAGTACAGAAACAAACGATGGGATACAAGAGATGAAGTCTTCAGTTACTAGACCAAAACGGCTAGCAGCCATTAAGACCATAAAACTGATGCAGTCAAGAGGCCTTGGAAATGAAAGTGTGGAGGATTAGGTTGTATATATATATATATATATATATATATATATATATATATATATATATATATATATATATATATATATATATAAAACACACTAAGTGTACATAGAGAAATGGAGTTTTCTTGGGAAATTAAATTTTCTGTGGGAATTATCCCACAGAATTACTATATTGAATAAATATATGGTGGTAAGGATAATTACTATCTCATAACTGTAGTTTGAAAAATACCGGGAAAGGTAAAAGGATTCAGTGAAGTACGTTCGACTCCTCGAATAAGAGTCGAAGCAGAAAGGGAGTTGAGCCGGGTTCGACGCCTCGAATAAAGGGGTCGAGGCAGGAAGAGTTGAGCTGAAGAGAAATGACACGGAGTGAATGTAAGGGAGAGGGAGTTAGTTACCTTCCAACCCATATATCAAGCAGTACAACAAGAGCAGCGAGAACAAGTATAACCAGAACAATAGCAGGCTCGAACAGTTGCATTAAGAGCCTCGCTTTCTCAAGTAAGGTATTTATTAAGTGTAGCTTTCCTTGCCAGTGTTAGTTATACGTTATTAATATACCGAGAAGGCGTTACGCTGCGAGAGAATACCAATCACAACGTGAGTAACTCTATGGTATTGTCATACTTGTTATGATTCACAGTGTCATTGTTCATTATTGGACACTTGTACAGTTCCTTATTTTCGTTGTGGTCTCTTACAGTAAAGGAGTGTATGACAGTAAGACTTCTGAGCTCTAGCACCGAGGTAAATACAGTGCACCGAGGTGCATACAGTGAGTGACTGGTAAGTGATTGACGTAATTATCCTATACCTTTGAACCTAATTTCTTGCCCAAATAATTACTTGTTGTGGTTGAATTTTGTTAGAAGGGTGACTTGGGCAGTCATAATAAGATTCCCCACACAGGTTGCAATACTGCTAAGAAGACATGTGAATTAAGTAAATTTAGTTATTTATTGTTAATTTTGGTTATATTTATTTATGTATTGCTAGCTGTGAGTTGATGCAGCTGATTATGGTTATATTTTGAGAGATAAGACATGTAGTGTTAGTTTTGGTTAGATTTCACTAATGGATTTGTGGTTAGATAGGTACAGCTGTTAATAGTGATTTGGTTGTGGTTAGAACTACCTGTTTATACTTTGGTGTGATTTAGCTGTGGTTAGAATTACCTGTTTAGAGTAATTATTTTTACCTGTTTATAATTAGTCGTCAGCTGTTTATAGTTTATTGAGGTTAGAATTACCTTTATCATATTTATTTTCACCTGTTCATAATTTGTTCTGAATAGATTCAGCAGTTTATAGTTACTTGAAGGAAGAATTACCTTTTTAATATTCATTTTCACCTGCTTATAATTTGTTCTGATTAATTTCAGCTTTTTATAGTTTGCTGAGGGTAGAATAGCCTGTTTATTATTATTTTCATTTTACCCATTGATATTTAATTCTGTTTATAATCAGCTGTTTAGAGTTAGGTGACATTACAATTACTTGTTTCTAATCAGTTGTGGTTAAGTTTACTTTTTTTTTTTTTTTTTGTTAGATGCAGTTACTTTTACATATTTGTGGTACATGCCTATTCATAGTGGATATTTTGTTCAATTAGTTTATGAAACTTGCACACCTTTGACATTATTTTTTATTACATTTCAGAGCACATAAGCAAACATGGTGTATTGTGGAGCATGGCATTGGACTACTCAAGCCAAGGTTCCGTGTTCTCCAGGGAGAAGTTTGCTTGAACCCATCAAAGACCTGCCAAGTGATCACTGCATGTGGAATTCTTCATAACATATGTAAGGATTGCAATATTCTCTATGAAGAGGAGGAAGATTTAGGGAATGAGATCAAAGATGCTGATGTGCTCCAGCCTCATGATGAGTTACAACACGGCTGCTGGAGTTCATTTCCGAGATTATTTTGCTCATCTTCACTTTACATAAGTATATACATGAGTTAAAGCATGTAAATTATTATAGCAACTCAAGTCAAATTTAGGCGGTATTCATGATAAACCATAAGTTCTTGCAATGTATGAAATTGAGTTAGAATTGCTAAATATTACAAACACACCCAAACTCTTCACCAGTCACTCCTGTTGTTCACACTGTATTATGGCAAACATATGTAAGTGGACATGAATTAAGTATACTGTACACCACAAAGTTATTGATATTTCAGAATAATAGATATCTTATGTGTTCTTTATGTCTAAGTTTTTTGTATAACATTAAGGAATTAAAGTCAGCCTATGAAAATGATCTCAGCACTACATCCATTTCTTAAGCATTACACCAAAATATAAAAGTTAATATCAATAACCTGGTAGGCAAGGTGCCTGGTAGGTACCTTGCCTACTGGCCCTAAATGATGAAAGGGCATGGTCATATTTATCATGTTCATTTATTTTTCCATAATTTTTCCTCAGACATGAGATCTAAGTGGTCACTGCCAAGCCCTTTCTTCTGCTTCGGCTGGTGTGGAACTGTCCCTGAGACCATCAAGTACTTCCTCCCT
Source organism: Portunus trituberculatus (assembly GCF_017591435.1). Classification (NCBI taxonomy): domain Eukaryota; kingdom Metazoa; phylum Arthropoda; class Malacostraca; order Decapoda; family Portunidae; genus Portunus; species Portunus trituberculatus. Next base: position 13,497,805 of record NC_059263.1, on the reverse strand, counting down.
CACCATTAAGCCTGCTTATCTTCCTGCTGGTGGCCTCCCTCCCACCATAACCTGCTGCTGTCCTGCCTCACCTGTGCCTGACTGAGGAAGACCTGTAAGCTGCTGGCAGACCTGTCATACTCCTGCAGGACTACCTGAGGGCTCATAAGTAGCAACACATCTTCACAGAAGAAAACTTTCAATATATGTATTTTTCATATTTGTCATTAGGATAATAAAGTACAAATGATGTTTGATTAACTAGTTTTTATTCCTTTTATCTGCTGAACAATATAAATACTAAATGAATAGGAAGCTTTACTACATATATGCTGCTATTTCAGCTAATATTGCCATGTATTCAAGTTCTTGCTCCGCAAGTAGTTTTTTTGTTGCTACTATTACTTGCAGTTTTTTAGCTGCAGCTGCCTTTAAGCTGGCGAGTCTTGCCAAAGCCTGCGGACTCACCAGCGGAGGTTGCTGCAGGTCTGCAGCCTGTTGATCTGTTGCTGGTGGCTGCAGATCCCCAACCTGCTGGGCCACCATCGCTGGTTGAGCAGTGACGACAGACAGCTCTTCCTCCACAGTGGGCCCTACAGTTATTACAACTGGACTGTCACTCTGCAGGGGTGGTAGATCTCTTTCCTGACTGAAATGACAAACAAAATCATGCATTCACTGAGAAAGTTGGTTAGAAAGTTCATAAATTTCCCTAGCATTGTAGTTCCTTTAAAATTCTAGGTTGATGCAAATAAATTCTTATAGCTCCACATCCGCATGCATTTTCCACATAAAGATAGTCTAACACTATGATTAGGAACATTCTACTTATGTTGGCTCACTTTGATTGGTGTCTATTCCACCTTCAATCCCCGAAACACAGGAGTTGTGTACTTCAATGATCTCGGCAAAAAGAGAGCCATCTTGGATAAATCATTAGTTGCAGAGCCACTGCCTGAAATGACTAGATAATGTCATGTTCTCATAGTTCAAGATATCATTACAAAAAAAAAGGTATTCAAGTGGACTAGGACCATATTCTCAAAACAACAAGCATTTATAGCATTGCAGCAGTAGTGATGTCATCTCAAAGACAATATAGGAAGGCTAAATCTGTGAGGCTTAGTTTAGTTTAAATATTTTTCTTTCACAAAAAACATCGCCAGTGGTATTGTTTTTCCGTGACTGTCTTATCAATTGTTGCAAAGTGGTTAGTGGTTTGTGGTGGTTGTGTTTAAGGTTAAATTCAGTTGGATTGTGGTAAGTAAGATTTACCCTTTTATACTCAGTCATAATAAAATTCAGTTTTTATGCTGTTAGATTAATTTTTAGTAACCTGTGATTAGACTACTGTTTATGGGTAGGTGTTCTTAACTTCAGCAGTTTTTGGTTAGTTGCTGTTAGACTCACTTGTTTAAAGCCGTTTCATGTTAGTTTATGGTTAATTTATGCTATGAAATATAGATTTTTATGATATATTATTCTAACTAAGTTAGTTTAGGTGAAGTAAGGTCAGGTTAGTTAAGTTTAGGGTAACCTAACTTGACCTAGCCTAACCAAACTTAACCTTACTTTTTATAACCTAACCTTATCAGAATAACAATTTATTCGGTAAATATGAAATAAAGTTAGATTACTTTAGGATAGTTTAAGTTAAGTCAGGTTAGTTTAGATTAAGTTTATGATATATTATTGTAATTAGGTTAGTTTAGTTTAAGGTAACCTATCTTGACCAAGGCTAACCTAACTTAACCTTACTTTCTGTAACCTAGTCTTATTAAAGTAACAAAATATTCACCAATTATGAAAATAAAGTTAAATTAGGATACGATAGGATAGGTTAGGTTAGGTTAGGTTAGGTCAGGTCAGCTTAGTTTAGATTAGGTTTATGATATATTATTCTAGTTAGGTTACATTAGGTTTAGTTTACGGCAAGGTCCATCTACACATGAACAATTGCAACAACAGGGTATCCTGCACACTCGACCTCTTTTATTAAGCTTATCAAAATTTTGTGCATGTCAGATATATCATAACCATAATAAACTGGCTGCTTCCATTTTGCTACAAATCCACTCAGCATCACACCATGAACTTTGTCATGAGGTTTGTAGAGCATATCCTTACCCTTATGATATCATAACTCCATTCACTTGCAATGCTCATTTCATCTAGTGATATTACACATAATTTTTCCTGTGGACTAACAGAATCTGCTTTAGTTTTCATAAATGACAAAACAGAAGGCAGAATGCCAGATTCACAATCAAAATTCTTGGCTCGTTCATTTAATGTTGGCTTACAAGGCAAAGGAATGTCCTTCTTAGTTATCAGATATTCATAACATTTGGGACTCATGCTTCTCAGAGTTAATGCTGTTGATATATCTTGTCTTCATCTGGCCAGTGTCTAACATATTTCTTACTTATGATGGCATCAATTTGTTTTGCTGAAAATGGGTTTTAAAATGTTTAAATGATACAATGCACTTCACTTTCCTGTACTGATGGATCAGATATGTTTTTTCTTTCAAAGCAGCATTCTGTTTTTTTCACATCTTTATTCTCATTTTCCAGCTGCTGAATTTTCTGAAGTGACAGTTCACTGACATTGCTGCCACTCACATCACTTGTGCCCTCTTCTTTTTCATATTGATCACTTTCATTTATTACATTGACAGGATCAACCAACACATCTTGTAAGCTTGTTTCCCTCATACTTGTTGCCTTTGTAGATTTTTCAGTTGCGTTAGCTGGCAGTGCATCACTGTTGTTCCCTCTCCCAATTCTTGATTCATATTCAGCTTCGGACAATATTTCTTACACAGTTCTTTTGCATCCACATTTTTTTACCCTGCCAGACCTCTCACTGCATCTTCCCATTACACTTTTACCTGCAATTCATAAAATTAACATCAGCTTAACCCTCCCTGTACCACTACTCCAATTTCAGCCCCAACTCGTTTTTACTAATAAATGCACATATTTCTTATAGAAGTGCCATTGAAGAAAAGTCTTAGAATCAAGGCCAATTTACATTGGCCTTGCTTAGATTCATTTCTACTATCAGAAAATTATACTTTCATCAGTAAAAACAAGTTGGGGCTGAAATTGAAGTAGGCTTACTGTATATCAAAATAACACTGGTAATGCTTTTGCTTCACAGGTAGGCTATATAGCACTATAAGCAGTACAGAGGCATACACTGTGTGTGTGTGTGTGTGTGTATTTACCTAGTTGTATTGTACAGAGTTTGAGCGGGGCTCATAATGTCCTGTCTCCATATCTCCATTTATCTAGTTTTTCTTTAAAGTTATGCACACTATGTGCTGCGACAATTCCATTATCCAGTGCATTCCATTTTTCCACCGTTCTGTGTGGAAAACTGTATTTTCCTGCTGCGACAATTCCATTATCTAGTGCATTCCATTTTTCCACCGTTCTGTGTGGAAAACAGTATTTTCCAACATCCTTCACACACTGCCTCATCCTGATCTTCTTTTCATGTCCTCTTGTCCTTCCATTCTCTTCCGCCAACAGCACCAGGTCTTCTTTGTCTATCTTTTCAATATCATTTACTATCTTATACATTGTTATTAGGTCTCCACATTCTCTTCTATCTTGTAAGGTTGGCAGTCCCATTTCCTTCAGTCGTTCTTCATATGTGAGGTCCTTTAATTCTGGCACCATCTTTGTAGCAATCTTCATTATCCTTTTCAGTTTTCTTATATCTTTTTTAGAGCTCGGAGACCATACCACTACTGCATATTCCAGCCTTGGGCATATCATGCATGTGATGATTTTTTTCATCATATCTTTATCCATGTAATGAAATGCCGAGTACTCCTATATTAGTCAACATCTTATATAATAATCCAAATATTTTGTGTATGTGTTTATCAGGGCTCAGATTTTCTTGTATGATCACTCCAAGATCTTTTTCCTCTTTAGTCTTCATTATTTGCTCCTCTGCCATCAAATAGTTCCATACCGGTCTTCTCTTACTCTTTCCTAGTTCCATTATGTGACATTTCTTGGCATTAAATTCCAATTTCCACTTCTTGCTCCATTCATAGATCTTGTTTAAATCTTCCTGTAACAGTAGACAGTCCTCTCTGGTTTTGATAACTTTTAGCAACTTTGCATCATCAGCGAATAAATTCATATAGCTGTTTATCCCAATGTGAATGTCGTTTACATAAACTTGAAACATAATGGGGGCTAACACTGACCCTTGTGGCACTCCGCTAGTTACTTTACTCCAAGATGAGTATGTATCTCTGATCACAGTTCTCATTTCCCTATCCTTCAAGTAATCTTTTGTCCATTTGAGCAAGGATCCACGCAGTCCTCCTATGTTCTCTAGTTTCCAAAGAAGTCTTCCGTGAGGGACTTTATCAAATGCCTTATTAATGTCCAGGCATACTGTGTCTACCCATCCATCTCTGTTTTCAAGTCCTGCAATAACTCTGGAGTAGAAGCTTATTAAATTTGATACACATGACCACCCTGTCCTGAATCCAAATTGTCTGTTCGATATGACTTGCTCCTCTTCTAGAAATTTAACCTATTTTTCTTTGATAATTATTTCACATAACTTCCCTACGACACTTGTAAGTGACACTGGTCTGTAGTTTAGTTGTTCAGTGGCCTTTCCTCCTTTAAATATCGGTATACATTGGCTCTCTTCCCCTCCATTTATTGAACTTTTAATTATTTCCCAAATTGGCTCCAGTAATTGCTCTGCATTCTTTCAACACCCAGCCTGATACACCATCTGGCTCCATTGCTTTTCTGACTTCCAATTTGTCCAGTAATCTTCCAATATCCTCTTTGTGTACTGCGATCTCCTGTAATCCTTGGCAATTCAATGTCCTATTAGGTTCTGTGAAATCATCATCCGCAGTGAATACGGTTTTGAACCTCTCATTAATTATTTCACACATTTCTTTTTCTGTTTGGTATGTCTTCTTTAATTATTTTTTCAATTGTTTCCTTATTCTTTGTTTTGCCATTTATAAACTTATAGAAAAGTTTGGGTTCATCCATTTTATCTACTACATCTTTCTCAAACTTTCTTTCTTCCTCTCTCCTTACTCTAACATATTCATTTTTATTATCTTTGTACTGCCGACTATTACAGTCATTTCCCTGCTTTAAAAGTTTCTTCCACGCTTTATCCTTTGCCTTTTTTGCTTATAAGCATCTAGCATTGTACCATGCATGTGTTTTTTTCTGAACTCTATGAACAGGAACAAACTTTTTTACTCCTTCATTGTATTCCTGTAAGAATATGTCATATTTCTCTTGTACAATCTTCCTGCACATAATATTACTCCACTCAATATCAGCAAAATATCTCCTTAATTTTTTTAAATCTGCTCTTGCATAATTTAATCTCTCTCTTCTTTATAGTCCTCTCTGTAACTTATCTCATCTTCCTCCTGCATTTGCATCTCTAATGTCACATGATCACTTTTTCCCACTGGACTAAGGTATTGTATGATTGGAGGGGACTCTGGCTTCTTTGTGGAGACTAGGTCAAGCAACGATGGTTCTTCTTCCCCCCTGTACCTTGTTGACTCCTTCACCCACTGGTCCATTGTATTAACCATAGTCAACTGTAACACTTTTTCACTCCACTGCCCAGCATTTTCCATTACTTCCAACTCTCTCCAGTTTATTTTTTTACAGTTAAAGTCTCCAACTAAGAGTACTTTTCTATCTCTCCTTATCATGTTATCTATTCACTTTATCACCTCTCTTTGCATATCTTTATGCTCTTCTGATCCCCATGTATTAGTCTTTGGTGGAACATATGTAACTATAATTTTTCTTTTCTTCAAATCTTCTGTTCTGATTGTTACTCCCATTACTTCCACTTTGTCCTCTCCATATTGCACATCCTCCACACATATGTTATCACGAACCATTATTAGCACTCCTCCTCCCCCTTTATCCTTCCTGTCCCTCCTCCAGGTATTATATCCCTCCTCTTTAAAGTTTGATTGATTGATACATTTATTGTTGGATTAATAAATAATTACAACAAAGGAGGAGGATCTTTACCCACCCTCAAAGACTCTTTAAAGTATCAAAAATCTAACACTGGACAGTATACACAACAAGAATACAAGTATTTCAATAAATAAATACACATATTGCACACCTTATTGCCTAAACATCCTACAGTCTCAAACTGAGGATATTCCTGTGTATATCCCTGATCAGAATCTAGAGATTCAATCTGTACAAGTCATCTGACCTTGTGACCTAAATTTCAATGTAACATTCCATGATATAGTGATGCAGAGTGTTCTTTTGCACCACACACCACACAGCACACAGCACACATCAGGAGAAGCACTGACTTCCCAAAAGTATTTGTAGCCTAATCTGATCCTCATTGCCACCCTGTCATGTGATCAGTGTGTCTCCTGTTGTAAGCACAGCTCTAGACACTGCATAGTGAAGACTAGTCTGCTGCCCTATGGCAACAAAGGTCCAACTGATCACTAATGCTACTTTGTACAAAGTCCTTAATGCTACTCTTAACATAACCCAGAGTGTACTCAGTGCCAGGGTCCACTGTGTCATCTTGTCACACTGAGCAAGGCGGTCTGCTTTTTCATTTAGCGGGATACTCACATGATATCCAGATGAAATCCTCACCGGCACCTTTTCTTAATGAGATCAAGACACTATTCTAGATTACAGTCCATAGATCCTCATTGAAATCCTCACCGGCACCTTTCTTAATGAGATCAAGACACATATTAACTAGATTCAGTCCATATGGATTCATCAATGCAGCCTGACTGTCAATAAAGAAATATACATTCTTATCGCCACAATGTATCCTCAGTACAGCATACAGTTCTGCTCTAGTGGAAGACATGGGTGCAGGCTCTTTAAAGTTGACATGGATCTCTTTTTTCAGTTTTGTTTCAACGATGCTCATTACATACAGTTTTTTCTCTTTCAAATAATTCCAAGCTTCCAATATACTTGATAACAAACCATCTATGTTAGTATAAGTCACTCTTAATTTATTGACTCCTCCACAACCTCCTCTTTTTTCCTTAGGCACCACTTCTTTAGTCTCATATCCAGAACTTTCCAGTAAAAATTATTCTTCTCTATTTCTGTCCTTTACTCATTTTTTTCCTTAGCTTCACTTCTTCGCACTTTCTCCTTTTCCCTTTCCTCTATGTTCATATCTCTTTTATCCATATTTCCTTGCGATCGACATCATATGCCAGCTTCCCTTTTCTTGCCATAATTTCCTCCACAGCCACTTGAGATCTCATTTTCATCTTCATTGGTCTCTTATCTCCTTCACTGTACCTTCCCAGCCTCATCACTTCCTCCACCTCCTGGTCAAATTCTTGTGTACTGTCTTGTACTCATTTGATAACCGTTTTGGCCATTTCCCTTTCTTCATGTTCTCTTGTGAATTTATTTGGATTTTTCTTTTCCTTCATCCCATAAATCACGAAGCATTTTTTCTTGTCCACTGCATCCCGCACTAAATCTTCCTTTTCCTTGATAACCTTTATTACAGCGACTTTTGTGTTCTCCTGAATTTGTCTCCTTACCACTTCTGAAAATTGGAACTTTTCCTCTTCTTACTCCTGTTTCCATTCATTTCTTGGTTCTTTCAACTTGTTATCACTTGGACCACCTTCTGCCCTGTCTGTCATCCCGTGCTGCACTTTATCCTGCAAGGGTGTGTTTGTGTGTGTGTGTGTATTTACCTAGTTGTAGTTTTACAGGGCCTGGGCTTTATGCTCGTGTGGCCCCGTCTCCATATCTACACTTATCCAATCTTACTTTAAAAGTGTGCACACTCTTTGCAGACACTACTTCTTCATCTAAACTGTTCCACGTCTCAATACATCTCTGCGGGAAACTATATTTTTTAATATCTCTCAGACATCTTCCTTTCTCAGCTTTTTACTATGCGATCTTGTGCTTGGATGTCATATTCTTCTCTCAGGATCAGTTTCTCATTATCCACTTGGTCCATTCCGTTGATCAATTTATAAACTTGTATCAGGTCTCCTCTCTCCTTCTTTGTTCCAGGTTGGTAGATCCATAGCCTTTAGTCTCTCCTCATATGTCATCCCTTCAAGTTCTGGGACCATTCTTGTAGCCATTTTTTGTAGCCTCTCCAATTTTCTTATGTGTTTCTTTTTATGAGGGGTCCACACTACTCCTGCATATTCCAATCTGGGTCTTATTATAGTATTTATCAATTTCTTCATCATTTCTTTGTCCATGTAGTGAAATGCTACTCCAATATTCCTTAGCAAATTATATGTTTCTCTAAAAATTCTATCAATATGGCTTACTGGTTGATTGTTTTCTTCCATCGTCACTCCTAAGTCCTTTTCCTTTTGACTTTCTCCAGTTCTACTCCATCTCCCATCTTATAGATTCCCACAGGTCGTCTTTCACTCTTTCCCATTTCCATGACATGGCTTTTGTTCACATTGAATTCCATTTCCCACTTCTTACTCCATTCCCAGATCTTATTTAGGTCTTCTTGCAGTATTTCACAATCCTCCTTTTGCTTTATAACTCTGCACAGTTTCGTATCATCCGCAAACAAATTTATGTAGCTGTTCACTCCTTCTGGCATGTCGTTAATATAAATGAGGAAAAGTATTGGTGCCAATACTGACCCCTGTGGCACTCCGCTTTCTACTGCTCTCCACTTGGACTTCATATCTTTAACTACCGTCCTTATTTCTCTCCCCCTCAAATAATTTTCTATCCATCTCAATGTGCTTCCTTTTAAGCCACCCTTCTCCTCTAACTTCCACAGTAATCTTGCATGTGGCACTTTGTCAAACGCCTTTTTTAAATCCAAATAAATGCAGTCAACCCATCCTCTCTCTCTTGTACTCTATCAACTATTCTAGAATAGAAACTCAATAAATTAGTTACACAAGACCGTCCTTTTCTAAAACCAAATTGGCTATTTGATATTAATTTGTTGTCTTCAAGGAACTCGATCCATTGTTTCTTTATTATTCTTTCACACATCTTGCATATTACACTAGTTAGTGATACCGGTCTGTAATTTAAAGGTTCTTCTTTCCTTCCACTCTTATATATGGGAACCACCTCAGCTCTTTTCCATTCTACTGGCACTGTTCCATTTTCTATTGAGCATTTTATGATGTTGTATATAGGACTTGCTAGTTCTTCCCTACATTCTTTCAGTATTCTGCCTGAGACTTCATCCGGTCCCATTGCCTTCTCTTCATCCAGTTCCTTCATTAACTCTTTTATTTCAAGCTTGGTTACTTTAATCTCTTTCATATAGATTGTCTCTCTATTACCCTGTGGCCTCTCAAATTTGGATTCTTTAGTAAAGACCTCCTGGAATTTTTATTTAATAGTTCTGCCATACTTTTGGGTCTTCCACCATCCCGTTCTCTCCTTTTAACCTTTCTATTGTTTCTTTTTGCCTAATTTTTCCATTTATGAATCTATAGAACAATTTTGGTTGCTCCTTACATTTTTCGACAATATCTTTTCAAGTTCTTTTCCTCTTCCTTCCTCACCTTAACATATTCATTTCTCGCTGCCTTGAAGTTTTCCTTGTTTGTTGGATTCTATTTCTCCTCCACCTTTTCCATGCTCCATCTCTTTTCTCCTTTGCCTTGGCACACCTTGCATTAAACCAATCTTTCTTTCCTTCTTCTTTTGGTCTATATTTTGGGACATATTCCTGACTCCTGTTTTGTATATTTCCAAAAATAAGTTATATTTGTCTTGCATTGTCTCTGAGTTTTCCATCTCCTCCCAGTCTACGTTTTTAAAATAGTTCTTGAGATTCTCAATATCAGCCTTTCTGTAATTTAATCGGTCTCCTTTGTATGAATCGTCTCTATCTTCCTTTCCTCTTCTATATCTATTTCTAATATTGCATGGTCACTCTTTCCCAATGGGCACTTATATCTTATATCATCATTCATTTGTATACCCTTGTAAAAACTAGGTCCAATCTCCGGCTCGTCGTTTCCTCTGAATCTTGTGCATTCCTTTACTCTCTGGTCCATCATATTGTCTATCATTAGGTTTAAGAATCTTTCTCCCAGGCTTCTTCCCCATACCACTTTCATAATTTTCCCAGTCCACTTCTTTACAGTTGAAATCTCCTACTAATATCACTTTTCTCCTTTCTTTAACGATTCTCATTAGACTCCTTATTGTGTCATCTATCATGTCTTTATATTCTTGATTGGTCCATGAATTTGTTTTGGTGGCACATATGTTACAATGATTGTTAACTCTTTTTATTAATATGCATCTTAATATACAATACTTCTGCTTTTCCTTCCCACATTCCACTTGATTGATCACTATCTCCTTCCTTAACATTATCATGACTCCTCCTCCTCCTTTACCCACTCTGTCTCTTCTCCATACATTATACCTATTATCCAAGTCTATTTTGATTTCCTCATTTAGTTTTGTTTCAGCCAGGCATACAATATCTGGATTTTCTTTCTTTATGTAATCTCTTAATTCTAATTTACTTGATAAAACCCCGTCTATGTTCGTATACATCATTGTCTTTTGCCTTTATCATTTTTAGTTAAACTTGTTCCACTTTTTTCTCTTCCTTCTCGTTTATATACCATTTCCTTATCCTGTCTCCTAGAATTCTCCAAAAAATGCCTTCTTCTCTTCTGACCTTTCATTATTCTTTTCCATTACTGCTGCTGCCAGTTCATTGTATCTCTTCCTTTCTTCCTCATTTCTATTTTTCTTTATATAGATATCCTTGCAGCCTTCTGTTTCTCTAAGTTTTGTTGTTCTATATAATATTTCTTCTGTTGCTGCTTGTGATTTTAGTAATATTTTAATTGGTCTCGTTTTTCCTTCTTGATATGGTCCCATTCTGTTTATTTCTTCTACTTCCTCTTCCAAGTTCTGCCTATCTTCGTCATTAGATTCTTCAGTAGGTCTTTGACTGATTTCATTTCTTCTTTTCTCTTTTGGTCTATATTTTATATTTTTTCTTTTATTCCAAATACGACTACACTCTTCTTTTTTCTGCAATTTCTCTAACTAGATTTTCTTTTGTCTTGAGGACTCCTATCATTTTGTTTGTCATATTTTCTTCTTTTCTTTAAGTTGTTCTTGAATCACCTCCTGAAAATCGGCCTTATCTTTCTTATCTTGGACTCTCCATGCTTGTACTTCTTTTTTAATCACGTTCTGTACTCTTTCCTCTTCCTTGTTTACTAGATCTTTCAGCTTCTCCTTTTCTTTCTCGGCTTTACCGAGTCCTTCTTCCATCTGCTTCTTGTAGTTAGCTACTTCCTTTTTTAGTTCTTCGTTTTCCGCTCTTAACCTAGCTTCATTTTCTTCCACTTTTCTTATCCTTTCTCTCAGTCTTATAAACTCCATTTCCTGTTCTTTATTCTCTTTCATTTCCATCTTCTCCTTTATCAGTTTATCTAGTTTACATTCAATATTGAACACTCTCTCAAGTAGTGAAGTTCTCGTCGTATCGAACCCTTCGAATACGCGTTCTCCCTCACCGTCATAGTCATCATCAGCCCCTTCTCTATTCTCATGTTTGCACTTGGATGGATTATCTTTTTCACTCATTATTCTTTAATAATTGATTTCATGAAGAGAGAAAAAAAAATGAGTCCACACTACCTGCCCAGACCACTGTAAATACTATACAACAGGTGTAGTGAAGATCAGCTGATCGTCGGAACTGCGCCAGTGCGTCCGCTCTCAACCGCATGTGTGTGTTTCACTGTTTGATCTGCTGCAGTCTCTGACGAGACAGCCAGACGTTACCCTACGGAACGAGCTTAGAGCTCATTATTTGCGATCTTCAGATAGGCCTGAGACCAGGCACACACCACACACCGGGACAACAAGGTCACAACTCCTCGATTTACATCCCGTACCTACTCACTGCTAGGTGAACAGGGGCTACACGTGAATGGAGACACACCCAAATATCTCCACCCGGCCGGGGAATCGAACCCCGGTCCTCTGGCTTGTGAAGCCAGCGCTCTAACCACTGAGCTACCGGGTGTGTGTGTGTGTGTGTGTAATTCACCACGGTCGTCTACTGGTCACCCAGCCAGTCTTTCCCATTATGGAGCGAGCTCAGAACTCATAGACCGATCTTCGGGTAGGACTGAGACCATAACACACTCCACACTCCGGAAAAGCGAGGCCACAATCCCTCGAGTTACATCCCGTACCTATTTACTGCTAGGTGAACAGGGACAACACATTAAGAGGCTTGCCCATTTGCGTTGTCGCTTTCCGAGATTCGAACCCGGAGCCTCTTGGGTGTGAGCTGAGCGTGCTAACCACTACACTACATGGTGTGTTTGTGTGTATGTGTGTGTGTGTGTGTATATATATATATATATATATATATATATATATATATATATATATATATATATATATATATATATATATATATATATATATATATATATATATATATATATATATATATATATATATATATATATATATATATATATATATATATATATATATATATATATATATATATATATTATATATATATATATATTGCTGCGACCCTCCTTCAGCTTCTTCTTCAGGGAGGGGACGCCTCACAATCTTCTCGGGATTCGGGGCGTGTGTGTCGAGGAGAAGGACTTTACCCTGGTAGCGCGGCGCGGCTGGGGTGGAGCGGCGGGCAGATCGCTCTCTCACGCCTGGCAGTCTGCTGCTATAGCACCCACTCTCACTCAGCTCAGTCACACAGAGTGGGGGGAAGGAAACACTTCTTCCTTATTTTCTCTATATTACAGCAACTATAGACGAGTCACCGGGAACAGGTGGCGGCAGCACACAGGACGGGGCAGGGGGCGGCAACAAAGTACGGGTAATACTTTGTTAGTTCGTCAGGCACTTCACTGTCTCTCTCTCTCTCGTTCACTCTCTGACTGCTCCCCAGAGTATGACTTGTTCCTTCGAGGTCTCTTGCTACACTCCTCTCCTCTGTCCTCGTCGGTGCCACACAGTGCCCCACAAACCACGCCTCCTGTGCTGTCGTACCTGCCAGGCAATGTCCTTACGAGTCTATTTCAGCTTATTAGGTAACGCTATTTACCTTAACCGCTAATTACCAATATATCCCTAATAATGCTGGCTACAAGTAATTCACACATGCATGCATTTATTTATACGGTACCGTATGACAATTATCCCAGGGCTGGCCAGTGTCCTCACCCATACACACACACACACACTCTTATCTCCCCGAGACTTCCGGGGTCACATCTCCTCCGTCATGGAGGCCTAGCTCAGCGTCCCTTCCATTAAGGTCTGATAGTTTCATAAATACGAGCAACCAACACCTCGCTCACCCTTTAGCTAAAGTCTGCACATATGTACTCATATGTACTACCCATATGTATTCTCTTATGACGTTGCTCCACACTCACACAGGCACACGTACATATCTGGGAGGCTGCTGCAATACACACACAGAGAGAGAGAGAGAGACTCAACAAGAGCAACAGCAACAGCAAGAGCAGCGGCAGCAGGAGGAACAGCAGCGGCACGACCTGAGGGACAGCCTCGAGCACCGCAGGAGTTGCCGCCTTGACAGTGCTCCACAAGGCACAAGTGCAGCGCGTACCCCACCTGACGGACTTAGGGGCAACCTGGAGGAGACACGAGGTTGGCACGAGGACGGTGTCGGCCAATGACCTCCTCCTGGAAGTCCCGAGGTCCCATAGCTCTACTCACCAGCGTGCCTTTACATCAGCAGCGGTGGTGTGGTGGAACGAGCTCACTACAGATGTGGATGTGAGGGGCCTGTCCACACAGCAAATCAAGGTAGCAGCCCATAGGTGGCTGCGTCTACACCCTCCTTAATGTCAATTTTGTACATAATGCTTCGCCTAGGATGTACATAGTATTTTTAAGTATTCATCTAATATTATCTATTAAAATTAAGTTTAGTTAATTTGTTTATAATGTAAGTGTAAGGGCAGTAGCTTTAAGATAGCTCACCTACGGCAAGGACGAGCTTTAGCATAGGCATACTTACTTAACTGTCCCATGTAATATACATAACCACCTGTTTAAATAAAAAAAAAAAATATATATATATATATATATATATATATATATATATATATATAGAGAGAGAGAGAGAGAGAGAGAGAGAGAGAGAGAGAGAGAGAGAGACCTGGTAGGTAGTGGGTGTGGGGCAGTAAGGATGCAGAAAAGTCTTCACAAAACTTGTCTCCTGTGCCAGGTAACCTCCCTTCTCCCTAGAGCTGCGATTAGGTCGACTTATTTTGTGGGCCTTGTTACTAACACCCATCCTCAGACTCGGCATTGTTCTCTCCAGTCTCCACCCTAGTCTGGTGCATCCTCCTCATTACTTTTCTGGCTAGTGCTTGTTTCGTTTGTCTTTGAATCTACTCTGCTTTTTTTTTCTTTCCTTCGCTGTTGATTGGTAGCTATAGGTTTCTTTTGATCAGTTTTTTTCTTCCCTTACTTTCAAAAATTTTTTGCCCTTACCTGTCTTTCCAGCATAGGTGTGGTCAAGTTGAATTGTTTTACCACAGACTGTTGTGTTTCAGCGCCGCTGGTTTCCTTACTTGGGTCAGACTTTTTTCTCTGCTTTTCCTCCCTGACCATTCTTTACCTCTTCAATTTCTTCTGTTTTTTCTCTGCCATCTTTTCGCAGGTACCGGTCATCTTCAACCCCTCTTGGTTCTCTTCCTCCACTGAGTCATCATCCTCCACGGTCTCACTGGTGGTAATGTAACCATCAAGTTCATCCTCAGATTGGACTTCCATACTTGCTTCTTCCATTTTCTTCTTATTCTGTGATGACTCCTTCCACTTTCCACTCTAATTTCATACCTTTAAGGCACATATTACATAAAAAAAACTGCATTTTCATGTGTGATTTCCTTCAACCGTTGGAACCACTGTTCACATTTATAACATCAATTATAAAAAGAAAGACAAAACCATACCTACATTGCACTTTTCCATACACTCCTCCAACTCATTCAGAATTAGCTCAAAGTAGTTATTTTTGTTCATACGAACATTCTTAGGCAAAAACACTAATTTTCCAAGACCATAATAAGAAAAACAACCCCACACCATCAAAGAATGTGGGTGTTTTACTATGTGTGTTGTGTAGCAAGTCTATTGGTTAGGTACCTAGAGCATGTGTGAAATAAGGTTTTGAAACTGCGCGGCAACTCCGGTATCCCAAGTTTCACATATCTTCGCACAGTCCTTTCACTCACTTTAGACAGTAAAGAGAGTTCCTGGCCTTAAGTTCCTTGCTGTGTATGTGAGGGTTGGCCTCAAGCTGTCTTCGAATAATGTTCAGAGTTCTCTGGGGCACACTGTGTGTATGCCCTTCAGGCTTGAGGTGGTGGCAAAGCGTCTCTTTATCCCTCACAATAAATTTTGGTCCAAATTTGAACAGTTCTGAGAGCTATGCCAATGTTTGCGGCAATTTCTTGATTTGACTTATTCTCCCTCACAAAGGCACAAATTACTGAGATTTGGGACTCACTAATTAGTTTTCTAGGTCCCATAATAAGTAGTGTTGCGAAGGTGTATTGCAGCAGCCTCCCAGATATGTACGTGTGCCTGTGTGAGTGTGGAGCAGCGTCATAAGAGAGTACATATGGGTAGTACATATGAGTATATATGTGCAGACTTTAGCTAAAGTGTGAGCGAGGTGTTGGTTGCTCATGTTTATGAAACAGTCACACCTTAATGGAAGGGACGCTGAGCTAGGCCTCCATGACGGAGGAGGTGTGACCACGGAGGTCACGGGGAGATAAGAGTGTGTGTGTGTGTATGGGTGAGGGCACTGGCCAGCCCTGGGATAATTGTCATACGGTACCGCGTAAATAAAGGCATACATGTGTGAATTGCTTGTAGCCAGCATTATCAGGGATATATTGGTAATTATCGGTTAAGGTAGATAGCGTTACCTAATAATCTGAAATAGACTCGTAAGGACATTGCCTGGCAGGTGCGACGGCACAGGAGGCGTGGTTTGTGGGGCACTGTGTGGCACCGACGAGGACAGAGGACTGGAGTGTAGCAAGAGAACTCGAAGGAACAAGTCGTACTCTGGGGAGCAGTCAGAGAGTGAATGAGAGACGGAGAGACAGTGAAGTGCCTGACGAACTAACAAAGTGTTACCCGTACTTTGTTGCCGCCCCTGCCCTGTCCTGTGTGCCGCCGCCACCTGTTCCCGGTGACTCGTGTATAGTTGCTGTAATATAGAGAAATAAGGAAGAAGTGTTTCCTTCTCCCCACTCTGTGTGACTGAGCTGAGTGAGAGTGGGTGCTATAGAAGCAGACAGCCAGGCCTGAGAGAGCGATATGCCCGCCGCTCCACCCCAGCCGCGCCGCGCCGCGCCACCCAGGTAAAGTCCTTCTCCCCGACACACATGCCCCCGAATCCCGAGAAGATTGTGAGGCGTCCCCTCCCTGAAGAAGAAGCTGAAGGAGGGTCGCAGCACTTGGTGTCAGGAGTGGGATCCTAAGGGCGTCTTGTGTGTTGTGGTGGAAGGCAAGGTACTACCTGACAGAGGTACAATGGCTGACGGCGAGCAGATCATGAAGAAGGAAGTTGTGGGTGAGGAGCCGCCTTCAATGGCTGAACTCATGTGTATGTTGGTGGCGATCCAGCAGGAATTGACTACCATCAGGCACGAAGTGACTACCGTCGGGCAGGGATTGATTACCGTCAGGCACGAAAACGAACTCCAATGTGCAACGCTGAAGAAGGAGAAGAAGGAGATGAAGGAGGAGTTGGGGGCGATGGCAGATGCCATGCGAGTGACGGCAGGCCCAGTGAGAAGAATGAGTGCTCACTCGCACAGCGCTCATCCCGTCTGCTCTGGGCTAGCGTCCGGCTGGCAGGGTGAGACCGACGAGGAGTCTGAGGGCGACGAGACGGAAAACTTCCCTCGGACTGTCTCCCCACCCTGCCCTCCGCTAGCCCTTCCCGCAGCCACCCCACCCAAGACTGCCTCCCCGCCTCACCAACGGAAAGCTCGCTCTCCCCCTGCCGCCTCCCCGCCTCGAGCTTCCTCCCAGCCAGCGGCTGCCCCCTCTGCGCCCCCCAGGCGGCCTAGACCACAGGAGTTCGACGGTAGGGTGTCGCTGGAGGCTTACCTGGCCCAATTCGAAGTCGTGGCTCGAGCGCAAGGCTGGAGTCAAGAGGAGCACGCCCTGAATCTTGACTAGTTTGAAGGGGCCAGCCGTGGAGGTGTTAAGTCAGTTAACACCTGCACAACAGGAGTCCTACACCGACGTAGTGGGCGTCTTGGAGAGGCGCTACGGACACCAGTACCAGGCAGAGGTGTATCGGGTGAGGTTCCGGGCCCGAGTCCGAGGTCGCGGAAAAACGTTACAACAGCTGGCACAAGATTTGGAGCATCTGATGCGGAAGGCATACCCACGGGCATCAGAAGAAACTGCAACGCTGCTGATGAGGATCAGTTCATTGATGCGCTGGAGGACGCGCAATCGCAGATTTACGTGAAGCAGGCGCATGTTGCAAATCTGCAAGAGGCCCTTGCCCGGGCACTGGAGTTCGAGTCCTTCGTTAAGACTAGCGCCGGGAGGTCCAGGACAGACTCTGAAAGAAACCAACGCTACCGACGGAGCCGAACGAAGGACTGGCCAGGGAGAAGCAGAGCAAGGCCGTTCAGAGGGCATGTTGGAACTGTAAGGAGACGGGACATAGGAAGCAAGATTGTCGCCGGTCCCCAGCCCCGCTCGGTCTCATTCCGCCGAGCAGGTGGGGCAGTACGTGTACCAGCCCTGCTGCTGGGGTTGTGGCCAACTGGGCCACCTCTCTCGGTCCTGCCCCCAGAAGACGCAGGCGGGCAGGAGAACACGGGCGGGAAACACCGCCTGGCTGGGGAGCGGGGCCGCACACCAGCCGTCATCACCCAGGCCCCACTCCCGCTAACTGGCCGCCGCTCTGTCGCCGCTGCAGCTGCTGCCGCCCTCACCTCCCAGGTTGAAGGCGTGATCGATGGACGACCGTGTTGCCTTACCGTGGATACTGGGGCGGACAGGACGCTCGTCAGGAAGGGCGTCATCGCATCAAGGAACCTCCCCCTTGCCCCACAGAAGATGTGTGGAGTGACGGGGCACTGCAGCGCGATGCGGGGACCAGTGGAGGCGTGGATAGAGGTGGGAGGCGAGGAGATGCAGCTACCTGTGTACGTGGCTGACCTGGAGGAACCCTGCCTCCTGGGTATCGACTACCTGACGAAGGGCCGGGCTTGTATCGACTTCGGGAAAGGAACGCTGAGGGTACATGATACGGAAGTGCCCTTACTCCCCGAGGACGCCTGCCCTCAGGTAGCAAGCGCCCGGTCTGCTGGCCTGGCCTCAGGGAGCAGGACAAGGGGCGAGCAACAACGGCGCCGGGAGGTGAGCGGGCGCGGTGATCAAGTGGAGCCAGCAGGTGAGGTGCAGCGGCTGCCAGCCGGGCGGGCAGCGGGGAGCGTGGCAACACCGGCCGCCACCAGCGGGCGGGCGGTGAGGAGCGCGGCGCACCCGGCCGCCACCAGCGGGCGGACAGCGAGGAGCGCGATACAGCCTGCTGAAAGGGACGGTGACGGAAGACGTGTGCCGGAGCACCTACGGGAGATGCTGCAGAAGAGTATGGAGCGTCTGAGCACTGAGCAAGCAGTACAGTTGCGGAGGATGCTGTGCGTGTACGCTGATGTCTTCTCGAAGGAGACACGGACCTGGGCTGCACGAATCTGGTTCAACATCGCATCGATACCAGTGGCAGCCACCCAATCAAGCACGCACCACGAAGAATACCTCCCGCTCGACGTCAGGAGATGGAGAAAGCAGTGAGAGGCTTACAGGCGCAAGGTGTGATCGATAAATCGAACAGCCTGTGGTCTTCTGCAGTAGTTTTGGTGAAGAAGAAAGATGGATCGACGCGTCTCTGTGTAAACTACAGATCCCTGAACGACGTCACGGTGAAGGATTCCTATCCACTACCCAGGATTGACGACACGCTGGATGCACTGACAGGTGCCCGCTGGTTCTCCACTCTGGATCTGAAGTCTGGCTATCATCAGGTGGAGGTGGCGGACGAGGATAAAGAGAAGACAGCATTCTCCTTTGGGCAGGGACTATGGCAGTTCCGCGTCATGCCCTTCGGATTATGCAATGCACCAGCGACCTTTGAAAGGCTGATGGAGCGGGTACTGGAGGGCCTGCAGTGGAAGACTGCCCTCGTCTACCTGGACGATGTGGTTGTTTTCGGACGCACCTTCGAGGAGGAGCTGCAGAGGCTGGAGGACGTCCTTCTGCGGTTGAGGAGAGCTAATCTGAAGCTTAGCCCGAAGAAGTGTCTGTTGTTCCAGCAGGAGGTGCCCTTCCTCGGGCATGTCGTCAGCGAGGACGGGGTGCGCACCGATCCACTGAAGGTGCGAGCTGTGGCAGAGTGGCCTGTCCCGACCAATGTGGGCGAAGTGAGGAGCTTCGTGGGCCTGTGCACGTACTATCGTAGGTTCGTGAAGGACTTCGCCAGCATAGCGGCGCCCTGCACCACCTGACAAGAAAAGGGGCCCGATTTTGCTGGGATGCTGGGTGTCAGACAGCCTTTGAGCGGCTGAAGGAGGCGCTGGTGAACGCTCCTGTGCTGCCATACCCGGACCCCGCTTGCCCGTACGTCGTGGATTGTGACGCTAGTGCTGAGGGCGTGGAGCGGTGCTGTCGCAGCTGAAGGACGGACGCGAGCATGTGGTGGCGTACTACAGTAACAAGTTCAGTCACGCGGAGAGAAATTACTGTGTCACGCGGAAGGAACTTCTGGCGGTGGTGAAGAGTCTAGAAAACTTTCACCCGTACCTGTATGGGGCAAAGTTTACTGTGAGGACGGACCACGCAGCCCTGCGGTGGTTGAAGACGATGAAGAATCCTGAGGGGCAGTTGGCGAGGTGGATCGGCAGGCTGGAGCAGTACGATTACTGCGTCGAGCATCGCCCTGGGAGAGTCCACAAGAACGCTGACAGCCTCAGCAGACGTCCATGTGAGCCTGAGTGTCACCATTGCAGCAGGAAGGAGCCAGAAGAAGTCTGCAGGCTGACACGAGTCCATGGCGCGGAGGGTGACGGAGACACGCTTCTGCAGGAGGCGCAGAGGAAGGACCCGGATCTCCACCCAGTAGTAAAGTGGCTGGAGGAAGGTCAAGGTCGCCCTGGCGAGCAAGAAGTGGCAGCCCTGAGCCCAGCTACGAGATTCTACTGGAGGCAGTGGGACACGCTGAAATTGAGTAGAGGAGTACTGGTGAAGAAGTGGCTGACACCTGACGGAGGGATGATGTACTGGCAGACAGTCATTCCTCGTGATATGAGAGCTAGCCTGATGCGGGAGATGCATGAGGGCGTCGCCAGTGGGCATCTAGGAGTGAAGAAGACACTCAGTCGTCTACGACAGCGGTTCTACTGGCTGGGGATGCGCAAGGATGTACAAGAATGGTGCCGAGTGTGCGACACCTGTAACGCCAAGAAGGGACCAGCACGGAAGGGTAGAGCGCCGCTACAGCTGTATCAGGTGGGAGCCCCGATGGAGCGAGTAGCAGTAGACATCGTGGGGCCGCTACCCGCGACTGCAGCTGGCAATCATTACATCTGTGTTGCCATGGACTACTTCACGAAATGGCCCAAGGCGTACGCACTGCCGAACCATGAAGCAGTGACTGTAGCAGAGGTACTGGTGGAGCAGTTCTTCACCAGGTTCGGTGTGCCTGGAGAGCTGCATTCCGATCAAGGCCGCGAGTTTGAGTCGGAGGTATTCGGCAAGTGTTGCCAGCTAATGGGCCTGCGGAAGACGAGGACAACACCACTGAGGCCGCAGTCTGACAGGATGGTGGAGCGCTTCAACAGGACACTGGCTCAGGAACTGGCCAAATACTGTACAGAGGGACAGACAGAATGGGACCAGAAGCTTCCCGCTCTGCTCATGGAATACAGGTCTGCCGCGCACGAGGCCACCACCTACACACCGGCCTAGCTTATGATGGGCCAGGAGCTTCGCCTGCCGGTGGACTTAACAGGACGCCCTCCAGATGAAGAACTGCCTACTGTGGCCACGGACTACACCATAGCACTGCGGCAATTTCTTGATTTGACTTATTCTCCCTCACAAAGGCACAAATTACTGAGATTTGGGACTCACTAATTAGTTTTCTAGGTCCCATAAGTAGTGTTGCGAAGGTGTATTGCAGCAGCCTCTCAGATATGTACGTGTGCCTGTGTGAATGTGGAGCAGCGTCATAAGAGAGTACATATGGGTAGTACATATGAGTACATATGTGCAGACTTTAGCTAAAGGGTGAACGAGGTGTTGGTTGTTCGTGTATATGAAACTGTCACACCTTAATGGAAGGGACGCTGAGCTAGGCCTCCATGACGTTGGAGGTGTGACCCCGGAGGTCACGGGGAGATAAGAGTGTGTGTGTGTGTGTGTGTGAGGGCACTGGCCAGCCCTGGGATAATTGTCATACGGTACCGTGTAAATAAAGGCATGCGTGTGTGAATTGCTTGTAGCCACCATTATCAGGGATATATTGGTAATTAGCGGTTAAGGTAGATAGCGCTACCTAATAAGCTGAAATAGACTCGTAAGGACATTGCCTGGCAGGTGCGACGGCACAGGAGGCATGGTTTGTGGGGCACTGTGTGGCACAGACGAGAACAGAGGAGAGGAGTGTAGCAAGAGACCTCGAAGGAACAAGTCGTACTCTGGGGAGCAGTCAGAGAGTGAACGAGAGACGGAGAGACAGTGAAGTGCCTGAGGAACTAACAAAGTGTTACCCGTACTTTGTTGCCGCCCCCTGCCCCGTCCTGTGTGCCGCCGCCACCTGTTCCCGGTGACTCGTGTATAATTGCTGTAATATAGAAAAATAAGGAAGAAGTGTTTCCTTCTCCCCACTCTGTGTGACTGAGCTGAGTGAGAGTGGGTGCTATAGAAGCAGACAGCCAGGCCTGAGAGAGCGATCTGCCCGCTGCTTCACCCCAGCCGCGCCGCGCCACCCAGGTAAAGTCCTTCTCCCCGACACACACGCCCCTGAATCCCGAGAAGATTGTGAGGCGTCCCCTCCCTGAAGCAGCAGCTGAAGGAGGGTCGCAGCAGTAGTAACAAAAAGGGGTCGTGAAGAAGGGGGTGAAAGAAAATTCAAATTCAAGCACACGAGCGACAGACGAAAGTTGACTCGGGCTCACATGACCTATATGCGCAGCCAAGACCAAAATGAGCTAACCGGGTGGAAGACCTTGTATATCTGGACTGTGAGTAGCAGTAGTAAACTCATACATCATCAGTCACTTGCTCACTGTGGCGAGGGGAGCATACATACATGCTATATAAGTAAATGCCACTGTACAATAACAACAAACACATGGTAGTGTGTCATCAGTTAGCATTACAGATTGGGAATAACTGCTAAGCGTGTGAAACAAGTCAACATCTTTTAACAATGCTATGCTGCCATAATGGTGTGGGTCAGTGGGTGTTGTGTTTTGTATCAGATTGTATATAGAGTCAGGAAATAGACTTTGCAATGATGCCTCTGATGTTTTCTCTTTTGTTGTTGGTTTATTTATTTATCTTTTTATTTATTTTCTCCTTTTTTCACTTGCTGTTACTTGTCACCATCAGATGGCATCGAGTTAGGGTTCCTATCAGCTGATAAATATTTATAGACATGTGTCACAGCTTCACAGGTTAGATTGCTTTCATTTTTACAAAAATTACTTTAAGTAATAATACTGGTAATAACAATAAAATAATGATGCATAAAGTTAGGGTTAGTCAGGTTAATGAGGGGTCAGGGAGAAGACAAGCCTATGGAAAGTCTTAACTTCGCATATTATATGCTGGATGATTTTATCAGCCAAATTTTGGGAAAAAGTTGCATCCTATATGCCATCAAATATGGTATGCTATGTCCTTTCCACAAGATTCCATGTAGAACAGAAAATTAACCCAAGGGGATAACCAAAAGGCTACCATGATCTTAGGTGTTAGTTAGGCCGTGTGAAGGACGAATGTTCTATCGTGAGGCCACCTTGGCCTCAGTAGGCACAGGACAATGTGAGGAAGTATCATGTGATTTATCACACAACAAAAACTTGAGCAACCAAGATCTGCAGTGTCGCGTAGTCATTGGAAAGCCTACTGTGGGTGTGGTGGCAGCTATAACTTCACACATTGAAGCTGGTGACCTCAGGGAGTGCCTGGCTGCTGCAGAGTGGGAGAACTCAAGTTCTGCCTGATGATGCCCCCTCTAAGGAGGTGGAGTTGCTGACAGAAGAGCTAGGGAGTGCAAAGAGAAATAAATACAGTATCTCCTGCTTGAAGAGAGAGCTGCAAAGACAACAGAAAGCCAACCATGGAGACTCCATCATATATGAATTGGCAGAACCTGACTACTCACCTGGGAATAGCATCATGACCCAGGTGGTGATGATGAAGCTGCAGAATGAGCTGTACCACACAGAGAAAGACAAGAAGATGGAGGGTGAGCTGAAGGTGGTAGAGCAACATGTGGACCACTATCAAACCAAGGCTAAGGAATGGAAGGTGAAGGCCACTAGGTTGGAATAGGCAGCACAGGCCAGGAAGGAAATGTACAGTAAACTGACAAAATACACAGTGAAGACAGAGGAGCTCAGCAGCAAGCTTGAGAGGCAGCAGTCTGAGCTGAGTCATCAGAGTGAGCTGATTCAAAAGATGGAGGAGCTGCACTCTTCTATATCTGCTGCCTCTGCTACTCCCAATTTTGTTGAGGCCACATCTTACATTTCTTATTTTACTGCCATTAAACATTTGCTCCGTAACATATCTTATCAATTCCTTCATAGTGCTTGACATGGACAAACTGCATTGGCATATTTTGGAGAAGTTAACCACTATTTCCAGTCATTCATCCTTTTTTAGGCGGTGGCATAGTGAATAAGGTGGTGAGCAGATCGGGCAGATGTCCATGTGTTGGTTGATCTCACCACATACCAGTTTGATGCTATGCCATTTGTCGAGTGTCACCATGATACCCAGGTTCTAGGTGGTTACACCAAAGATGTACTTGGGTGGTGATATGGGCCCTAATATGGGTACCACTATAAATAAAATTGCCTGTGCCACTAATGGGCAGAAGCAGAACAGCACTTCCCACATGTACTCTTCAAGTATGCCTACAGGTGCTATAGGCCATTAAAAAAAAAAAAAAAAAAAACTGGAACTACTACCTGCTTCTCTATTTTACCTTTCCTGTGACTTGAGCTCTTTTAAGAGGGAGGATTAAAAACATTCTGATAATTTCCATTGACCTCTATATAGGAACAAACATAGCTGGGTGAGTAAAAAAAAAAAAAAAAAAAAAAAAAAAAAAAACTGATGGGGATGACATATAAAGTCAAACTTCATAAAAAGCTGTTTTACCTAGAGATGATATGTGAAGTATGAATGTAGTTTGAAAACAAACATTGCATCATACATACACAAAACACACTTGTCTCCTAAAATCATGCAAAACTTAGGGACAGTAACACACAAAATGTGATTTGTTATATTAAAATACAAATAATAATATGTAAAAAATAGAATACAGTGTTTAAACTGAATTATCCTACAATATAAAATACATTTCTCTGCAAACTTCTTACAAAATCCTAAGACACAGACAGACAAAAGGAGAAGGCTGACCAGGTCTTGAATAATACTAGGTTTGCTCTGCCCCATTTAAGGGTTTCTAAGTCAAGCATTCTGTGGCTTCATGAATATGTCCCTCTTAGATTCTGATTGTAAACATTATGTACATTTTGTACATGATGTTTGCACTCAATACAGTTGCTGCTTGCTAAACCAAAACTGCACACATATCTCACATCCACAGGAAGGTTGCAGTCACTGTCATTTTAGTGATCAATTACTCTCACATTTCCTTGGGTCTCAACTATTCTTTCAGGTCCTTGAGTCTAAGTGAAGAACCAGTATTGATTGCACCTCAAAATAATAACACGTATTAAGTTTTCATTTTTAGTCATCAAATTAAACCTGACAAATACTGCATATTATCATTAATTCTGAACATCTTGATAGTTATCATAGTTTCTGAGATTCCACATGCATGCATACCCATACACAAATATATGCACACATTAACAAAAAAAAATTAATGCAGTTTGAAAACAAACATTACAATATACATAGTAGGGAGGCAGTGGCATAATGGATAAGGTGGTGACTGTGGGATAAGCCAGATTGTCTATGCATAGGTTCAAATCCCACCATGTACCACCTTGAAACTTTGCCATTTGTCAAGTGGTTTAAAGTTACCTACATGACACCATGATACCCAGGTTCTAGGTAGTTACACCAAAGATGTGCTTGGGTGGTGATATGGGCCCTAATATGGGTACCACTATAATAAACTTGCCTGCATCACTAATAGGTAGGTAGAAGAAGCTGAACAGCGCTTCCCATACTCTTTAAGTATACCTACAGGCGCTTTAGGCCATAACATAAAAACACTTGTCTCCTAAAATCATACAAAACTTTGGAAAAGTGACACAAAATGTGATTTCTATTATAACAAAATACAAATAAAAATATATAAAAACGTAAAATAGCGTTTAAACCTAATTTTCCTACAAAATAAAATACACTTTTCTGCAAACTTCTTACAAAATCGAAAGACAGACAGACAGAAGGAGGCTGACCAGACAACTCCTGCGAAGTAACAGCTACCACAGTGGTTAGTCAGGGATGTGATCACAGCCTGGATAGACTACATGGTGCCTTCACATCACAAGGCCACTGCTATGGTCACCACCAAGGCACAAGATGGCCAGTGACTAAGGTGTTTCCAGGGAAATGAAGGACAAAACCACATCACTGAGTCTTACAATCTTCACTTGGTTTCCTCCTCTCCTCTGGTGGAAGTCTATACTTGATGTCCTCATTCTCCTTGCGGGACTTCTTCCACATGGGTACCTCATCTCTTGTTTCCTTGGCCCGGATGTCTTTCATGAAGGGGAGCTTCTCGGCCCGGGTGTGATAGGACAGTGGGGCATTGTGTAGCCCCAGCAGGCGGGTGGCTGGCCTCTCATCTTGCATCTGTTTATCATTATCCCTTCCTTTATCTGTTCTACCTGATACTGATGATGTATTTCCTTCAGTTTCTATTCCTGGTCCTTCCACTGTACCTGGAGTTACCATCATACACTTCCCTATTCCTCCAGCTGTGGCTGCAAGCAAGGGTGTTACTGGTGCTCCCCTGGATTCTCTGGATGCAGGTGTTACCCGAGGTACCTGTGAGATCAAATGAGATCAGGATGTGGCATGGCAAAATACACAACTTCATATAAAGTAACAAGTATAATGAGCAGTACATTTGTATGTAATGATGCATTGCACACTGGCCTGTTCGTGTTGTTAGCAGGAGTTTACTAGTCTCTAGGCATATTTTATTTTTATTCTTTATGTAAGAGGAGCACAAGCCAAGGGCAACAAAAGTAAAAAGAGGCCTATATAGTGGTCAAAGAGGATTATTTGAAACTGGAGGAGAAATGTCTTGAATCCTCTCTCAAAAGAGTTCATCTGGAATCCTCCTTCTAAAGAGGCAAAATACAGAAGGTGGCAAGGATTGTAGAGTTTACTAGAAAAGGATAAATGACTGAAAACACTGGTTAACTTTTGGAAAATATGCCAGTGCAGTCCAGATAAAGTACTACAAGGGAATCAAAGTTATACCGTATTTGATGGCTCATAAGATGTACCCAGTTTTGGCAGATATTGGAAAAAAAAAAGGGGTAAATGAGCAGATTTAAGCTCCAAATAATAACTGAAGGATTTCACCTAACATTTGAAGACTCGCATGCATTTGGATCATTATTAGATCCCAGTATTTTGCACTTAAAAACTTTAATATTTGCTGGTAGCCTATGTACCAATCCTGTTGTGAGACATAAACATGTACCTGGCTTATATGGCATTAGCACTGACTGTCAGAGACTACAGGCCTAATAATCATGATTCTTTTTTTTTTTTTTCTTCAGAATTTTAGTTTTACATGTATGTAAGGTAAGAATGTTAAATGACAGGTGCAATTTTTAATTGTGAGAGTGTCTTACCCCAAGGAATAACAATGAAGAACACAGTGAGTCTTGCCCATGTCAAGATCATGATTGCTGATCACGTTTTGTTTTGGTTCTTGTGATGTATGGCAAATTCTTCCTGACTGGCGTCATTCTATGTGAATTACCATTAAGTATGACCTATTATATATTGTTACCTTGAAAGAAAGAGTTGTTTTGTGGTGTAGTACCAATCATCACTTTATTTACATGTGCAAAGATGTCAGCGGGTTTGATTATATAGCCTCTGTTCCCATAGACTGATCACCAACCATTGCCTCAATACTGAACCTTGGCCTCATAGGATGCAGACTCATTTCCTGACTTTTTTTTTTTATGGAGAAAAGGTGTGTCTTATGAGCCATCAAGTATTGGTACATTATGTAACAAAGGTTTAATTAACAGTTGTAAGACAAGAAGTGTAAGGTGTGGCTTACCTCAACAAAGCCAGGAGTGGCAGAGGCAGCAGAGATAGAAGAGGGCACCTCCTTCTCCATCTTCTGAATCAGCTCCCTCTGATGACCCAGCTCAAACTGCTGCCTCTCAAGCTTGCTACTGAGCTCCTCTATCTTCACTTCGTATTTCTTCAGTTCACTGTACATTTCATCCCGTTCTTTCGTGGCCTTCTGTGCTGCCTGTTCAAACTTGGTGGCCTTCACCTTCCACTCCCTAGCCTTGGTCTGATAGTGGTCCACGTGTTGCTGTACCACCTTCAGCTCATTCTCCAGCTTCTTCTTGTCTTTCTCTGTGTGGTACAGCTTATTCTGCAGCTCCATCACCACCACCTGGGTCACGATGCTGCTCCCAGATGAGTAGTCGGGTTCTGCCTTGCCCTTGCCTTCCTCTTCCTGCTGCTGTTTGGACTGGTCAGTCAGTTCATATATGGTGGAATCCCCACGGTTAGCTTCTTGTTGTCTTCTTAACTCCCCCTTCAGCTGGGAGATTTTTCTCTCTGCAATCCTTAGCTCTTGTGTCAGTAACTCCACCTTCTTTCTAGAGGGAGCATCGTTGGCCATCAGGCGGAGCTTGAGTTCATCATTCTCCCGCTCTGCAGCAGCCAGGCACTCCCTGAGGTCACCTTCACTGTGGGAAGTTACTGCTGCCACCACACCCACAGGAGGTTTTCCAGTGACTACATGACACTGGAGCTCTTGGTTGCTCAAGGCGTTTTCGTGTGATGAATCACTGGAGCTGTTCTGCGCTTTGAGGAGGGCATTATATTTTTCTTGCAGTTCCTCAAATTTGTTACATGCACTACTGTATTTGTCCTGCAAGGTGTTGTACGTTTCCTGCAGTATGTTGTGGGCAGCCTGCACTGAACTGTGGATCTCCTGCAGCATTCTGTGGGTCTCCTGTAGCGTGTCATAAGTTTCCTGCAGTGTGGTGTAGTTCTCATGTAGTGCACTGTATTTTTTCTGGAGTGAGTGGAGTTCATCTTGCAGAGAGTCATGACTACTTTTCAAGGAGTCATAATGCTCTTGTGAATTGACATCATTCCCAACAGATTTAAACTTCACTAGGACCTTGTATTCTTCCTGTAACAACATATATTTGTTTTCTGCAGCATTGCATCTCTTCTGCATCTCTAGTACCATATTTTCTTCTGCCTCTGTTTTCTTTTCTGTAGCCTGTTGCTCCTGAGACTTCCTAAGTTCTTCATTTTCAATTTCAAGGAGGTCATAGTTCTTATTAAGGAGTTTCAATTTCTTCTCAGCTTCCTGCATCTTCTCCCACATCCAACTCAATTCTCTTTGCACTTCCATGTCCTGTGAGATCACTCCATTTGTTCGCCGCATGTTCTCAAGCGTCTCCTCTAGTCTCTTCACCTTTTCATAGTACTGTACTAGCTGCACTGAAAGGATGTCATTTTTCTGCTCCATAAGTGCCATCCTATTCTTCTTGGTACCATGAGTTGATGTGTTTCCAGATGTGTCAAACAAGGAAGAGGCATTGAAAGATTTGCTATGGTGTACAGCTACCTCAGCCATCTTCTTCTCATGCTCTGTCTCCTTTTCCTCCACAAGCCTATTCAGTCTTTCTACAAGGGACTTATATTGGGTGCAGTCCTCACAAACTAGTGCCTTGGTCTGTTCACCACTCTTTTTCACAGTGCCAGCATAACTATGGGTTTCTCCATGGATCATCTCTTTACAAGCATTAGTTTCCATCACATCTATTTCTTGGTCTTCTGGCTGATGTCCATGTTGTTTCCCAAGTACCTGTCTTGACTTGCTCATCTTCTCTAGATTTCTGCATTTCTCTTCAAGGGTCAAAATCTGATCCTTTGCTGCAGACAACTGCGTGATCTGGCTGTGCATCTTGTCTACCTCAGCCATGGAGCTCTTCAGCTTTTCTTCCAACACTTCAATTCTCCTCTTTGCTTCTTTTTCCTCCCTGCACTTTTCTTCCAGCTGTTCATGAAGATCCTGTAGGTCTCTTACTAGTCTTTCTGAACTTTCTGTCTTGCTTGCCAAGTCTTCACTAATGGCAACTAACTGATTCTCCTTCTCAAACATTTCACACTTGTATTCTTCAATATCCTTAACAAGCTTTTCAATCTTGTGTGAACTACTCACCTGCTGTTCTAGAAGTTCAGTCTCCTTTGTCCTTATACTGTCCAGCTCCTCCTTTAGTCTCTCCTGTGCAGTTTCAAGAGAGCAAACAACTTCCGTCTTCAATTGGATTTCATTCATCCTCACCTCAAGTTCCTCCTTAATTTGCAAATAGTCTTCCTCCAGGTTATCCAGCTGAGCCCTGAGGCTGGAGCATTCATAGGTGATGGTCTCCTTAGCTTCCTCCAGGCTCTTCATGTCTTCACTCATCTTACTCTTCTCAGCACACACTTCCTCAAAATCTTTCCTCAGACGATCCATGCCATCATGTAGTTCAGTTTCTTTGTCCTCCATTTCCTTCTGCATGTGGGCCAAGTCATTCTCTAGTCTGTGGAGGCGGTGTTCCTTAACAGCGAGGGCAGATGTCAGGCTGGCTACTTCCTCACATCTCCTCTTTGTCTCATTTTCAAGATCCTTTGCCATTTTCTCCTTCTTGCTAAGGTTGTCCACATAGAATGCCACCTCCTCCTGATGCTCTGCCATCAACGTAAGTAGCTTCTCTTCCTTCTTGGCCAGTACTGCCTTCAGGTTGTCCACAGTGTCCTTAAGGTAGTCACACTCCTTCACCTTTTCCTTGTGACTGTCCTTCAGTGCTTCCATCTCATCAAGTTTCTGCCCCACAGCAATCTGGAAGGAGCAACCCAGAGCCTCGCTTGACTGCGAATCTTCAGCACCAGCAGCACTTGCTTTTTCACTCCCATATTTCAGTTTCAAGTTTTCTTTTTCCTCCACATGCTTCTCTACCTCACATTTGTATTTGACAGTTAGGTTTTCTTTCTCCTTCTCTGACTGCTGTAGTTCACTTTCATACTTGAGTCGTAAATTTTTTCTTTCTTCTGCATATTTTTTCACCTCACTTTCATGCTTTTCCCTCACCAACTCGGATTTGTGTAGTTCATTTTCATACCTGTGACGTAGATTTTCCTTCTCCTCCTCATATTTTTTCACCTCGTTTTCATGCTTTTCCTTCTCCAACACAGACCTGTGCAGTTCATTTTCATACTTCAACTGTAGATCTCTTTTTTCTTCTTCATATCTCCTTACTTCGCTTTCAAGTTTCTCCTTCTGCTCATCAGACTTCACAAGCATCAGTCTGTTCTCCTCAAAGGCTTGTGACACTGCAATGTAGTCCTGGAAGCAGTTATTGTACTTCTCCTCAAACTTTCTTATGCTTGCCTGAGCTTCTACTAACCTCTCTTCATTCTGGGCTTGAAAGTCACCATATTCTTGCTTGAGTATCTGCAGTTCTTCCTTGAGGTCAGACATTACCTTCTTATCTGATATCTGGTCTACCACTGCTTTCACCTGACCCTGCTGTGAATTGACTCTCTGAACCTCCATATCTTTCTTAACTAAGGCTTCTTTCATCTCCTCAAGCTCAGCAGTAACTTTAGCATATTCTTCCTCATGTTCATTCTTAAGATCCTGAAGCCTTTTGTCTTTATTGGATACAGCTAGCCTCATCTCTTCTAGTTCCTCTGTGGTTTTGTCAAGTTCAGCAGTAACTTTAGTATATTCTTTCTCATGTTCATTCTTAAGATCCTGAAGCCTTTTGTCTTTATTGGATACAACTACCCTCATCTCTTCTAGCTCCTCTGTGGCTCTGTCAAGTTGGTCATTGTATCTATTCCTAATATTCTCAAGCTCTACATCTTTATTGGCTAGAGTGTCCTTCAAGTCTGCATTGGCTCTCTTTAACTCCTTCTCTGTGTTCTCAAGAGCTTCTTCCTTTTCCATGAAGTTTGTTATCACCATCTCCAGCTCATTCTCCTTTTCAGCCAATTCATTTTTGTATTTTGCAGAGATTTTCTCTATTTCTTCCTTTAGACACTCATTGGATTTTTGAAGATCCATAATTTTCTCTTCTAATTCCCTTACATTGCTTTCATTCTTTATGTCTGCACAGCTTTCTTTTAAGACTCTATGCATCTTCTCTTCTTCCTGTTTGAGTACTTGAATTTCTTCCTTTGCTTCCTCTAATACCTTGGTCTTTTGCTGCACGACATTTGCATTCACATTTTCAGTGTCACTGTGGTCTAGTCCTGGGCTTGCATTGCTCTCCTTGTCTCTCCCAGACCCTACTTCGACCTCAAAGTCAGTCTTGGCAGAAAGTTGTTCATTTTCCTCAGTCAATTTCTCAACCTGATCCTGCATGAAAGCAAGTTCCTTCTCTATATCTGACTTTTCTTCTTTCAACGAAGTGACTTGCCAGTGAAGGCTGTGCAACTCTTCTTCCATCAGGCTCATGCAACTTAACTTCTCATTAAGCTTCAACAACTTTGTTTTCAAGACGAGCTTTTCCTTCTCCAGCTTACTGATCTGATCTCT
Source organism: Portunus trituberculatus (assembly GCF_017591435.1). NCBI lineage: Eukaryota > Metazoa > Arthropoda > Malacostraca > Decapoda > Portunidae > Portunus > Portunus trituberculatus. Next base: position 13,465,675 of record NC_059263.1, on the reverse strand, counting down.
CACATGGTTGACCTCTTCCTGTACCTCCTCCTCAGTAGCATTTTGGCATTTAAGTTTTTCTCCTTTCAATTCTAATTTCAGTTTTTCTTCCTCCAGGATGGTGGCTGTTGAATCCTGGATTTCTACTTTATCAACAGAGTTCCTGGAGTTCAGTTTATTTTGAAGTGTCTTTATACAATTGGTCTGGGCTAGGCAGTCTTCTTTTAGCCTCTGTACCTCACTCTCCAATTTGCCAATGTAAGTAGTTTCCTCCTCTGTTGATTTTTCATTGATAGAACTTTTCATTTCCTTCATCTGCATTAAGGTATCTTGTAAACTGCAAATCCTATCCTGCAGCTCAACCTTTTCCTGCTCCAGCACACACGCTTGTTGTCTGAGCTCTAGTGTGTCTGAGCTGGGCTGGGTAACACTCACAGGAACTACCACTGAGGTCTCAAAGGTTTCATTCAGCATTGTCAAGTTCATTCCAGCTTGTTGCAGTTCATATGCCAAAGACTGAGGAACTGCTGGAGGTAGCTCAGATGATGGACTTACATTTTCTACTTCTTGCTCCCATAACATACCATCCAAGGCACACTTCCCTTCTGGTGCTGTGACCACCTCTTCAATCTGTGACTCTTGTAGATCCCTTGATAAGATTTCTGATCCAGCATGATCCTTCTCCAGTTCTCTTAACTCCTCCTTAGACTCATCACACACAGCTTCTGAGATGCAGGTGTCTGGAAGTGTCTTGGTTTTCCTTTCCACTACAGCAACAGCAAGAGGAGCTGATTTACCAGCATCCTGTAGTGCTCTCACCAGATCCAGAAGTTCATTATTTTCCTGTGTAAGAAGCTCCACCTGTCCTTTCAGTTCCTTAACCTCTATGTTATTGGAGTGGGAGCCAAGGCTGAGGAAGGACATATCCAACATGGTGTCCTCATTCTGTTCAGTATGCCTTGACACAACTGAGGGAGCATCATTCTCATGGGAGTGGTTAAATGTTTCATTTTTGCTGTTTAAATGACATGGATTTTCAAAGGTGGCTAACTTGGCTTCAAGCCCTACCTTATTAGGTCGAGAGCATGCCTCCTCCCTAGCCTCGTGCACGACCTCCTTTGAGCTGCTCTGTTGTGGCTGCCTATAAGACATAGCATGAAGGATGTAGTCTCCCATGAAGGACTCTTGAATCTTCCATGTGTTGAGCTCTTTTTCCACCTCAGCAGTGATCTGGAAAACAATAAACTGTTAGAGTTTTAATTTGTCTACATAGATAATCAAATAAAATTTTTAAAATTGTTCATCTTTTATTTTGTGACAGTGGTAGCACTGATATAAATCTTGATGGAGACAAATCTCTTCTCTCAACATGTTCAAACACTTTCTTGTCCACATGTAAATTTACTGTCAACCTAACTTACTTGTCATCTGCCATGATCTTTGTATCATGTACTACAAGCTTGATTCTTGGCTCACACAAAATACTGATGTTTACACAACTGGTAGTAATGGAGGTGACAATGTACTGGGAGGAAGAATGGTGATGGTGCTATAGCAATGTTGATAAAGGTGGTGATAATCATGCCAGTACCTGCAAGCAGTGGTTTGTAGCACAGGCCACTTCCTGCTGTTGTTGCTCCATCATCAGCATGTGTTCCTGCAGTGCTGAGAGTCCTGCCTTGAGTGTCTCCACCAGAGGCTGTACAGGGGAAGGTACATCAGAAAGTGGCCATGTTTAACATTTATGAAGGTATATCACATTATACTTCCATGTTTGATCACCCTAATATCATGCTACATAGCTTTAATATTTTTTGCATTAACAAAACAAGCAGTATCTAAAGACATTCTACTGAGGACAAGAACATGAAGAAAAAAAAGCTTCTGGATTGAGAAGCATGGGATCGGGCAGACATCCATGCATAGGTTTAACTCCCACCAGGTACCGTCTTGAAACTTTGCCATTTGTCAAGTGGTTTAAAATCACCTACATGTCACCATGATACCCAGGTTCAAGGTGGTTACATCAAAGATGTGCTTGAGTGGTGATATGGGCCCTAATATGGGCACCACTATAAATAAAATTGCCTGCACCACAAATGTGTGAAAGCTGAACAGTGCTTCCCATACATACTCTAAAAAAAAAAAAAATGTTAGTGAGTATCAGGGATAAGATCAGCCTACGGAAGGTCTCAGCTTACCATAAATAGCCAAAATTTTGTCATCAAATAAATACTTGCAAGGTTGTATGTTTGGATGTTACCAGTCTTTTGAGTATAGAACTACAAAATGGGAAAAGTGCTGGAAATCAAAATGATACTTATTCTAAACAATATATGGACCAGTCAAATGTTCCCTCTCAACAAAGTATAGCCATTCAATTCCTGCACCTGTGTGTCACTGTCAGGCAAACCCAAGACTCACCCTAGCTGCCTCAAGATCTCTAGGAGAAATAGTGTCAAGCCAAGTCCCAAAGGAGTGCCTGCCTGGAGTGGCGACACAAATGGATTCCTCCAGTGCCTGTATGGTTTCTGAGAGAGCACGCGAGAAGTCCTGGGAGATCCTTCCCTGCTCTGCTTCTCTTCTTTCAAATGTAAATTCATGTGGAGAAGAAAGGCACACCTCTTCCTCTTCCTTTCCTTCAACCTTCTGCTGCGGTATCTTCTTGGCCTCCTCCAGTTCCTTCTTTAAGTGCTCAACCTATAGAAGAAATTTACATCCTCATTTCTCACTCTGTTCATCCAGGTTACTCCACACACTCTACAAAGACATCCCATATCCTTAACATTTAATCTCTTCTTGTCTGGTACTCACCACCATACACTAAAGTAGGCACCATTATAACCTCTTAGAAATTTTTTTTATATTCATTCCAGTGCCCTACTTTCAAACAACCTATTCATACTTCAGACAGTTTTTCTTCTTCTTTCATTACAATGCTAACCTGTCTCCTCAATCTTCTTTCATTACAATGCTAACCTGTCTCCTCAACCAACCATTAATATAGATACAGTAAGTCCTCGTTATATGGTAGTTCTTTATCCGGTAAATTCACAGTTATGGTATTTGGAAATTACTACCCTCTATTCGATATACGGTAAGAAAAATTCAGATACGGTATCCGCTCATGTCATTTGAGAGGACCCAGCGTGTGGGAGCAGGGGTGATGACATCATCCATGCCACCACACCTCCCAGTCACTCACAGACTTCAACTTGACCACCCTTGGAGCCTGTTATCTCTTCCCCTCCCCCTTTTCTTTTTAACTGCATCACATATCACTTACATGCATTACTAATTAGATGAATAAATGGAACATTAAAGGGTCTATTGTAAGCACAAATATATTCATAATAATTATGGCAAACATTTAAAGCCTACTACCAGCGGTGAACCATGCAGCAACTGATAAAGGGCACAGATGGGCCTGGCAAGCCCACTATCAGAGAATGGTGGATGTCGTATAACATCAAGCACGCCTTAGATAACATCAAGTCATCTTGGGACCAAGTGAAAACGTCTACCATGAACTTGGCGTGGAATAAAGTATGGCCAGAATGCACGCATGACTTCCCAGGCTTCGCTGAAGACGACATCGGTGCGATCAGAAATGACATAGTAAATCTGTGCCATAAGACTGGCTTCGATGAAGTTGATGATGATGATGTTCAAGATCTTTTGGAAAGCCATGCTGAACCTCTCTCATATGATGAACTTATAGAGCTAGACAAGCATCACAGGAGGCAGAAAAAGAGGGAGACAAGGAAGAACCTGTGCATGGCCTGGACATCAAAACTCTTAGAGAATGTCTCGGTGGTATCGAAAAAGCCCTGGAAACCCTGAAGGAACGTGACCCAAATGCTGCCAGGAGTAGCAAAGTGGCTCATGACGTAGAAAAAAGTGTCAAGATTTATTTAGAAATCTATGATGAAAAAACAAGAAAAACCAAAACAGTCCTCCATCTACTCATTTTTCAAGCCAGTCAGACATGCCATCCCTGTCACACCTGCCGACCCTGCTACAGCTGGCCGTTCCACATCCGCTGCCGACAGTTCTACAGCAAGCCCTTCCTCCTTTCTTCAAACCAGTGAAACATGCCGACCCTGCTACAGCTGGCCCTTCCACATCTGCTTCTGACAGTGCAGACGACGACGTCTTATCCTCGTCTGCCCACTTAGCAGAAGATGAGTAAGGGCTGAAATCCCTACTGTCCCTTAGCCTCGGGAGGGACATCATCTGATAGAATACATGGCGAGTGAAATTTTGTTTATTTCTTTTGCGGAGTACATTATATATATTTATATATTTATATATATATATATATATATATATATATATATATATATATATATATATATATATATATATATATATATGACGATTTTCATGTATTTTCATTTCTGTAGGGGTGACTTTTGATGTGCTGGAATGCATTCCCTATTATTCCATGTTATAATGGGTTTGGTATACGGTAATTTCGATTTGCGGCAAGGCTTTCAAGAACACATATGTACCGTATAAAGAGGACTTACTGTACATGATACTTGAAGCAGTCCAATTTCTCCACACCATCATTTAACCTTACATTCATCCCACCATCTACTTCCCTCCTATACTTCATTATCTTACTCTTTGCCACATTAATCTTCACTTTCCTTCTGTACATTCATCCAAACTCCTCTATTAACTTAGTTAACTTCTCTATACCTGCCACCAGTGCTGTCATACCAAAGAGCAGTGGACTTGCACTCCATTCTTCAACATCTGCTGTTACCAAACCCAATTCTCTACCCAACTTTCTAACATTAACTTCCCTCACCATATCCTCCATACAGTTATTAAACAAGCAATGTGGCATTGCATATCCTTGGCATGACTGTTGTAAGGAAAGACTTCCAAGGTAAAAGTTAATAAATGATCTGGTGATGAAGGACCAAAATTACTTTGAAATAGCAATGGAGCAGTCATTGGTTCACTTAAGGTTTCTACATTTACTTGTAAAGAAGTGGATCAATACATGTGTACATATTATTTTACTGGAAATAAGGGAAAAAGATCTAAGGTGTGATATGAACCTATGTTGATGACTTTCTTTTAGACAGGAACACCAATGTTGAAGAACAAGGTGATTTACGAACTGTGTCAGATATTCCTCATTTGCAACATTAAGTCCAAAGCCCTTAAATACGTTGGTCTAAACATTAGCTCTTATAAGGATGAAAATAAGACACTTGAATTACAGTATACTTCAACTCTTAAACATATAGCAATTACAATACACAGCAAAACATGAAATTCAGTGTGCTGTCAAAAACAGAGAATGCAAAGTATAGAGCAATGGTTGGTTAACTCAACTGGATTGTGACACATTCTTGGTCAGATATTGCATTTGACATAAGTGAATAGAGTGCAGCCAGCAACTGAACTACAGCAGCAGATCTTCTGCAACTCAATAGTAATAGCCAGGATAAAAATAGACATTGTTGAAGATTATATGACCACAATGGAAAAGATTGAAGGAAGTCACATAAGTGTTTTTCTTCTGCTTCTTTTGTAAATTTGTCTGGCTATGGGTCAAGGGTGGTGATTTTTCATTAATGATGGCAGGAGAGGCATTGCCAGTACAGTGTTCCCTCACTATTTCACGGTTCAACTTTCGCAGCTTCACTGTTTCGCGGTTTTTATACATACTCGTAGATACATTCTGCGGATTTTTCACTACATCACGTGGTCTGTGGCGTCACTTGCAAACACTGTACGTACAGTAATTCGGTAAGTTGGTGTAATAACGACAACAATGTACGTTACTATGTACATAAAGCACTTTACATGTACTGTTCATATACAAATACAGTGTTCCCCGGCCACTTCACAGTTCGCAATAAAAATGAAAAAAATACAGCCATATCGGCAGCCATATTGCGGAAAAACACATTTCATGTTGATGCATGAAAGAGAAGGTTTCCAAGCATGCCAAACAAAGAGATGAGTTGACTCAGAGGAATTTGAACATACCCACGGGCACTAATACAAGGCGCATAATTGGTTCCCGGCGCGAGATTGACCAATGAGAACACAAGTGGATTTATCCCATGAGCTGATTGGCTGTGCATCATTGCAGCCTCACCCAACATCTTCCCTTGTATCCAAGGCCTATAGAATAGAAGGTCAACCTACGCACAGCTCTAAGGGGAAAAGGGCTGGGGCTAATGACGTAAGCGGATTCACCAACGGGGAAGCTTCCTCCCAGGGCGTGTCTTTCTTGCATGGAAACCTCATGCTGTCCCTCTGTCCGCTGAGCAAATCATACTTACCTGGCACAGGAAACAAGTTTTGTGAAGGCTTCTCTGCACCCTATTACTGCCCCACACATTCTCTCTCTCTCTCTCTCTCTCTCTCTCTCTCTCTCTCTCTCTCTCTCTCTCTCTCTCTCTCTCTCAATTGTCAGAGCACTCTCTCTCTCTCTCTTTGACCACTGTATCATTATCATATTTAATGAAATCAATACTCTTGCTGTTATCAATTATCATTATTATTATTATTATTATTATTACTATTACGATTATTAAACTTTTGCTCTTATTATTATTATTAATAAAGTATTGCTGTTTCCGTTATTATTATCATTTCATTTTTACGTTAATATATAACTCAGGCAATTTATATTTACACAAGTAAGTGAATGGGGACCTCTCAATAACTAGACATCAGAAATTTACTAATGTAATAGACTTAAGGTGCAAAATTACCAGGAAAAAAAATTAATAATGGTTTTCATTTATCACATACAGGCAACCCCTGCTTAACAAAGGCGTTACATTCCTTAAAAAACACTTCGTTAAGCGAAACTTCGTTAAGCAAACCAATTATAACAAGTTTAACCCCTGATTTGAACTTCCATTGAGAGTAAGCAAAGCGAGAGTGCATCATAGTACAGTAAAAGGTTTAATGAAAGTAAAAATTATGAAGTTAAACATTTAGGTAATTTAATTTAAGTCATTATAATGTACACTAATATATGTATGTACGTAACTTTATAATGTTGATGATCTTAACTTTATGAAGGGAGGGAGAGTGAAATGGGAAATACACTAACCGGCAACCTGTGGAATGTAAACAAAGTGCGCATCATGGTACCACATACAAAACTTATGTACCACATTCCCACAAGGCTTTCCATTTTATCCATTGTAGAGTCACGAGTTCAGGTGGTTCTTTTAGCTTTCAAGGAAGATGCGGTCTCACCATCCTTCTTAACCCTTTCAATACGGTGACGCCTATGTAGGCGTCATGAAGCCCCAGTAGCAAATACGGTGACGCCTACGTAGACGTCATAGCTCTTTTCTGAGCTTTCTTCAGTTCAGTTGTCCCGTATAGTGTGTTGGATACCAACTATACATGCCGTATGCTGTCCTTGAAATCCTAGTGCTC
>NC_059263.1:13390765-13455765 GCF_017591435.1 Portunus trituberculatus | reverse complement strand
GCTGGTCAAGCCAGCGAAGTGAGAAGAGCAGTGTTGTCTGGGAGGACACCCAAATGAACTGGTAACCTCAAAGTGTTTGCCCACCGATGGGTCGCATCGCATACCGCGAAAAATCTAGGACTCCTCTGCGATACGACCGATACTTTATTTGTTGATATTCAGTGTGTCTCTATACTGTGCTATATTTTCCCTTTCCTAAATTTGTTTATAAATTTTTGTCTCATTGTTTTCCATATTTAGAAAATGGATGTTACATGGTTTTATGGTGAACTTAGTTCAACAGAAGAGAGAGAAGATAAAGTAAGATAACAAAGATGATATGAGGAAAAACATGAAATTATGAAAAGATCAATAAGGAAGATTACTGAAGCTTATCAAGAAATGTCCAACTGTGATATCTCAGTTTGAATTATTTGTTATAGAAAAGTTTTATGTTCTTCTGAAGGAAAAATATAAGATAAGTTTTCTTACATAGCTATATTAGAAAAATCGAAAAAAAAAAAAAAAAAAAAAAATTTTATAGCAGATATTTTTTTTATTTATGTTTTATTTCTTTATTTATGTTTATTTATATATGCAATCAAAAGGATCACCAAATCACGAATATATAAAAAAATTAATAAAAATCATTGAAGCTTGTCAAAGAAAGTGATACCAGTTTCACTGATTTCATATAGAAATAAGTTATGTTCTTCTGAAGGAAAATAATGCAAAATAATATAGTTTTTTTTACACGTATTAGAGAAAATATGGAAATAACAAGACTATTTTTCATATAATTTTCATGACACTAAAAATGAAATAAGCTTCATATAATTTATCAGTGTTTATTGTGCTCTCCTACACGTATGTTCATTGAAATTTTGCTGTATTTTCACATCTCTATTAATGGTAAGATTAAAATGAAATATATATGAAACCTTGTACAACCCACTGGTGGGTCGCATCACAACAGTGGATAGTAACTGATGACCCAACGGTGGGTCATATTGCAGGGAATGTGTTAAAACTACTTTGTGAAATCTCATGGTGATCTCAAAATCTATTTAGTAGATAACAAGAGCCTGGAAGATGGGAGTCAATTCATGTAAGAGTAATGAAGACAGAAGATTGAGATTAGATATGGTGGTATTAAGAAACATTCTCTAGATTGTTAGAAATGTATGATGAAAATATATCACTTTACATACTGTACAAATTGACACTGAATCAAGACACACTTTGTCAACACATGAAATAAAGAAAAGAAAGAAAGGACAATTGTTGTTTGAGTGGTTCAAACTTCCCGCTACTGACTTCATGGGAGCACTGATCAGCCGGGACTGATAGTAAAATAATGGACACTGCAGATGAGGACATCTGGTTCCTTTACAATGAGTCTCCCCAATGCTTCACCTAAGTGCCATCAAATTCACAGAATCTCATATACATATAAGTATAGGCATTAACAAATACAGGCAACCCCTGCTTAACGAAGGTACACACAACAAAATTTTGCCACAATGAAGGTTTCATTTTACTACCATCTGCTCGTTTAATGAACACCAAACTCGCTTTAATGAAGTTTTATCCAAGTAATTCTTTCCAAGTTTGAAAGCTCCGCCGTATCACGCAAGCCGACAGGCTTTTGAATACACCAGGAGCTGCCAATACTAAGGCCTGCCTCAGGAGAAATCCTGGTACAACTGTGGAATCAAGATCAAGATCAAGCCTCTCATGGTCAACACGCGCACCATTCACTCCCCTGTTCAAAACATTAACAGCATCTCGTCTTCCCTCCCTCAACTTACCACCAAAATGCCCTGCAATGTGGCCTAGCATTCCTAAGAAGACCAGGAAGTCTCTTACTCTCGAAGTGAAGATGGATATTATTTACAGACACGAGAGAGGCGAGAAAACTATAGCAATGCTCGCCACCATCTTGCCTCCATTTACTGTCTCTACTATTTTCAAGTCAGAAGACTCTATTAAAAAGGCTGATGAGACCATATCTTCCTAGCAAGCTAAAACAACCACCTGAACTCATGACTCAACAATGGATAAAATGGAAAGCCTTGTGGAAATGTGGTACATAAGTTTTGTATGTGATACAATGATATGCCCTTTGTTTACATTCCACAGGTTGCCGGTTAGTGTCTTTCCCGTTTCACTCTCCCTCCCTTCATAAATTTAAGATCATCAACATTATAAAGTTATGTACATACATACATCAGTGTACATTATAATTACTTAAATTAAACTGCCTAAATGTTTAACTTCATAATTTTTACTTTCATTAAACCTTTCACTGTACTATGATGCACTCTCGCTTTGTTTACTCTCAATGGAAGTTTAAGTCAGGGGTTAAACTTGTTATAATCAGTTCGCTTAACGAAGTGTTTTTTAGGAACGTAACCCCTTCGTTAAGCGGGGCTTGCCTGTAACATACTAAAATTTCAAAACCATTGGTTATCTCATTCACACATTAGATATCCCTTGGACTCCCCCACTACCAACCTACAATTTACTCCATACACCCTACACTTCTTCCCTAAAAACAGTCATATGCCTTCTTTAAATCCACAAAAACTCAAGAATAATTTGTTCCCCTTTTGATGAACACTTATCATAAATATGTTTTACAGCAAAAAAAAATATAAATAAAAATAAAAAATAAATAAATAAATAAATAAAAAGAAAAAAAGTCTCAACTCCCTCTCCTGAAGCCTCCTTGTATACCGCATCACTCCACCTGTACCTTCTCTGATTTTCTTTACCAATGCCTTAACATACACCTTACCTACCACACTCTGCAGACACATGCCTCTATTATTGAGTATTCTTGCTTATCCTTTATTTTTTTCCTTCTACTGTAGAACTACACATGCACTTGTCCACTTCAACTTTCCAGCCACACATTCCTTGATTAAAGAAAGGGAAGATACCAGTACACATTCCTCACCTCTTCCTTCAGTGGGAGTAATCTATCAGAGTCTTGTCTGGACAGCACTTCACTCAGGTGTTCCTGAAGATCCTTCATCTCTTGACTCAGCTCATCATTCTCCTCCTTCACCTGTTTCATCTGCTGAGATACCTGCAAAATTATGGAGTTAGGTCATTACATATCAGATCACTGTACTTGACTGAATTCTGCTTCTAGTTTCCTAGTCTATTTACAATTTGTATTAGAAATTTCCAATAATTCATTTCCAACTGCACAAGATAGCATTCAGAAATCATGGATCTTTCTCATCATTTTAGCTCTCTTGGGAGCATCCTTATGCCCACCCAATGAACACTGACATCTGGCAGCACACATAGAGAGCAGAGCATTTGTGTGTCAACCAATCTATTTATGCACAATTCCTATATGCTTCCCTCTCCCTAAACTTAGGCTTTCTCAAAGGGTTCCCAGCTTATTCACAGAGAAAAGGTAAAGAAAAGCTTTTATTACAAAAGTAAAACATTCCTTCAAATTCAATCACAAAATGAATGTAGTGACATGCATTACTACATATATAATAAAGAAATAAATCAAAGCTTTCTTTCATTAACTATATTTTCTGTATTTTTTTACTATTACTCACTTCTGACCTACCACTTCATGTGGAGTTAGGCAATATCTCTCCTTCTCCCCATACCACTGTCTCCTTCAATCCATTGTTCCCCATCCCTTCTCTCCCTCAGCCATGTACTTCACTTCAATCTCTCCTCACCTGCTGTTCCCCATCCCCAGCCACCCTCATCATAACTTTTTTCCATCACTTCTCTATTCAGCCATCTCTTCTTCTCTACATTTTTTTTTTTTTCCATAACTTTCGCTCACCATCTATCTCTCTTCCCTACATCTCTTTCCTTCATCATTTCTGTGCCCCAAGCCTCCCCTTTTCTCCAAACCTTTCCTCACCTCTAGCAGCTCCACCCGCATTTCATCAGCTTCCTGTTGCACTTCCACCAGTTGCTGTTCAAGAGCATCACGGCTTTGGGTTGTGCTGCAACGATTGAGTGATTGATTTAACACCTGCAACACAAGGATGCATATTCTGCATCATTGCATGTCTCAAACCATATCTTTTGCATACTGTCTCCCTTTAGTCAGTACATACAATGGTATTTTCTTCCTAGATATTGTGCAATATTTTCAGAATGTAGATGGTATATGATATATTGTCTTATATTACTTCCAATATGGGTATTCCTCAACCCACAATTGCAATTGGTTCCTGAAAATCCAACCATAAAGAAGCAAACAATCATATAACAGACTGTAAAGAGAATATTAAAAATAGTAATGCATTCCAAGACCTGAGAGAGAGAGAGAGAGAGAGAGAGAGAGAGAGAGAGAGAGAGAGAGAGAGAGAGAGAGAGAGAGAGAGAGAGAAGCCTCTGACGAAAAATACCGGGCATGGAAAGCCTACAAGAGGCATCCGACAGAGGGCAACAAAAGACGTCACAGAGCAGCCTCCCTGAGAATGAGGCACACACAAGAGTGGGCCTCAGAGCAATGGAAGGAGGACCTCAGGAGGAAGCTCCGTGGCGGACAGGTGGGCACGAAGAGGTGGTGGGGCATTGTGAAAGACCAGCAGGGTGAGAAGAGAGGCGCCAGCATCTCATCCCTCTTGCAGGAGGATGGCAGTCTGGCCCACTCAGCACATGAGAAGGCCAACCTCCTGGCGAAACACTTTGCTGGAAAAATGAGCGTGCCCGACCCTGAGAAGACACCACCAACGATGCCTCACACCATAAAGGACACACTTCTGGAAGTTAAAACGAGTGAATCCGAAGTGAGGAAAAAGCTTCTAGAAGTGGATGAAAATAAGGCGACAGGGCCGGACAATATAAGCCCTCGCTTGCTCCGTCAGTGTGCTAATGAGCTGGCGCGACCACTCGCCTTACTGTTCACTCGGTGTCTCGAGTCCGGCACGTGGCCGGCAGCCTGGAAAACGAGCAATGTAGTGCCAGTTCACAAAAAAGGAGGCAAGAACCAGTGTAAAAACTATCGCCCTGTGTCCTTACTGTCGGTGCTCAGTAAGGTTCTGGAGGCTATTATAACCTCTAGGGTCACTGAGCACCTAGAGAAACACCATTTTCTGTGCGTCAGGCAGTTTGGTTTTCGGCAGGGTAGATCCGCGGCAGACCTACATCTGCTGCTTGCCACCCAATTGAGTGCTGCACTTGATCAGGGCAAGACCACAGCCGTCGTGGCACTGGATATTGAAGGCGCTTTCGACCGGGTGTGGCACAAAGCCCTGATCACTAAAATTCGTGCAACTGGCATTGATGGTGCACTCCTGTCTCTGCTGGAGGATTATCTCAGCAACAGACACCTGAGAGTGACTGTCAGCGGCCAGGAGTCAGAGGTGCAACCCATCAAGGCAGGTGTACCACAGGGGAAGTTGCCTCGGCCCTCTGCTGTGGAACATCTACATCAACGACCTGTTGCACCTCATCCCCAGCGCAAGGGCTTACGCTGATGATGTAACTCTGACTAAGAGTTACCAGGCAGAGGAGGAGCCTGAAGCAGCAAGGCAGCTGGAGGACAGGTTGAGCCGCATCGTGGCCTGGGGCAACACCTGGCAAGTTAAGTTCGCCCCACAGAAAACACAGCTGCTCCTCGTCTCAAGGTCACGCTCAGCCATGCGCATAAACTTCAACGGGCAACACTTTCACCACAAGAGGAGGTAGAGGTGCTGGGGGTCACCTACGACCAAGGATTGACCTTCAGGACCCACATTGAGTGCCTTGCCAGGGCAGCCTCCGGGAAGCTCGCCTCACTCCGAAGAATGTCGTGGTTGCTGGATGGTGAGGGGCTAGAGCTGCTCTATAAAGCACAAGTAAGGTCCTCCCTGGAGTTCTCATGCCTTGCGTGGGCGGCTCCGCCAGCAAACACCTCACCCTCCTGGACAAAGTACAGAACCGAGCAGCAAGGCTTATCAGGGACACTGCTGGGCAGCAGCCACGACTCCACACCCTCCAGCATCGCCGTGACGTGGCGGGACTCACGGTGATGTACAAAGTGCAGGTGGAAAGAGTGAGCCACATGCAGGAGCTTCATCTGCCTGCACGCTCCCTCAGGTCACCACCCGCATGGTCACCCAGACACCTGGTGAGCTCCTGCTGACCCGATGCAGGACATGGCATCACCAGAGACAATATATAAACTCATGTGCAAGAAAATGGAACACTCTGTTGGCCTCACAGGAGATAAACCTCAGTGACACAAACACTCAGACATTTAAAGTGCAAGTGAACCATTGGTTACTGAGGCAAGGGTGAATCATGTACAGTGATATACATCACCAGGGTCAGATTTTAAGATAGGTTGCACTAACCCTGTACCCTTTAGTCTGTAAAAACAACGTTCTTATGTAATGTAGAAGTTGTTTTCCCTGTACATTTGATCAGTATAAATAAAAAAAAAGAGAGAGAGAGAGAGAGAGAGAGAGAGAGAGAGAGAGAGAGAGAGAGAGAGAGAGAGAGAGAGAGAGAGAGAGAGAGAGAGAGAGAGAGAGAGAGAGAGAGAGAGAGAGCCGAAGGGGAAAGACGTGTGTGACGCTCTGCATTTTTTGCTTTATTCTCGGAGTGTTCCTAAATCTACATCTACAATCAGTGACAAGTGGTGCTGTGAGTGATTCACTAGTGCGTGGATATGGATATAATTTTGGTGAAGAAATATAGTGTAACTGGTGAAAACAGTGAGTGATATTGGTGAACAGTGAATCCTCACGTGTATAGTCTTCCAAATCTAAACGTGGTTTTTTGGCGTGTCTCCTTAAGGAATAGCAGGCCTTCCACTGTTGCCACGTTTCACACAGAATTTGAATGGCCAAGTGTGTGACCTGATCCATCTCTCATTTATCGCTCTCGCTTCCTCCCTCACCACCGCTCTCTCTCTCTCTCTCTCTCTCTCCGTGGCAATCCTTCCTTATGCCTATATTCAATTTCCATCCTTAAATTTGCACTGTGTGTGTGTGTGTGTGTGGATAGGTATCTACCACTGTGACACGTGACCTTGCCCCCCACTGGGTCTTGCAGGCAGGCCACGCCTTGGACAGTAATGAGTGTTGCCACGTGAATGGAGTAAAAAATATCTTATACACGAATAACCTATTTTTTTTTAGATGTTCATTCATATTGTATATGGAACACAGTTGTTGCATCATTTGTCTTACTAAGGACTATGGTGAACGTTGAATAAAGATTATAACTTTTTCACAGCAACACTGTTACACAGGGCTGCCGGTATATGTTATTGTGATGTGCATATCGTAAGCATGGAATGCTAATTTTCTTTTAACTAATTACTTTTAATATTTGATGATACTGGATTTTCGTTAAAACATTTTACATGCCTCTTACTTATGTATATGGAGCTCTAATTTGCTAGTTCATGTAGACTTGGCAGAGCTGGAAGGCCTGTTATTCCCTAAGGACCCTAGCCAGAAAGCCGCGTTTAGATTTGGAAGATATAGGAAACTAGTAACGTGCAGCTCTTGGAGTGACCTTGAAAAAAGGATTGTCGACCTGACCTAACCTGACCTGAGTGCGACTCCCCCATCCCCCACTGCTCCTACCTACTTCACTTTCACTCTCTCTCTCTCTCTCTCCTGCCTAACTTCCCTACACATACCACATGGCCAACACCGAGCTTGACTTAGATCTCCCACACAAGAAAATAGTGTGGGCGGGCCAGTCAGGTTATCCTGCGACAAGGTATTGCTGTATCTGCAGCTACTCTGTAAGAGTGAAGCCCTCCACAGCCTGCCCAAACCAGGTGTGCAGTGACTGCTATACCGAAGGTACCTTCTCTTGCCTACAGACGGAGGAGCTTAGAAGGACCAAAGACATACCACACCATCGCCCATGTGGCCGCCCCCTGCTGATGCCCCCCACCTCCCGACCAACCTTCAATACAGCCAACATCTGAGGACGATACTAAAACGGACCTACTCTCCTGTCCCGCTGAAGAGCTCGTAGAAATTATCATCAGGCAGAGAGACGAAATATACTCTCTCAAGTTTGAAAAACAGGGAGACAAACTACAACTAAGGAGAGCATCACTATAGTAAAACTAAATTGTACTGACCCATAAGGCTATGCCTATAATCCGTGCAATGCTGCCATATCTCTTATTACTTCAAGGAAAACAGAATAACTGTTCTTTATTCATTTTAATGCATGATTTCACAAAAAAAAAAAAAAAAAAATAGACATGAAGATGCCATAGGTAAATTAAACACATTAAAAGTTCTGGTTATAAAAATGAAAATGAGGCTGATAATTTACCAAATATTTACTATTATGTCCTCTCAAGATACCCAGTGTAATATAATGAGTGGGGAAAAAAAATGCTGATAAGGTTGTGATGCTGTGTGGTGTATATCTCGTTTGCACTGGGACAAATCTTCTTCCTTGTGCCTTCAGATATACCAGTTGCACCTGCTGTCCTCTTCCTTGCTTGATTTATTGGTAAAAGTTGTCATTGCAAGTTTTATTTATTAATTCTGTAGACAAACTTCTTGGTTTTGGCTGCACAACACAGACGAGGAAGTGTCAGTGTGTCCTTCCAAATGAGAAGCGAGTCGATTTGCACCTGTGTGGTGACCTGACTCTTCCCACTTCCCCCAGGGGAAATCACGCCTTGGGTGAGGTGGCAACGTCGCCAGTCCTGATATGCCACATCATCATACATGTCCATGAAATACCTTCGTTTGACTTGGTATATAACACTTATTTGTATCTCCTCCTATTTAACGAAATAGTCGGAATATTCTTAGAACACCGTTTGTTGATAATACTATGATTAAAGAACCAAGAGTAGTATAGGCTGAATGTTTTGATTGGAAATCTAGCAGAATGGCAAACAACACATACGGGTCGGTACAATTTAGTTTTACTATACGTAGTTGATATTATCAGTGACATTGATGCCTACTCTCAGCTGATCCAGCAGGCCCCCACCCCACCCCTGGTCACACAAGCAACCAGCACCCTCCCCAGCAAAATAGATAGTGACTGGCAGGTGGTGTGCACTGAACATCCTCACTGGCAGACCTGGTGGCAGTCTGGAAAGCTTCAACCGCTGCGAAGGGTGACTCACGATGACCTGGACAACAGACCTGTCCATGCCCGGCCCCCACGCACGCGCCAACAGTCTACCCAGAGCCAACAAGCAACCCCTCCCACCATCACCAACCCTGCTGCACCTGCCAACACCTCACTCCACCTGACCACCTTCATCATCCCCCACGCCCCTCCCCTGCTACTCTTAGGGGCGACAGAGGAAGAAACAGCACGGCAAGGAACAACAGGTGGCAGGACACGAGAACAAGAGTATCTCCCCCGTTCTGTGGCCGTTGCCACCAGCAAGGACATACATCAAACCACTGCTCAGTGGAGGTGTGTGATTTTTGTGGCTAGAGAGGATACACAGCTGGCCATTGCAGAAAACGCTAAGCAGAGGTAAACAGGAGGCTAGAGTATACCTACTTCTTGCATTGTGGCCACACTGAAGAGCAGTGTTTCACCAAAGCCGCAGAAGCCAGGCAAGAGCAACTTCTCCGCGCCATCTTATCGGAGCGTCACCCTCCCACCTCTACTCACCCAGTGCCACACCCTTAGCCAATCCTGCAGCAGTCTCCTACATTCCTACCTTGGGTCCAGCCCCATCACCCCCCACAAATAGCTGCCTGATAAGGTATCATGGACGCCAGCAGCATCACAGTCCTCTCAGCTAACGTGAGGGGATTCAGGACAAATGTGGGAGAATTAACACTTACGTTCATCCTCAGACATTGGGTGGATGTAGTAGTGGCTGTAGAGACCTTCCTTGACGAAAGCTGCATCACAACATATGACAAAATTCCCAGATACTCGCCATGGGTAAGGCAAGACTGACAAAGAAGGCAGGGAAGTGGTATAGCTGTGTGTCACCGCGACGAGATGCAGGTTGACGTTTTGCCAGTTGACATCCCCGCTGTTATGGAGATCGTCTTTCTCCGTGTCATCCTTGCAGATAAGAGTGGCCTGCTACTGTATGCAGCATACAGACCACAGTGGCAAGGAAACGCTTTCCTAAACTACCTCTCTAAGCACCTCGATGACATCATGGCTGCCCATAACTGCCAACATGTAGTTATTGTAGGGGACCTCAACCAACACTTAGTGATGAGAGCCTTCACAGACCTCATTGTAGTGCAGGGACTCCACAACCACATCAACTTTCCAACACACCAGCGTGGAGGCTCCCTGGACCCTGTGTTCTCTGACCTGCCAGAGGCTTGTGAGATGTGCCGCCCATTGAACCATGTGAGCAGCTCTGATCACTAAGCAGTGTTGTCCTCCATCAATCTCTCCGCTGCTAGAGAGAAGGAACAACAGCGAGTCATCTGGCTATGGGAGCGTGCCGACTGGGAGGCTATGAAGCGGTCTCTGTCAGCGCACACCGTACTAACTGGTGACCCACACCATGATATCAACGCCTTTAGCACCGTTCTTCTCTCCCTACAACAATAATTTGTGCCACACAGGGTGTACACAACAAACCCTAAGGACCAACAATGGTTTGGCTACCAATGTAAAGTCGCTACTGACAATAAATAAAGAGCGTGGCAACACTACAAGCGACATCCCATGCAGGTCAACAAAGCCTGGCACAGAAGAACGTACAAGGTAATGATAAAGACAGCAAAGTGGGCCAAGGCCAGATAGGAGACGAATATCAAGAATTAAAGTCTCCTCTAACCAGGTAGATGCTAAGAAATGGTGGATGGATGGAACCTAGTGAAGGAGAGACAAGGCATCTCCCATTAAGTGTGAATTCCAGCCCTTACTTAGCCTAACAGAGACCTGTCTGTCACCAGTCGTGAAAAGGCTGACTTCCTTGCCGCAAAGTTCAGCTGGAAAATGACAACTGGTGACCCCAACAGGCAGCCACCTGCCCTCCCCCGTCTTGGCACCTCATCCCTTCAGAATGTTGTCATTACTGAAGATGACATAAGAAGAATCCTGAGAAAAGTGAACACCAGGAAGGCACCAGGCCCTGAAGGATTAAATCCACAGGTACTTAAAAACTATGCGACTGAACTAATAACCCCCTCGCATTCATCTTCCGGCAGTGCCTGCAGACAGGGATGTGGCCATCACTTTGGAAGGGGGCGAGAATTACACAAGTTCATAAGAAGAGATCAAGAGCAGAGCCAGGAAATTAGTGACCCATCTCCCTCTCAGTGGTGAGCAAGATCTTTGAGAGGATAACTGGTGAGCAGATCAACAAATACCTTGAGGAGAACCACCTTCTATCTCCGAAGCAATTTGGATTTAGAAAAGGCCATTCAACCTCTGATCTCCTCCTCTTGCTCTCCAAATCCTGGTATGATGCCCTTGATGCCGGGCGCCCCTCCCTGGTGATCCTCCTAGACATTGCTGGAGCATTTGACTGTGTGTGGCACCATGGGCTGACTAATAAACTCCAGCAGCTGGGCATCACCAGGGACCTGCTACACCTGTTCACCAGCTACCTAACAGGACAAAGCCTCCGCGTAGTGGTGAACGGCAGCACCTCGTCCACCTTTCCAGTGGAGGCATTTGTACCCCACGGTTCAGTACTCGGCCCAATACTATGGAACATCTATTTTAACGATCTACTGCAGAGCTCTCCCGAAGCCACTGCTTATGCAGATGACTGCACCCTCTCTTGGGTTTACGAGAGGGGAGAAGTCCAGAATGTGGTGCAGGTAGTCAACAGGCAGCTACAGGACATCCTGGCTTGGGAAGAAAGGTGGCAAGTCAAGTTTGCCCTTGAGAAAACCCAGGCCAAGGTGATCACCCGCTTACAGGGAGAAGCCGACCATCTGCTTGGAAAGCTGCATCTCGGGCCAGACACCATCCCTCTGCAAGACAGCATTGAAATCCTTGGGGTGGAGGTGGATTTCCAGCTGCAGTTCAACCGTCAGAGTCTGCTGACT
The DNA here is from genome assembly GCF_017591435.1 of Portunus trituberculatus. NCBI lineage: Eukaryota > Metazoa > Arthropoda > Malacostraca > Decapoda > Portunidae > Portunus > Portunus trituberculatus. The sequence goes on along the minus strand of NC_059263.1, from coordinate 13,443,820 downwards.
TGAAAATAGTAGACAGTAGATGGAGTCAAGATGGTGGCGAGCAATGCTATTAGTTTTCTTGCCTCTCTCGTGTCTGTGAATAATATCCAGCTTCACTTCGAGAGTAAGAGACTTCCTGGTCTTCTTAGCAATGCTAGGCGACATTGCAGGGCGTTTTGGTGGTAAGTTGAGCAAGGGAAGGCGAGCTCCTGGCGACGCTGCTATTGATTTGAACAGGGGGAGTGAGTGGTGCACATGTTGTCTACCAGAGGCGCTGGTATATTCAAAAGCCTGTCGGCTTGTGTGATACAGCGGCGCTTTCAAACTTGAAAAAAAATTACCTGGATAAAACTTCATTAAAGCGAGTTTCGTGTTCGTTAAACAAACAGATGGTAGTAAAATGAAACCTTCCTTGTGCGAAATTTCGTTGTGTGAACCTTCGTTAAGCGGGGGTTGCCTGTACATTGTTATTAGGTCCCCACGTTCTCTTCTATCCTGTAAGATTGGCAGTCCCATTTCCTTCAGTTGTTCTTCATATGTGAGGTCCTTTAATTCCGGCACCATCTTTGTAGCAATCTTCTGTATCCTTTCCAGTTTTCTTATATCTTTTTTAGAGCTCAGAGACCATACCACTGCTGCATATTCCAGCCTTGGGCATATCATGCTTCTGATGATTTATTTCATCATATCTTTATCCATGTAATGAAATGCTACTCTTATATTAGTCAACATCTTATATGATAGTCCAAATATCTTATTTATGTGTTTATCAGGGCTCAGATTTTCTTGTATGATCACTCCAAGATTTTTTTCCTCTTTTGTCTTCGTTATTTGCTCTTGTCCCATGAAATAGTTCCATACCGGTCTTCTCTTACTCCTTCCTAGTTCCATTATGTGACATTTCTTGGCATTAAACTCCAATTTTCACTTCTCGCTTCATTTATAGATCTTGTTTAAATCTTCCTGTAACAATAGACAGTCCTCTCTGGTTTTGATAACTTTTAGCAACTTTGCATCATCAGCGAATAAACTCATATAGCTGTTTATCCCAATGTGAATGTTGTTTACATAAACTTGAAACATAATGGGGGCTAACACTGACCATTGTGGCACTCCGTTAGTTACTTTACTCTAAGATAAGTATGTATCTCTGATCACAGTTCTCATTTCCCTATCTTTCAAGTAATCTTTTGTCCATTTGAGCAAAGTTCCACGTAGTCCTCCTATGATCTCTAGTTTCCAAAGATGTCTTCCGTGAGGGACTTTAATAAATGCCTTTTTAATGTCCATGTATACTGTGTCTACCCATCCATCTCTGTTTTCAAGTCCTGCAATAACTCTGGAGTAGAAGCTTATTAAATTTGATACACATGACTGCCCTGTCCTGAATCCAAATTGTCTGTTCGATATGACTTGCTCCTCTTCTAGAAATTTAACCCACTTTTCTTTGATAATTATTTCACATAACTTCCCTACGACACTTGTAAGTGACACTGGTCTGTAGTTTAGTGGTTCAGTTGCCTTTCTTCCTTTAAATTTCAGTATGACATTGGCTCTCTTCCACTCTTGTGGAACTTTCCCTTCATTTATTGAACTTTTAATTATTTCCCAAATTGGCTTCAGTACTTACTCTTTATATTCTTTTAACACCCAGCCTGATACACCATCTGGCCCCATTGCTTTTCTGACTTCCAACCTGTCCAGTAATCTTCCAATATCCTCTTTGTGCACTGCAATCTCCTGTAATCCTTGGCAATTCGAAGTCCTATTAGGTTTTGTGAAATCATCTTCAGTGAATACCATTTGGAAGCTCTCATTCATTATTTCACACATTTCTTTCTCTATTTGGTATGTCTTTCCTTCTTTAATTATTTTTTCAATTGTTTCCCTATTCTTTGTTTTGCCATTTATAAACTTGTAGAAAAGTTTGGGTTCATCCTTGCTTTTATCCACTACATCTTTCTCAAACTTTCTTTCTCTCTCTTACTCTGATATACTAATTTCTATTATCTTTGTACTGCTGACTATTATAGTCATTTCCTTGCTTTAACCCTTATGTTCTGGTGATTAAGCTATTTTCCAATATCCCATGACGGGTAAAAATGGTAAACCTAGAAATTGTCAGAAGACTGTTTGAATACTAATAATTATTTTCTCTTTGTTATTCTGAATACAATGATGTACTTTCTTAATTATTGCCTTATCAAGGATTCCTCTTCCGCCCGCTGTGTGATCCGACAAGCAGAAACAGCTCGGTGAGCAATGACACTGCGCAAACACACACACACACTCTTTCTCTCTCTCTCTCTCTAATCTTGGAAGACAAATTGTACACTTCCAATGAGAGAGAGAGAGAGAGAGAGAGAGAGAGAGAGAGAGAGAGAGAGAGAGAGAGAGAGAGAGAGAGAGAGAGAGAGAGAGAGAGAGAGAGAGAGAGAGAGAGAGAGAGAGAGAGAGAGAGAGAGAGAGAGTCGTCTCTAGCAACGTCCGTGGTCTCCGGACTAACCTTGCAGACTTATACCACAACTGTGTGCAACGACACAATGCAGACGTTGTTGTGGTGACCGAGACATGGCTGAACAGTGAGGTGGAGCCCACGTATGGCAGGATGCAGGGCTTCACCCACTGGGTGAGGAGGGACCGACAGGAGCGAACAGGAGGTGGAGTGGCTGTCTGCTTCAAGGAAGGAATGCAGGCCCAGCTACTCGACATAGACACGCCTCCAATGATGGAGATGATGTACTTCCGAGTAATGCTGGCAGACCGCTCAGCCCTCCTGCTGTGTGCCCTGTATCGCCCCCCGCGACAAGGGCCTGACTCACTCTTGTACCTGACTGAGACCTTAGACAACCTGATGATGGCACACAGCTGCAGCCACGTGCTGATTGTGGGGGATCTCAATCACCACCTGGAAAGAGACGCCTACGAGAATCTCCTGGAGGTGCAGGGTCTGACAGATCATGTCACCTTCCCACACATGAACGAGGAGGGACATTAGACCCTGTCATCTCAGACTACCAGGAAGACAAGCTTCAGTGTCATCAGCTGGGGCTCGTGGGCAGCTCTGACCATCACGCTGTACTGACACAGCTGGAAGTGGGCGTGGCTCAGGACGAGGCCACCACCCGCACCATCTGGCTGTGGAACAAAGCAGACTGGGCTTCCCTGCGCCGCGACCTGACCCACACCCCATGGGCCACTCTGCTACAGGGAGGAGCAGAGAGTGAAGCACTTGCACTCACCTCTCACCTTCTCGCCCTCCAGAGACGCCACGTCCCACACAGGGAATACACCACCAGATCGACGGATCAGCCATGGTTTGGCTACCGTTGCCGTGTTGCTGCCGAGGCAAAGTATGCTGCCTGGCTCCGCTACAAGAGGAACCCGACTCGGCGCAACAAGGACCTGCACAGGGCTGCATGCAGGAGGATGGTGGTAACCAGCAAGTGGGCCTTAAAAAAGTGGGAGGAAAGCCTGCGCCGGAAACTGTGTGGCACTGGCGTAGGAAACAAAACTTGGTGGTCTCTTGTTAAGGACAAACAAGGAACTGGCCACCAAGAATCCATCCCTCCCCTCAGCAAGCAGGACGGTACTGTCGCCACCAGCAGTAAGGAGAGGGCACAGTTGCTGGCTTCCTTGTTTGCTGGAAAAATGAAGGTCGGGAATCCACAGCAGCCACCGCCTCAGCTGGTCCAGCAATGTGAGAAGACTGTCACCATGGTGGAGGTGACGCATCAGCAGGTGAAGCGATTATTGCGGGGGCTGGACACACAGAAAGCCACCGGCCCTGATGACATCAGCCCGCACCTGCTGAAGCGATGCTCCCAGGAACTGGCTGCCCCTCTCACCCAAGTCTTCACAACTTGTGTACGGGAAAACGTCTGGCCTTCAGTGTGGAAGGAGGCTCGAGTAGTTCCGTACACAAAAAGCTCCAGGACGGACCCAAAAAACTACAGACCCATATCCCTGTTGTCAGTGGTGGGTAAAGTGTTTGAGAGGGTCGTGGCAGAGGTGGTGTGTAGACATCTCAAGGACAATGCCCTCCTCTCAGACCAACAGTTTGGGTTCAGACCTGGAAGGTCAACCTCCGACCTAATGATGCTTCTCACCAGGCATTGGCAGGACGCCCTCGACGACGGCAAGGACACTATAGTGGTTGCTTTGGACATAGCAGGAGCTTTTGATAAAGTATGGCACAACGGATTACTAGAAAAGCTTCGTGCTAAAGGCATCCAGGGTGGCTTGCTACGACTCTTGGGAAATTACCTGCAGGACAGAAGCCTCAAGGTGGTTGTCAACGGGCAAACATCTGAGTCCCTGCCTGTGGAGGCATCAGTGCCACAGGGTTCAATTCTTGGCCCACTCCTGTGGAATATCTACGTGGATGATCTTCTCCAGCTACTGCCAGGAGTCATGGCCTATGCTGATGACTGCACCCTCTCCTATACCTATCCACGCCAGGACAGTGGGCGGGCTGCTGAGGCCATCAATCAGCAGCTACGAGTGATAAAGGAGTGGGGTGCTCGCTGGCAAGTGACATTCGCGCCGGAGAAGACACAAGCAATGGTTGTCTCTCGGTCCCCAGCCGCCATGGCAGCAATGGCAGGAAAGTTGTCTTTTGGCGCTGCTGCTCTCCCACTCCAAGATGACGTCAAGATACTTGGAGTGGAGGTGGATCGAGGGCTGAGGTTTGACAGGCATGTCAAAACCATTGCCAAGAAAGCCTCTCACAGGATCTCCGCTCTCAGAAGGATCGCCAGTTTCCTCGACAGGAAGGGAGACTGCTGCTGTACAAGGCACAGGTGCGGCCCCACCTTGAATACGCAGCTCTCTCCTGGATGTCCTGTGCCGCCACACACAGAAGGAGACTGGACAGCATCCAACGCCGCGCCATACGGCTAGTAGATGCTGCACTACCACCTCACCCAGAGCCTGAGCGTCCCCTTGATTCACTGGAACACCGCAGAGACGTGGCGGCGATCGTAGTGTTCCATAAGGCACAGGTGCAAAGAGTGCCACATCTGGCAGGGCTGCGTCATCCTCTAAGAGTCACCGCACGGAGCACGAGAACGGTGCTCAATGGTGGTGACGCCGTAGAGGTGCCGCGATCCCACGGGTGTCAGCATCAACGCACCTTCGCAGGACGCGTCTCCAGGATGTGGAACTTGTTCACGGCCGCGGTGCCTCACGTCCAGGAGATGAACACTCACAGTGTCAAACTGATGGCACATAAGTGGAGACAGACACTGCCAACTCCTCTGACACTCTTTGTGACGTGACACTCAGTGTAGTGCAGTGCGTGAATAGTGCTAGTGAAGTGAAACGAATAGTGCTCCATTTACATGCTGACCATCTTGTATATTATCTATTTTTAAGTCTTGTAAATATTGTAGAGAAATAGATTGTAGTACCCTTAGAATAGGTAGCACACGACAGTGCGCCTTTGGGTACATGTTCCTTTGTATTAAGTTTTGTTTAAATAAAAAAAAAAAAAAGAGAGAGAGAGAGAGAGAGAGAGAGAGAGAGAGAGAGAGAGAGAGAGAGAGAGAGAGAGAGAGAGAGAGAGAGAGAGAGAGAGAGAGAGAGAGAGAGAGAGAGAGAGAGAGCCAGTCCTGCAGCAGCCTCCTACATACTGAGGTCCAGCCCTTCAAACAAATAGCTGCCTGATAAGGTAACATGGACGCCAGCAACATCACGGTCCTCTCAGCTAATGTGAGGATTCAGGACAAACGTAGGAGAACTAACACACATTCATCCTCAGACATCGGGTGGATGTAGTAGTGGCTGTAGAGACCTTCCTTGATGAAAGCTGCATCACAATATGCGACAAAATTCCCGGATACTCGCCATGGGTGAGGCGAGACAGACAAGGAAGGCAGGGAGGTGGTATAGCTGTGTGTCACCGCGACGGGATGCAGGTTGATGTTTTGCCAGTTGACATCCCGCTGTTATGGAGATCGTCTTTCTCCGCGTCATCCTCGCAGATGAGAGCGGTCTGCTACTGTGTGCAGCATACAGACCACAGTGGCAAGGAAACGCTCCCCTAAACTACCTCTCTGAGCACCTCGATGACATCATGGCTGCCCATAACTGCCAACATGTAGTTATTGTAGGGGACCTCAACCAACACTTGGTGATGAGAGCCTTCACAGACCTCACTGTAGTGCAGGGTCTCCACAACCATGTCAACTTCCCAACACACCAGCGTGGAGGCTCCTGGATCCTGTGCTCTCTGATCTGCCAGAGGCTTGTGTGATGTGCCGCCCACTGGACCGTGTGGGTAGCTCTGATCACTATGCAGTGTTGTCCTCCATCAATCTCTCCGCTGCTAGAGAGGAGGAACAACAGCGAGTCATCTGGTTATGGGAGCGTGCTGACTGGGAGGCTATGAAGCGGTCTCTGTCAGCGACTGATTGGCACACCGTACTGACTGGAGACCCACACCACGATACCATCGCCTTTACCACCGTCCTTCTCTCCTACAACAACAATTTGTGCCACACAGGGTGTACACAACAAACCCTAAGGACCAACAATGGTTTGGCTACCAATGTAGAGTCGCTGCTGACAATAAATATAGAGCGTGGCAACACTACAAGCGACATCCCACGCAGGTCAATAAAGCCCGGCACAGAAGAGCGTGCAAGATAATGGTAAAGACAGCAAAGTGGGCCAAGGCCAGATGGGAGACGGATATCAAGAAAAACTCTCCTCTAACCAGGTTGATGCTAAGCAATGGTGGAACCTGGTGAAGGAGAGACAAGGCATCTCCCATCAAGTGCGAATCCCAGCCCTTACCAAACCTAACGGAGACCTGGCTGTCACCAGTCGTGAAAAGGCTGATCTCCTTGCCGCAGAGTTCAGCCGGAAAATGACAACTGGTGACCCCAACAGGCAGCCACCTGCCCTCCCCGTCTTGGTACCTCATCCCTTCAGAATGTTGTCATTACTGAAGATGATGTAGGAAGACTCCTGAGAGGAGTGAACACCAGGAAGGCACCAGGCCCTGACGGATTAAGCCCACATATACTTAAAAACTGTGCGACTGAACTAACAACCCCCCTCGCACTCATCTTCCGGCAGTGCTGCAGACCGGGAGTGGCCATCACTTTGGAAGGAGGCGAGAATTACACCAGTGCACAAGAAGAGGTCAAGAGCAGAGCCAGGAAATTACCGACCCATCTCCCTCCTCTCAGTGGTGAGCAAGATCTTTGAGAGGATAATTGGTGAGCAGATCAACAAATACCTTGAGGAGAACCACCTTCTATCTCCGAAGCAATTTGGATTTAGAAAAGGCCGTTCAACCTCTGATCTCCTCCTCTTGCTCTCCTAATCCTGGCATGATGCCCTTGATGCCGGACGCCCCTCCCTGGTGATCGCCTTAGACATTGCTGGTGCTTTTGACTCTGTGTGGCATCATGCGCTGACTATTAAACTCCAGCAGCTGGGCATCACTGGGGACGGAGCCTCCGCGTAGTGGTGAACGGCAGCACCTCGTCCTCCTTTCCAGTGGAGGCCTCTGTACCCCAAGGTTCAGTACTCGGCCCAATACTATGGAACATATATTTCAACGATCTACTGCAGAGTTCTCCCGAAGTGGCTGCTTATGCAGATGACTGCACCCTCTCCTGGGCTTACGAGAGGGGAGAAGCCCAGAATGTGGTGCAGGCAGTCAATAGGCAGCTACAGGACATCCTGGCTTGGGGAGAAAGGTGGCAAGTCAAGTTTGCCCCAGAGAAAACCCAGGCCATGGTGATCACCCGCTCACAGGGAGAAGCAGACCAACTGCGTGGAAAGTTGCGTCTCGGGCCAGACACCATCCCTCTGCAGGACACCATTGAAATCCTTGGGGTGGAGGTGGATTCCAGGCTGCAGTTCGACCGTCACCTGGAGAAAGTGGCGTGGAATGCCTCCTCTAAGGTGAACCTACTGCGCCGGATGAAACACCTCCTCCATGCTGACGGCCTCCTCACACTCTACAAGGGCCAGGTAAGGCCTATAATGGAATACGCCCCTCTTACCTGGATGTCAAGTGCCCGCTGCCACCTCAGCCTACTAGATAAAGTACAGCGCTGGGCAGAGCGCTTGATTAGCAGCGCTACATACCATCAACACCACCATCCACATTGGCGGAGGAGGCAGCAACACAGACAGCCTCAACAAGAGCAACAGCAACAGCAAGAGCAGCGGCAGCAGGAGGAACAGCAGCGGCACGACCTGAGGGACAGCCTCGAGCACCGCAGGAGAGTTGCCGCCTTGACAGTGCTCCACAAGGCACAAGTGCAGCGCGTACCCCACCTGACGGACTTAGGGGCAACCTGGAGGAGACACGAGGTTGGCACGAGGACGGTGTCGGCCAATGACCTCCTCCTGGAAGTCCCGAGGTCCCATAGCTCTACTCACCAGCGTGCCTTTACATCAGCAGCGGTGGTGTGGTGGAACGAGCTCACTACAGATGTGGATGTGAGGGGCCTGTCCACACAGCAAATTAAGGTAGCAGCCCATAGGTGGCTGCGTCTACACCCTCCTTAATGTCAATTTTGTACATAATGCTTTGCCTAGGATGTACATAGTATTTTTAAGTTTTCATCTAATATTATCTATTAAAATTAAGTTTAGTTATTACTACATCACAATTTGTTTATAATGTAAGTGTAAGGGCAGTAGCTTTAAGATAGCTCACCTACAGCAAGGACGAGATTTAGCATAGGCATACTTAACTGTCCCATGTAATATACATAACCACCTGTTTAAATAAAAAAAGAGAGAGAGAGAGAGAGAGAGAGAGAGAGAGAGAGAGAGAGAGAGAGAGAGAGAGAGAGAGAGAGAGAGAGAGAGAGAGAGAGAGAGAGAGAGAGAGAGAGAGAGAGAGAGAGAGAGAGAGAGAGAGAGATTGTTGTCACGCCATCGATGACGTCAACCGACAACTCGGCGTGATACAAGAGTGGGGAAAGCGCTGGCAGGTGCAGTTCGCCCCTGAGAAGACACAGGCAATGGTGATCTCTCGGTCTCTAGCAGCCAGGCAGGAGGTTGAAGGAAAGGTGATGTTTGGCTCCATCACCCTCCCACTCCAGGAATATATCAAAGTTCTTGGAGTGGACCTAGACCGAGAGCTCCGATTTGACCGCCACCTCAAGCACGTTGCCCACCAAGCCTCTCTCCGGGTCTCTGCCTTACGAAGGGTAGCTATATTACTGGACAAACGTGGAATCCAACTGCTGTACAAGGCCCAGATAAGACCCTACTTGGAGTATGGGGTCCTGACCTGGATATCCAGCGCGCGGCTACACACCTGCAACGGCTGGATAAGATCGAGCGACGTGTGCAGCGGCTGTTGGAGGATACACCTCCCCCGCCGCTACCACAACAGGAAGAGAGATCCCTGGATACGCTGGAACATCGTCGTGACGTCACAGCACTGGTGGTGTTCCACAAGGCCCAGGTGCAAGGCGTACCTCGCCTGGCAAGACTACAGCTCCCCCCGCGAGTGGCTCAAAGAGATACGAGAACGGTACTCTCCAGCCACGAGCAAGTGGGGGTGCCAAGGTCTCGCGCCAGCCAGCACCAGAGGACCTTCATCTTCAGAGTGGCTCGCTTGTGAAACAAGTTCATTACAATAGTGCCAGCAGTGAGTGAAATGACAACCCAGCAGGTGAAAATTGCTGCTCACAGGTGGCGAGGAACATGCCCCACACCAATGGTGCTATTAACTAATTAGTGAACAGACAAATAGTGCACTTAAGGCTTTTGAAATAGTGCCACGAGGAAAAGTGGTACTTTAAGCCATTAGGTTAAAGACTACAGTGATGGTATTTATATACACTTTAATTTATTACCATGTATGTATATATGTATGTAATACCATGTCGAAAACCTTATGTAAAGTTTAAATAAAAAATAAAAAGAGAGAGAGAGAGAGAGAGAGAGAGAGAGAGAGAGAGAGAGAGAGAGAGAGAGAGAGAGAGAGAGAGAGAGAGAGAGAGAGAGAGAGAGAGAGAGAGAGAGAGAGAGACAAAGTACAGAACTGAGCAGCAAGGCTTATCAGGGACACTGCTGGGCAGCAGCCACAACTCCACACCCTCCAGCATCGCCGTGACGTGGCGGGACTCACGGTGATGTACAAAGTGCAGGTGGAAAGAGTGAGCCACATGCAGGAGCTTCATTTGCCTGCACGCTCCCCTCAGGTCACCACCCGCATGGTCACCCAGACACCTGGTGAGCTCCTGCTGACCCGATGCAGGACGTGGCATCACCAGAGACAATATATAAACTCGTGTGCAAGGAAATGGAACACTCTGTTGGCCTCACAGGAGATAAACCTCAGTGACACAAACACTCAGACATTTAAAGTGCAAGTGAACCATTGGTTACTGAGGCAAGGGTGAATCATGTACAGTGAATGTAGTATATTCAGTGTTATTACAATATAAGTTATTGTTGTACATACAGAATGTAATATACATCACCAGGGTCAGATTTTAAGATAGGTTGCACTAACCCTGTATCCTTTAGTCTGTAAAAACAACGTTCTTATGTAATGTAGAAGTTGTTTTCCCTGTACATTTGATCAGTATAAAAAAAAAAAGAGAGAGAGAGAGAGAGAGAGAGAGAGAGAGAGAGAGAGAGAGAGAGAGAGAGAGAGAGAGAGAGAGAGAGAGAGAGTATTCTTTCACCCCTTTTCATATTAAGTTTCAAGCAAATAACATGTAGGTATCATCTCTCTCTCTCTCTCTCTCTCTCACACACACACACACACACCCTTGATCGTCTTCCCAGAACACGAGAGGCACGCCTGCATCTCCGTGAGCCACTCTGGGTTCTCAATTTGGAATCTGTTCTCCATCACCACTATCTCTGTCTTCTCTTTGTTCTGAGAAAACAGGTGGATCCTCTGAATCATAAGGGTTAAAAGTTTCTTCCACGCTATATCCTTTGCCTTTTTTGCTTATAAGCATCTAGCATTGTACCATACATGTATTTTTTTCTGAACTCTATAAACAGGAACAAACTTTTTTACTCCTTCATAGTATTTTTGTAAGAATATATCATATTTCTCTTGTACAGTCTTCCTGCACATAATATTACTCCACTCAATATCAGCAAAATAACTCCTTAATTTTTCAAAATCCGCTCTTGCATAATTTAATCTCTCTCCTTTATAGTCCTCTCTGTAACTTGTCTTGTCTTCCTCCTGCATTTGTATATCTACTGTCACATGATCACTTTTCCCCATTGGACTAAGGTATTGTATGATTGGAAGGGACTCTGGTTTCTTTGTGAAAACTAAGTCAAGCAACGATGGTTCTTCTTCCCCCCTGTACCTTGTGAACTCCTGCACCCACTGGTCCATTGTGTTAACCATAGTTAGTTGTAACACTTTTTCACTCCAATGCCCAGCATTTTTCATTACTTCCATCTCTCTCTAGTTTATTTTTTTACAGTTAGTCTCCAACTAAGAGTATTCTTCTATCTCTTCTTATCATGTTATCTAGGCACTTTATCACCTCTCTTTGCATATCTTTATGCTTTTCTGATCCCCATGTATTAGTCTTTGGTGGAACATATGTAACTATAATTTTTCTTTTCTTCAAATCTTCTGTTCTGATTGTTACTCCCATTGAAGTACTTCCACTTTGTCTTTTCCACATTGCACATCCTCCACACATATGTTATCACAAACCATTATTAGCACTCCTCCTCCTTTATCCTTTCTGTCCCTCCTCCAGGTATTATATCCTTCCTCTTTAAAGTTGACAGAGATCTCTTTTTTCAGTTTTGTTTTAACGATACACATCTGGCTTTTTCTCTTTCAAATAATCCCTTACTTCCAATATACTTGATAACAAACCATCTCTGTTAGTATAAGTCACTCTTAATTTATTACTTCCTCCATGACCTTTTATTTATTTTTTTTTTTTTTTTGAGAGAGAGAGAGAGAGAGAGAGAGAGAGAGAGAGAGAGAGAGAGAGAGAGAGAGAGAGAGAGAGAGAGAGAGAGAGAGAGAGAGAGAGAGAGAGAGAGAGAGAGAGAGAGACTGACTTCCCCACACACCAGCGTGGAGGATCCCTGGACTCTGTGCTGACGGACCTGGCACGTGACAGCGTACAGAGCCGCCCACTGACCACCTCGTCGTCCTCTCCACCATTAACCTCGCCCCAGAACGCGAGGAGGACCACCACAGGACCATCTGGCTGTGGGACCGCCCCGACTGGGGAGCAGTGAAATGAGCCCTGAGGGAGACTTCCTGGGACGCAGTGCTCACTGGCGAGCCTCACCATGACGTCACCACTCTCACCACCATCCACCAGGACTTACAGCAGCAACTGTGCCACACAGGACCTACCGAACGAGCCCAAAGGACCAGCCCTGGTTTGGGTATCGTTGTCGTGTTGCTGCGGAACGAAAGTACTGCGCGTGGCAGCAATATAAGAGGCGGCCCACTCAGCGGAACAAGGCGATACACCGAGCTGCGTGCAAAGATATGACGCAAGTCGCGAAATGGGCCAAGGCAAGATGGGAGGAAAATAACAGGAGAATGTTGTCTTCCAACCAGCTGGACCCAAAGTGGTGGTGGAGCCTGGTGAAGGAGAAGCAGGGCGTCACCTCCCATAAACGTGTCCCGGCCCTCACTAAGCCATGTGGGAACCTGGCTGTCACCAACCAGGAGAAAGCTGACTTGCTTGCACAAGTGTTCCGTGATAAAATGAAGATGCCAGAACCAGACAGGCAGCCACCACCTCTCCCACGCCTTGCTCCTTCAAGCATTGAGAGCGTGGTAATCACGGAGGCTGCTGTTAGGAGGCACCTGAAGGGCGTCAATGTCAGGAAGGCCGCAGTTCCTGACAGTATAAGTCCTCACCTCCTCCAACAATGTGCTGATGAGCTCACCACGCCCCTTGTGTGTATCTTCCGCCAGTGCCTTGTGTCCAGGATGTGGCCATCTCAGTGGAAAGAGGCGAGAGTTACACCCGTTCATAAGAAGAAGGAGAAGTCGAAGCCGAATAACTACCGCCCCATCTCCCTGCTCTCGGTGGTCAGCAAGATTTTCGAGAGGATCATCGGAGAGCAGGTGACGAGGTTCCTGGACAAGCACCACCTTCACTCACCCAGGCAGTTCGGCTTCAGGAAAGGATGCTCCACCTCAGATCTACTCCTTCTCTCCAAATCCTGGCACGACGCCATGGATGCTGGCCGCCCATCGCTGGCGATTGCCCTGGACATCGCCGGCGCCTTTGACACTGTTTGGCATCAGGGATTAGTGGCCAAGCTGGAGCAGCTGGGCATCACCGGGGACCTGCTGCACCTGCTCTCCAACTACCTGACGGGCAGGAGTCTCCGCATTGCTGTGAACGGCCACACCTCAGCCAGCTTTCCTGTAGAGGCCTCTGTTCCACAAGGGTCAGTACTGGGGCCCATATTGTGGAACATTTACTTCAATGACATCCTACATATTGTCCTTTCAGCCAGTGCGTACGCAGATGAATGCACCATCTCCTTGACTTACGAGAGGGGGGAGGAGCAGGCAGCAGTACAGACTGCCAACACACTACTCTCTGACATCATGGCCTGGAGCGACCGGTGGCAAGTCAAGTTTGCCTCCGAAAAGACTCAGGCCATGGTGATACCCCGCTCTCATGAGAACGCGCGTCGGTTGCGTGGAAGGCTGAGGATGGGCGACAACAGCATCCCTCTACAGGACAGTGTGAACATCCTTGGTGTGGAGGTGGACTCAAGGCTGCTCTTCGACCGTCACCTCGTAGATGTAGCTCAAAAAGCGTCGCAGAAGGTGACATTGTTGCGCCGTCTGAGACACCTCCTTGACGCCGATGGGCTCCTGACCCTGTACAACAGGGGTGTCAAACACGCGGCCCGCGGGCCGCATGCGGCCCGCCACACTACTATGTGCGGCCCGCGGCACGACCAGGAACTAAGGTAAATGATGTTTCCTTTTCTTTACTGGTTTATCTTTTGGTTACGTGTGTGCAAACGCGAGTGAAGGTAGAATATATTATTATTATTATTATTATTATTATTATTATTATTATTATTATATAATTACCTATTATTATTATTATTATTATTATTATTATTATTATTATATAATTACCTATTATTATTATTATTATTATTATTATTATTATTATTATTATTATTATTATTAATATTATTATGGTCATACGTGATTATCTGGCCCGCACATTGAATGTGAAGGTGAAATCTGGCCCCTTGGGATAAATGAGTTTGACACCCCTGCTGTACAAGGCTCAGGTCAGGCCCATCATGGAGTACGCGCTGCTCACGTGGATGTCCAGCGCTTGAAGCCACCTCACCCTGCTAGATAAAGTGCAGAGGAGGGCAGAGTGCCTTATCAGTAATGCCAGACAGCAGCACCTTCCCCGACAACCGTGGCAGCAGCGACAACAACAGCAGCAGCAACAGCAGAGACAGGAGGACAGGCAGGTGCTGAGGGACACACTGGATCACCGCCGGAAAGTGGCGGTGCTGACAGTGCTGCATAAAGCGCAGATCCAGAATGTTCCTCACCTAGGGGACCTGAGAGCTACCTGGAGGAGATCTGAGCGAAATATGAGAACGGTATTGAGCAACGACCTCCTCCTTGAGGCACCAAGGTCACGCTCCTGCACCCACAAACGGGCCTTCTCTTCCGCCACTGTAGTGTGGTGGAATGCTTTCACTGCTGTGGTGGACATACGATGTCTGTCCACACAGCAGATGTAGGAGACCACACACAGATGGTTTCACATCGAGCCTCATTATAATGTACATGCTTTAAGATAGTTGCAAAAGGCAAATGTAACTTTAGCAAAGAACTAAAATACTGTACACAACTCATATCTGTATGATAGTTTAAATATAAAAAGAGAGAGAGAGAGAGAGAGAGAGAGAGAGAGAGAGAGAGAGAGAGAGAGAGAGAGAGAGAGAGAGAGAGAGAGAGAGAGAGAGAGAGAGAGAGACTATTTCTTTGGTTATGTACAGTGGACCCTAGGACTTTGAAGGATTTGGATTTCAAACAAAATTTCAATAAATTTTACCCTCGGAGTCTGAACAAAATTTGGACTAAGAAAAACCTGAAGGTGGGTGAATCAGCTGAATCCAGATGATGCTAGCACTGTCAGCTGGAGGTAATCATCAGCTCCATGTTTGTTTTAGTCCCATGTTGTTGTCTTGCTCTTATTCCCAGCTGGGATTAGGACATTTGACCAGTTTTCCATTTGACCAATCACTGAACCAGGCAGGATGGCTGAGTAATATTTCATAAGCACACTGATCTTGTAACTAATAAAAACATTTCTGAACTATTGTAGCAACAAGATGTAACAGACAAGAAACAAAAAGTTTTCATTGAAGTTGTATTGAGGTGTGGCCTCAAATGCAAAGATTACCCAGAAATAACCATCTGTATTAGCAGATATGTAATGCCAAGCCTCCCTTGCCCTCCCACACATCTACGTGTGCCATGAAGCCTACCACCAAAAGGTAAATAATATTGATTTTACATAGTTCAATTCCTATGTACTTAGGTAAAAATCTGGAGTCTTGGAACAGATTAAAATAATTTACATTGTATCCTATGGGGAAAACAGTTTTGGATCTCCAACAATTTGAACACTAAACAGCCTTCTGGAATAAATTATGCTCAAAGTCTGAGAGTCCACTGTATACTGACTCACTGAACAAAAATCAACAGGGGTTCAATAGGTTTGAGGATCAATTGACCTGGGTCTCACTTTGCTTGGTATCAATTGTCTTGATCACTTTCTTGAGCATCAGTTGTTTGTGGACTAGAAGACCTGAGTACTAATCACTCAGGAACCAATTGACTATAATCCCCCTATTCTGTCCACCTCTCTTATGCAAGAGTAAATCAGTATACTTTCAATCATTCATACCTATCTCTGGTCAAGTCTGGAACTTCCTGCCTGCTTCTGTATTTCCATCTTCCTATGACTTGAACATGAAGAGGTAGGTTTGAAGATATTTATCCCATTCTTTTAAGTTACTCTCTCTGGCTGCCATGGTACAGTGGAACCATGCGTGCTTTGGGGTCCAAGGGGTCTCCAAGTGCACAGGTTTGAATCCCATCCATAGTCTGAGTATAGGCTGGGCTTCCTCACTCATTGCAACGGTTTCTTATCGGGTGGGCTTTGAGATAGGAGGTACCCCTAAAAGTATACCCTTTAGCCCACAAATTCCCATGAAAAGCCCACATGGTAGGGAAAAAATAAATAAATAAATAAAATAAAATAAACTGCTCATGGACTGGCATATAAGTGGGTATTTTTCTTTAATCGCTTTTGTTGCCCTTAGATGGATTTTCCCTCTGATATAAAACAAATAAAAACACATAACGGAAAATGAAAAGATATAAAAGGAAGTGTCATACTGAAGACAGCTTTTATACCTAGGCTGGTTTTTAAGACAATGATGGTACACATTTAATAAGAAACACTCACCCTTGTGCTGTGGTGGCAGTACACATCATAAACTCAGATTGAGCAAGTTGTTGCCTGTTCTTTATATCCTCCACATCCTCTTTTTCATACATTGCAATCTTCCTCCATGCTTCCTGTTGAGATATGCACACAAACATACACCAAGAAACTTAATTAAGAAGTAGAGAAAAGTACAGTGGTACCTTGAGATACAAGCTACCTGACATACATGCTTTTTCGAGATTCAAGCAACAATTTTTTTTTCCAAAACAAGCAAAATTTTGAGATATGAATATGTTTAAGGATGATGCCACTACTTGGCAGTTTGGCACATCAGTCCAGCCTCAGATGAGTTATTATCTACGTGTTTCTCATGGATCATCTGCATTGTTATTGTTCTTTCATCATTTTTACACATTTGCTTACTTTTATTGATCTATTAATTTATTTTCTTATTTATTAATTTATTTTTTATTTATTTATTATCATTATTATCATTATCATTTTTTTTTATTTATTTATTTATTTTTTTTTTTTTATTTATGTTTGATGTTTACATATGAATGGTACCTGCATCCCTTCCTCCCTCTCTCCTTCCTCCTCCACCATTCACCACCAATAGCCAAAAATGTTGTCTCTAAGGTAAGAATACTAAATAAACTTTTGCTTTTATCTTATATATTCTTGTGCACTGATAAGTATATATGTGTACGTAACTGAAAAGGCAAAACAAATTTCTCCCATATCCACTGATCACCTCCACTGACACTTATCACCGAGAGAGGGAACAACATAAAGATACCTCTGTGGCGACAGCAAAGCGGCCTCTCTCTCTCTCTCTCTTGCCTACTTAAAACCTTATTCATTCTATGAATAATGTTTACAGGGTTGTCAACAAGCTCTTTTGTGATTATTAGAGCAGCCAGTATTCTGTGAGTGGCTATATTTGTACACTCCAGCTGATTGGGAGATGCAACCGAGTGATAAATATACTTAATAAAAGCAGCTTATCTATTTAAATTATCTTTTGTTATGTTTTATTAGATTTCTATACAACTATTAATATTTAAAAATACCTTCTTCTTTCCAAAAAAAAAAACATGAAAAAAAAAATAAATAAAAATAAATAAATTGGGGTGCTCTGTTTGAGGAGGATGGAATGGATTAGTGGCATTTCAATGCATTTCAATGGGAAAAATTTTTTATACGAACATTTTGAAATACAAGCTCTGTCACAGAATGAATTAAACTTGTATCTCGAGGTACCATATGGAAGGGCAGAAATAGTTGTCCAAATAAATAGACTGATGAATGCATTATCGAAATATGTATGTGTTGCAACATTAATGCTGTTACCTGTTTACATCTACATTTGAGATGTTACCTGTTTACATCTACATTTGAGAAATAAAAAGTTTCCAAGGATACAAAGAGAAAGAGAAATGAAGAAATACAAATAAAATTTCTCTCTTTGAGGCTGGAGAACAATTTAAAAAAGACAAGTACAAAACTAAGGGTTCATAATCTTATGGATAATGATGGGAAAATTGTCTACCAGTAAAAGAATTAACTGACCTCCAAGCTACTCAGCAGATATCCCTCCTTCTGCTTCTGCTTCTCCAATGCTAATTCCATCTCAACATCAAAATCATTTCTTTCGTTTTCACATTTGGTCAGCAGGCATTCCTTCAACTCCTGCAGGGTTGTGGAGAATATATATGAGTGCCCTGCACTTCCAGTTACATTACAAATACATTTTTTTACCACACCCCTCAGTATTATGCCCACTATCATGAGAAATGGTAGGCACAGCTTACAAAAGAAAGCTTAATCAAACTTACACAATACAACCAGCAAAAGTATATTCTGAAACACTCCTATACTGCACCATCACTGCTTTCAAAATGCTCAGTTGAAGTTACAAAAGTTGCTAAGAATGCTTCACCAGTTCTAATGACAGATTAACCCCTTCAACATGATGACGAGTGTTTTGTGTCATATGGGCACTCATGACATATCCAATGATGTGCATATTGTTTCACGGCTGCTTTCTGCTAAGATGTTGTGTTTTCATTCCTGGATACTGTATGAAACCTCTCAGAATGTAGGTCATATATGATAAGATGGCATACTTGACTTTCATCATTATTACAAAGGTGTATGATTCTCTTATATCAAGATAAGAGCTGGAAATAATTAACTCATTTAAAAAAAAATCTTACAGTACCAACAGATTAATTTTTCTTAAAAATTAACATTTTTCTCTAAAGTTTGTGTAGGTTTATTTCTTGATGTATGTATTTATTATGAAAAAATCACTTGCCATCATCAATTTTACCATAGTTGTAGAGAGAGAGAGAGAGAGAGAGAGAGAGAGAGAGAGAGAGAGAGAGAGAGAGAGAGAGAGAGAGAGAGAGAGAGAGAGAGAGAGAGAGAGAGAGAGAGTGTGTGTGTGTGTGTGTGTGTGTATGTCAGGTATCTCCCCACCAGCAACCAGCCCAGATATGGTACCAGGAGCCATTTTCTGTTGCCCTGAGTGAAGAGGTTTAACATATTTCGACAATATTAGAAAGATATACTCTCTAGAGAACCCAGCAAATCATTCTTATGTCCTCAGAAAAGTCATGATGAGAGAACAAAGCAGTTCTAAATACAATGTTTAGACTTACTAAATCTTTCCTGAGCATCTTGTTCTCATCCCGCAGCTTCACCACCTCTTCCTGCAGCCCTGACAGCTGGATGTTCTCCTCACTGAGTGTCTCTAGCTGCTTCTGTAAGTCTGCTGAGTTCTGCACATTGAGAGACAGTTCCCGGTTGGCATCCATCAGCAGCTGCTCGTAATCCTGCATGGATTGCCGCAGTGATGCTATTTCCTTGAGGTGCTCTGTTTCCTGTGCTGACACCTCAAGACGTGGATGCTGAGGGGTCAAGATGAAAGTGATTACCCCTGTTAGGCACTGTTAGGTTACTATTCAAATACCCACAAGTAAATAAGATATAGCGACCAAAATGGGTTTGAATGGATGTGGCAGCCAACACAGGTTGACTTGCACATGCAGAGGAATTCAAAACACCTGAGTCAGCAATTACTGAGAACATCATGATTTGAAGTGCTGGCTGAGCATCCAGGTAAATGATAAGATGAGTGTGTGAAGAGCAGAATCACTCCTTTCAGGAATGAGAATAGAGAGAACATATTATACACACTGTATGCTGACAGATAGGATACATAATTTAAGATATGATAGTAATACTATGTCATAAAATACTCTATATATATAGCAGAACATATCTTGTTTTCTTTCAATTGAAATATCAATGTGCAAGTTGTGTCATAAGTACTGCTCATCTTGGTGGACCTCCACCTTCTTCCTTCTGTCCTTGACTCTCTAAATACAAGTTTCCCTTGCTATTTGATGCATCATTATTCAATATTTCAATTCTCTAATCATTAAGAATTATGTACACTCACTTGTTTTCCATTGTGCAGAGTCGTTTATCCGATTTTTAACCAATCACCATAATGTAAACAAACAAAGTGCACCTCAATCACATTGCCATCCATTAAAACTCATTATTGCTATAATAGTGAACAGGATACTGCTCTTTCTTTCTGCTTGTCTTTTGTTTGTCCTCTGCAAGTGCTGCCAATCCAAGGTTCAAGTTTCCAGCATAGTTTTTGTTTTTTCCTTCACTTACTACAATAGGTTCTTTCATCTACATGTTTTATTTTATTTTCTTTAGCCACAGATAATTATGCAGTGTTGTTTTTAGTAACTTTTATCTAAAAGCTAGAAAGTAATTTTCAAACACCTGTAGCATCAAGATCAAGATCAGTCTCCCACTTATTTAGTCACAAGTGTTTGTATTTTGCAAAAAATTCATATTCATTGTTGGATATTAAGAGCAATACACATGTGATGTCACTTGCCCCCTGCCTCTCCCTCACTCATTCTCAAAAATGTTGCCACAAAAGGAACATATATTTTTACTAAATTTTATAGTTTAATTAGTTTTGCACACATTTTGTGGTAAAATGCAAGAATAATATAATAAAATAAGGTAACAATAAGTAAAGCTGAAAGATATATAGTCACATACCAGGCAATACGTATTTGTGATGAGGTGCTATGTGCATTGCCATACAATGGTCTTTGTTTGTTTTGGGAAATTGTTATTCTATGGCAAACCTAGTTTGCACAAGGATACAATTTATGTCGTTCTGATAAAAGTAAAGTATTCTGAAAACTATGGGACAACAAAAAAAAAAAAAAAAGTTCCAAAGACATTTATGAAGAAAACAACAATGTTTACGGTCTCTCAAGGGGATTCCCCAATTAAATGTACAGGTGACAAGGTCACATGTAGGAGATTTGAAGCAACAGACAACAAATTTTGACGATTTTTGGTGTTTCTGCATAAAATTCTTTCTTAAAAAAAAAAAAAAAAAAAAAAAAAAAAGACATTTTCTAGGACATGACAACATAAACTCCATATTTGTAATTGGACAGTTGAATAACTGTCAACTATTTGCCTTTTTTTTTTTTTTTTGCAACAAACCTATCATCACATATGTCTTTACTAAACAGGGGATAAACACACATTAATTTCCTCAATTAAATTTAAAGGAGACCTAAATCTTAAGTTTCAGAGAAAAAGAAGGTAACATTTTCCAGAGTAATAAAACTGTTGTGATACCACAAAGTCTGCCCTGACATACTGAATGGGTAAAGTTCAATACACTTAGCCCTCTGATATCACACCTTCTGCTATAGGGGTTCACTGCAATCATATTTAAAAAGCTGTACACATGTCTACGTCGTGCATGAAAATGGTGCTATTACACGCCAGTCATTCAAAAATTTCCTTGTTATAAAGTCACATGATGGTTGTTTCTCTATATACTTTTGAGAAATAGTTTTTCACATATTTCCCCAATCTACCCATCCACCTTAGCTCCTAATTGTCCAAAATGAGGTACCATACAAGTATTTGACGACATATATAACACATCTTTTTCCAGTACTTTTACCTACCTTAACTGCATGCTTCATTATTTCATTGCAGGTATTGTTATTGTTACCAGTATCATCAGTTTAAAAATAAATCATCGTAAAAAAGAAAGCAATCCAACTTGTGAGGCTGTGACGCATGTTTACAAATATCAGCTGGTCAGCGCTCTGATTCAATGCCATCTAGCAGTGAGGAAGCTCTCTGATTCAATGCCATCTAGCAGTGAGGAAGTGCTCTGATTCAATGCTATCTAGCAGTGAGGAATAACAGAAAGTTCATGATCCTAACAAGACATATCAAGACAGTCATCATTAAGACAGCAGAGGAAAAGATCAAGCTATACAATCTCCTACAAACTACAAGTGGTAAATTATGCCAAAGAGCATGGCAATAGAGCAGCAGCAAGGGCTTCAAGGCCACCACCTTCAGAAAAAAAAAAAAACTAGACGTGCCTGGCGACAGCATGACCAACTGAAGAGCACAAGGAAAGATAAATGTTTTCTGCTTGTGTGATGTGCTGTTACATTGCTTCCAACAGTATATGCTAAACCACACTGGAAACTTTTTTTCTGAAACTGACTTGTTGAAATGGTTGTGTGCCTTATATACCCTTGTGTCCTTTATGGCATTAAATATAAATAAAATGCTCTAAAATGTATGTTATTAAGATTCTTGATTTCCTTTTTTTTTTATACTGTATTATATATTCATTTCTATACCATTTTATGACATAAAAATTGGGCAAAAAGTGACAAAAAAAATGACAGGAGGTCCTAGTGTCAATTTGAATTACCATAGGTAATAGTTCACTTTGGCTATCACAATTTTGACTATAGCACCATGATAGATGCACCAATTAGGTGCGACAGCAGAAAGTTGAATGTATACCACCATGCCTGTGGGCATGTCATGTATATCAACTTTATTGCTGTACATATATAGGAGCGTGAGAATGCATGGGTAATTTCAAACTTAACATGGAGACAATTTTTGAAACAAAAGCATGATGGAAGCAAGTATATTAGTTCATGTAAGTGAGGGAAAAGTCAGTAGCAGAGTACCAGGGATTGCAGAGGTACAAAAAAAAAAAAAAAAAAAAAAAAAAAAAAACCATTTCCATATTCATTCTGCTTACTATTTGGTGATTTTACACATCTTCATAAACTTGTCTGGGGAACGAAATAGTGAAGACTGTGGTCATTAATCTTTTGACTTCCATAGGCCCTTCCTAATGTCAATAGAATCATGTAATCATGCCCAAAACTCAAGGTAAAAATGTGTTCCAGTATTGAAGTGGTTAACCTCACCACCAAAGCTGTGGCATCACTTACATTCTCAGTGAAGGCAGCAACCCTCCCATCGAAACTCTCCTCCAAGGTCTTGATCTCAAGACGGTGGAACTCCTTCAAGGACTCCATCTCTCTCTGCCAGTCACTGAGCCAATCTTCCTTCTCCCTCAGCTTCTCCCGTAGCTCCTCATTCCTCTCCCGTAGCACATGGGAAGGAGTGCTGGGAGTGCCTGGCAGCTTGGCAGACAATCGAGTGCCTTGTGGGGTGCTGGGTAAACCTTGTGTAAACAGTCTGAAAAGTGATAGAGGTTGTACTGATACCATTGGAAACTAGAGCTGGTGGTTGAGCTGCCAGTAATGAAGATCTTGCATTTCTGTGGCCATGTGGTTTTCTTAACAGAATATCCTTTAAGTTTAGATCTTACTACAAGTTGAACAATGGATAATCAAAATATATCTATTAGTTTATCATCTTATAAATTCCTCTCCTCAAATGTAATGAAATGAATAATTGAGAGTGCTGGTTAACTCTTGCAATAAGGAGTTAAACAAAATAGGAATGAGAAGAAGAAAGCCCTGTGCAGCAAGGCCACAGGAGGAGGGGAGGCATGCAGTTAGCACGATCAGTAGAGCAGTTAGCATGAAAATAGCAAGAGATGCAACATTCCAGCAGTGAGAAAGCAGCTAAAGACAGTTAGTCAGAGTAGGGGAGTTGAGACAAAAAGCTTTTGATTTCACCCTATCTTATAAAACTGTGAGAGTGGAATCCCCCCAAAAACATGCGAAGAATACTTCATACAAGGATGGATAAGACCCTTGTGCAGAGTTAACAGTTTGAGGGGAGAGAAAAACTGGTGGAGACACCTCAAAATGCCTAACTTCATAAAAGCTGTTTTAGCAAGAGATGTGATGTGAAGTTTCCAGTTTAGAATATAAGTTAAGGGCAGACTGAGGATATTCAGTGTAGAAGAGTGTCTTTGAAGAGTGTCATTGAAGGGATAGTTCGTTATGTTGAAATGATAGATGGAGGAATTGAGTTTTTGAGGCATAAAACACTATCTGCCCCAATCACAAATCTTAGAAAGATTAAAAGTCAAGTGTTCTGTAGTTTCCCTGCATGAATATGTTGACTTCCTGAATGATTGGTCATCTCTGAAAAGACGTGGAAAGGTGTAGGGTGGAATTATCAATTAACGTGCACAAAGCTGTTGGCTTTGACTGGACAGAACAAAATACTCAAGGAATATCTTCACTGAGAGCTGAAACTACCAGTTCACCACCACCATCACCACCACCACAACCATCACCATCCATCTCTCTACCATCCTCACCAAGCAGCTTATCTGAGTCCTCACGGCCTGATCGTGACCAAAACAACCTACTGTCACCCCACCACTATGCAGTACTGTTGACTCTCACTAACTCAGACTAATAGTGGAAAAGGTTGGTCTGAGAGATGCGAATGTCCAATTTATACGAATTCCCGACCCACCACACCCCCCAAAAAAAAGAGGATGGGCAGTTCAACTCTGACTTTAGGGAGGACAGTGCAGGATTTATTTTGGAATTATTGTCTCCTCCGAAACCTTCAGTCCCTAAATTACCAGATGGTGTAATTTATTTTTTAATAATTGAATACCCTTCCCATCAGGAAGCCATTCTTAAATGTCTTGTACAGTTGTATCATAGCATGACTCAAACCCTAAAAAATTATGTATGACTTAATGCTTGTGTCTAAGCAAAAAAATTTACGTGAATATTTTTCTCTCTTGATAAATTTCAACCTTTGGTGTCTCTCTCCCACTCAGTGACCCACTCCGTGACATCATCAAGAGGGGTCATGCATCATTTAGCTTTACTTTTTCAGAAAACTCCTTACAGGCATAAATTGACTAGAATTAGAATCAGAAACTTCCTGAAGAGAAGACAACAAGAAATAAATGCATAACTGTGAGAAAGTTGTGGTTGACAGCTGGATCTTGAACCCTCGCCTCCCCTCCCTTCATACATGCATGTTACCTTCCCCTCCAAGACCCTCTCACCTCACCTCACCTCACCCCACTCCTCACTGCCACCTTCATCATCTCCTCTCTATATCATAGGACTACTATGATCTTTTTAACTTTTTTTTTTCTCACTACTTTCATCATCACAACTATACATCATATAACTCTCACAATAACACCATTACAAAAGATTATTTTGAGACAAAGGTATAAAGCTGGACAAGACAGTAGTAATTACTTCACTTTATCATTATCTCACATCAACACACTATTAATGACTCAGGGAGTGTTCAGTTCCATCATAAAATGGCAGATTACTGTGATGTTGCTGATGGTGCCTTCCCAACCCTCACTATGAGTGAATACTATTTTCTAGAGAAGCAAGGATCTGATGCATTATCATCCTATCATGCTCCAGAAAGTCACTATTGTATAAACAATCATGTGTGAAAATTTTGTCAATGAGATGAATACAAATAACAAAACAAGGATGATATTATGATAAATCTTTAGGAGCAAATATCTCGAAAAATGTTTTTTTTTTTACACTTCAAAAATTTCCACAAAATCGGTATAAACTTTGATCAACTTTTGACTGCTATCATTTCAAACTACAACTAAGAAAGAAAAACAGGCTACAACTTTAGTCCCTGGGTTGGCCAGAGTCCAACTTCTCATGAAATCCATCTTTTTGGGGTCTGAGTTATTGAGGTTTAGCAGTATATCACTACCATGCCAATCAAACAAATACAAATACCAAGGCAGTGATGGAGTCAGAAAAACAAATCTTCAGGATAATAAACGGTCTTAATAAACGGTTTTCTACACTTCAAGTAATTTCACAAAATTTGTTACAGATATGATAATGTATTGCAAAGAATTAATAGAAAGTATAACTAAAGAGCTATTTTTTGTATTGAGAAATTTTTCAAAAAGATGAAAAGAAAATGGGAAATTAAAGTGGACAAAATTGAAAGTGAAAAAAAATCTATTTTATTTTTTGAAAACTGAAAACAGATGTGGAAATTTTATAAATATGATATATAGATACACCAACAATATCTATGCATTTTTTTAAGATGATTAATAAAAAAAGTAAAGGCTGTGAAACAAAAAAAAATGTTGCTTTCTACCACTATCCCAAACTCCTTGAACCAAATTTTGTGAAATTCATTAAATATCATAAGTTGACAGCAACAAACAAAATGCTACAATTTCAAAGCCAGAGGATGTACTATGGAAGTGCCCCCCATAGACACACCCCTGAAGGATTGATGCTAAACTATCCTCGAAAAATGCTTTCAATTACACACAATCAGCCAATTACCTTGGACCAAGTGGAATTGGGCCAATGGTTGTTAGACCTTTCCTTCTCTTTGTGACTTGAATTATCTCAAGGATGTTTCAATACATTTATCCCTTAATTTATGACAACAGCTGTTAACTCTTGAACCAGATCCTTGGTGGGACTTTCTTTAATAATTTTGTTGCATTTGGCCAGTGCCTGTCCTATGAAAAATAAATAAATAAACAACACACACCTCATCTGTGGCATCAGGCTCTCCTCAGTCTGACAGCCAACATCTGATGCCTTGGGTGGTGAAAGAGCCACATCAAATTTCACTCTCCTCTTCTTCCTCCTGCCAGTGTTTATCAGGTAAGGAGAACCCAGTGGCAAAGAATCTTGTTTGTCTAACTTGGACTTCTCTGCCTGATTGAGGACAAAGCTGAAGTCCTCCTTGCCAAATTCTGTAAAGGAGATTTGAAAGCAATGTGAAGTATTGCATAGGGGAAAAAAATATGGATGTGCTCAAATAATTTTATCTTCACCTATCTATATGATCCGGGGATCTATATACCATGCTACTAGCAATGGTACACAGGGTAGCTCTGACAAAAGCACCACACATACTGATATGCACAAATACTTGTGCTCTGAGTAGTGTCAGAACAAAGGAAAAGGAATGATGGAAATAATATCACTTTTGCTGGCACTTACATGCAAACTTATCATGAAAAAATGAGAGAGAGAAGAGAGAGAGAGAGAGAGAGAGAGAGAGAGAGAGAGAGAGAGAGAGAGAGAGAGAGAGAGAGAGAGAGAGAGAGAGAGAGAGAGAGAGAGAGAGAGAGAGAGAGAGAGAGATAAGATAGTGTCGGCCAATGTGAGGGGCTTTCACACAAACATTGGGGAGCTCACTCACAGTGTTATTATTAAGAAAAATATAGATTTAATGTTTGTGTGCGAAACTTTTTTAGATGCCAAGGTGCCAAGCAATTATGCCCGTATCAAAGGGTACTCACCATGGATTAGAAAAGACCGTTCTACACAAGGTGGGGGTGTGGCATTCTGCTTTAAGGAGACTGTGAATGCTCAAGTAGTAGAGCCACCCACACCCATACCTGGGGAACTTGAGCTCTTGACATTGAAAATAATCGACAGCAATGGGAAGGGCCTATTGTGCGTGGCTTGCTATCGGCCTCCATCACAGGGAACAGTGTTGCTGGACTACCTAACATTAAACCTGGACTCTTTGATGACTGCCAGTCAGTGTGACAGTGTAATAGTGATTGGCGACCTAAACCAGCACACAGTCAGGGACGCCTTTAACTCACTACTGGTTGTGCATGACATGCACAACTACGTCACCT
The DNA here is from genome assembly GCF_017591435.1 of Portunus trituberculatus. Lineage (NCBI taxonomy): Eukaryota > Metazoa > Arthropoda > Malacostraca > Decapoda > Portunidae > Portunus > Portunus trituberculatus. The sequence continues at coordinate 13,416,430 of NC_059263.1, read as the reverse complement.
TCCCCACGCACAAATCTGGGTCATCCCTGGACCCGGTGGTGACGGATCTTCCTTCCCACACAGTACAGTGCTTCCCACTCGACTTTGTAGGGACCTCAGACCACGTGGCTGTATTCACCAGAGTACAGTTCAAGACACCACGTGAGGAGAGCTTCGAACGAACCCTCTGGAGCTGGGAGGCTGCCGACTGGGATGCCTTTCGTGCTGCACTGAGGACTACAGAGTGGGGAGGAGTGCTGCGTGGCGACGCCAACCAGCAGGTGAGGCAGCTCACCGAGCTGCTTCACAACATGCAGGTCTGCTGGGTGCCGCACTCGGTCCATAAAACAAAGGCATCAGATCAGCCTTGGTTTGGTCCTGCTTGCGTTGCCGCATCAGATGCCAAATACAAAGCCTGGCGTGCTCTCAAGAGGCACCCGACGGCCAGAAACAGACTGAGGCACCGAGCGGCAACAAGGCATATGAATGCCACGCAAGCATGGGCTATAGAGCAGTGGAGGGCAAACCTGAAAAACAAACTAAGGGGAGGCCAGGTTGGCTGCAAGCAGTGGTGGAGCCTTGTCAAAGACAAGCAGGGTGAGTCGCGGGGCACCTCCGTCCCTGCACTCCACCAGGCAGACGGCAGCTTCGCCCACAGTGCAAGTGACAAGGCAGACCTCCTGGCCAAGCACTTCGCTGAAAAGATGTGCATCCCCGACCCCGAAAGACCCTCTCCGCTGCTGCCTCAAATAGTGAAAGAGACACTAGTGAAAGTGATAACAAGTGAAGTGGAAGTGCGAGCGATTCTCGAAAGTTTGGACGAGAACAAAGCTGTGGGGCCTCAGGACATCAGCCCGCGCGTTCTACGCCAGTGTGCTGCTGAGCTGGCGCGCCCCTCACTTCCTCTTCAATCACTGCCTCGCCACCTCCACATGGCCTGAAATGTGGAAAGGAAGCAGTGTGGTGCCTCTTCACAAGAAGAACTCCAAGGCAGAGGCAAAAAATTACAGACCCGTGTCCTTGCTGCCTGTGCTGAGCAAAGTGCTGGAAACAATTGTGGCCTCACGAGTGACGCAGCATCTCGAGCGCCACCACCTGCTGAGCAACAGGCAGTTTGGGTTCAGGCAAGGGAGGTCGGCGGCAGACCTGCACCTGCTCCTCTCCACGAAGTGGAGTGAGGCCCTGGACCGAGGCAAGGCCACAGCAGTAGTGGCTCTTGATATCGAAGCTGCGTTTGACAGAGTTTGGCATGCAGCGCTCATCACCAAGCTCCGCGCTGTAGGCGTGGACGGAGCACTCCTCCAGCTCCTAGAAAATTACTTGAGAGCCAGGCACCTCAAAGTAATTATCAATGGGCGGAATCAAAACCACAGCCCATAAGGGCAGGCGTTCCTCAAGGGAGCTGCCTCGGCCCTTTGCTGTGGAATGTGTATATCAATGATCTGCTACACCTCGTTCCTGCAGCGAAGGCGTTTGCAGATGATATAACACTATCCCACAGCTACGGACTGGAGGAGAAAGCTGCAGCCACCTGTGACATCAACGCCACCTTGAGCCGCATCGCAGCCTGGGGAAGGAAGTGGCAAGTTAAGTTTGCTGCTCACAAAACCCAGCTGCTAAGCATCACCAGGACGAGTGAAGCCCTGCGCCTCGCCTTCAACGGGGAGACACTGACGCCGCGGGAGGAGGTGGAGGTGCTGGGGTAACTTACGACCGTAAGTTAACTTTCAGGACCCACTTGGAGCGACTAGCCAGAGAGGCCTCAGGGAAGCTGGCATCCCTGAGGAGAATCTCCTACCTTCTGGACGCCAAAGGACTGGAGTTGCTCTACAAGTCGCAGGTCCGCTCCTCCTTGAATACGCCTGCCTTGCCTGGGGCGGCGCGGCCAGCAAACATCTCGCTCTCCTGGACAAGGTCCAGGACCGAGCGGCGAGGCTCATCAGGGAGAGTGAGCTCGGCTTCCACCCTACACTGCACACCCTCCAACACCGGCGGGACGTGGCGGGCCTCACCGTCATGTTCAAGGTGCAGCAGCAGAGGGTGGCTCACCTGCATGAACTCCAGCAGCCTGCCCGACAGGCCGAGATTGCCACCAGAACCGTCATCCGTGCCCCTGGGGAGCTGCTCCAGCCCAGGTGCAGAACGTGGCACCAACAAAGGCAGTTCCTCAACACGTATATCGGCTTGTGGAACGCTTTTGTTGCTGTGCAAGCGAGTGTAGAGGGCTGCTGGTCCACGCAGCAGTTCAAGTGTACAGTGAATGAGTGGCTGCTACGGACAGACAGACAGAGGCAGGCTTTCGGATAGAAGGCATTAACTGTGACTTCTTTAGCCTAATATTGTACTAAGTATGTAATGTATAATGTACAAAACTCTGTATATCTATGTAAATTGGTATAAATAAAAGAGAGAGAGAGAGAGAGAGAGAGAGAGAGAGAGAGAGAGAGAGAGAGAGAGAGAGAGAGAGAGAGAGAGAGAGAGAGAGAGAGGGGAGAGAGCTTTTTCAGGGATTTCACAGACGCCGACCGCGTTTGTTATGGTTCATATAATGCGTCGTCCAGTCCCTTGACAAATTCTTCCCAATTGGTGTCATTCTATGGGAATTACCAGTAAGTATGATCTATTACATATTGGTATCTTGAAAGAAAGAGTTGTTTTGTGGTGTAGTACCAATCATCACTTTGTTTACATCTGTGACGATGTCTTGGGTTAGATTTTTTAACCTCTGTTCTCACCAACCACTGTCTCAATACTGAACCTTGGCCTTATACGACACAGTCAATTCCTGTTTTTTTTTTTTTTTTTTTTTTAGAAAAAGGTGCATTTTATGTGCCATCAAATATGGTAATAAGTCACAAAGAATGACACCAGTCAAAAAGAATTTGCCTACATGATCATACACCATGCACTGCATAAGCCAAAACAAGACACAAGATTGCTGATCAGTGAACTTATTCTTGACACAAGCAAGATTCATTCCATGTGATGCCGTTACTCCTCGAGGTAAGAAACACTTTCATACAATTAAATTTGCACCTATGTTTTAAAATTTCTCTCATACATATATAAAAAACAGACCATACAGCCTCTCAGTTACTGCTGATGCCATATACCAAGTAGATGCTTATATCTCACAAAAAGATCAGTATATAAGCTACTAGCAAATATTGAAGTTTTTAAATACAAAATATTGGAATTCAATAATGATTTAAATGCATGTGAGTCTTCAAATGTTGGATGAAATCCTTCACTCCATATTCAGAGCTTAAGTCTGCTCACTTAAAATTTTTGTTATTTCAATGTCTGCCAAAACCAGGTGCATCTTATGAGCCATCAAATACGATAATAATTGCTTCAAGCACTCTTACACAAGCAACAACTGATTGTTCAATCCCAATCAATTTATTAAAAATTTCTCATCATTTTTTTTTAATGTTATGGGCTATAGTGCCTGTAGGCATAAATAAAGAGTATATGTGGGAAGCGCTGTTAAGTTTCTGCCCATAAGTGGCACAGGCAATTTCATTTACAGTGGTACCTATATTAGGGCCCATATCACCACCCAAGTGCATCTTCGGTGTAACCACCTAGAACCTGGGTATCATGGTGACATGTAGCTAACTTTAAGAGGACTGTCCGGTGGCCATGGTATCGAAAAATCTGAAAAAAAATCAAAAATCCCCAAAACATCACCAGAGCATCCCCAAACATATGGCAACATAGTGATGGAGTATTTTGGGGAAATACGCTAAAATACGTATTTAAACTTTAAAGGGCCCCTGCCATGCCCATCGCAGCCTGGACTTCCCTCCACCCCAATCTCTGTACCATAAATGATGATAATAAGAACGGAAAAAGCCATGGAAAGTGGTTTGTTTGGTTAGGAAAGGTGGGCGCTGGCAACTTAGTACTCTGGCGTACACAGGAACACACCCTCTGTCCCCTTCCATTTCAGTGTCTGTGTGACTGTAATGGGAGGAGGATCTATTGAGTATTTCACCCATTATTTCACACCTTGCAAGCCACAATCCAGCCTATTTTACCTGCCTTTTTTGCCTTTTTTGCAAACGGTGCAAGTGGAAATTACAAGTTGTAACGACCATGCATGAATGGGAGACACCCTCGCCTTCCAGTGACTAATAACTACAATCATTGTAGGGGCGACCAGGTGCCATATGAGTAGGGAGGAGGAGAAGGAGGGACAAGCCCAGAATCATCCAAGGTGAAATTGTTAGTAAAGGTTTGAGAGAAGAGTTCAGCTTTGTAGTGCTTGAAGATCTTCTGATTGGATATTTAACTTCTGATTGTCTTCTTTGATGTAGAGTGCTTCCAAGATGCTTAAGCATCTTCCATCATGGCATCTATCAATGACTTCTGTATTTTCTTCTATGATTTTTCTTGTGATAGTGATAACGTGTTCATCTAGAGGGTTTTTTGGGGCTCATGATGCTAAGTGCATTGTTAATCGACAGGAGAGCTTTGTAGTAGTCATGCCAATGACTACTACTATTTTGCAGCTAAACCTATATACAGGAAATCCTCACAATTCAACAGGGTTACGGCAGTTTTTCATCGGTTGAATCAGCATTTATTCAAATCGTGAAGCAATTTTTCCCATAAGATACAAAAAAATTAGTGGGGGATAGGAACCAACCTCCAGCCTAGACCCCCAAAACATCACTATAAGCTCTAAAAACACTAACCTAGACTATATCAGTACTATTAAAGGCTTCATTTATATCTAACTTTTTTTTTATTAAACACATTAGGGTGCTGTACAGTACACTTTTTTTGGGAAAAAAAAAAAAAAAAAATTTTGCGGTATTTTTCCAAATTGTTGATACTGTTGATCTAGGGACACCTATTTGCTCTGCAATGACACTGTGAGCTATACCTGCCTCACACTTTCTTATTAGCTCAAGCTTTTCCTTGAAAGGCAGGAAATTGTGCTTCTTAGGGCTGGGGCTGGAGGTGGCTTTGTGCGGCATGGTCAAAGCGGCGTGGAGGCAGGAGGTGGACGATGGCTAAGGCGAGAGTAAGGTAGAAGAAGCGACACACTGGATAGCATTGGTTTACACTTCCGCCTGACAGGCTGGTGGCACGCCAGATATAAATGTCGAATTCCCGACGTCGGAAAGTGCTGAAAAGCTGCCAGATTCGCCAGATAACTTAATTTAACACATTCAACTCGGTATGCTGGAAAAAAATGTTTACGTCATATATGTTCTATCAAACTAAGTAATAAATTATTAGGAACATCTCTAATCAGCTTCAAGCACAGAGAACGTAATATGGCAAAACGAGCCAAAAATGCTTGGTTCATGGTCTCAGTTTTGGGACACTTCATCACCTTGAGTGAATTACGTTATTTTCAGTAAGCAACCACATTTTATTGGTTCAAGTTAATTAATTAGCAATCAAATCCAGAAAATGTGACGAATATCAAATAAACACGATGTTTTGATGCAAAATCCTTGTATGACTTCAGTGAAAGATTGTCCGTTCCGTATGTAAACAACATCAAGCAGGTTTCTACCTGCTCCCCACCGGTTATAGGCAAACAGTTCAGGGTCTGGATGCGATGCTGACGGTCCTTTGCACCAATCTATGAAGTGCTTTGAGCAGATAGCATGGTCCTTGGTAGCTCTCCACGTCGGGCCTCGTTTACATCGTGTCTCCCATAATCTTCGAGCCGCGTCTTTCTTCCTGGGAAACACAGTCCATCCTTTCACGCCTTGGTTTTTCTTTTTTGATATAGAATTGCAGTCAGCTACAGCACATGTATAAACCGGCATTCTGTTCCAGCTCTAAGAACACTCCACACTAGGGTGACCAAATTTCTGAGACAAATTCCGGGGACATTTTCAGTTCAGGGAGGTAAAAACATGTAGTGTTTTTGCACTGGAAAAACTAAAACGGGGACACTATTCGTACCATTTCTAAACCAGCAATCAAAAGTTTCTCTCGCCTTATTTACCCAAGTTGCAAAGAAAAAAAATCTGTACCTGATGAAATATCTGAGATCATGAACACCCATTAGCTATTAAAATGTGTCCGCTATACACTTCACCGTCTTCACGGAAACTATATAAAAAAAATGAGGCCTTCTCCTTATTCTTGACATTCTAAAAGAGTAATTATAAAAGGACATAATTATCATAATCAAAAGGAGTAGTTTTTAATGCATCAAATGATCTTTCAGTTACAGAAAACCGGGGACAGCAGTAGCTGGGGACAGGTCACTGAAATCGGGGACGTCTGGTCACCCTACTCCACACGAGCTTCCAAACGACCGCGGGCCGCGGGGCTGTTTTGAGAGGACTCGGTGTTCCCGAGTTCAGTTAGTCTTTTCAGTTTGATATGCCTTCGGCCGCAAAAATGTTGCTCTACCAAGATTATTACAGAATGTATTCCTTTGCAATATTTAGAGGAGAAACAGTGCTCTCAGTTGAACTATATGAAAAAATGTTTCACACTAAATATGTAGTTGAGACTAGTAAAAAATGCGAGAGCATTGAAACCGCGACTGTGAGTATTAAGCTTATAATAACAGTTTTGTAGAGTGTGTATTACCAGATCATATGGATAATGTTAGGATAAACACTTGGAACTAATGGTTTGCAGTACAAAGACTCAAAACCTCAAGATTTATTATGATATGAATTTTAGAATGTGTGTCTCTTGCGAGCTGGCTGGCTGTATACCGAGTCGCGTATTAAAACAGCCAGCGATCAATGGCAACCCAGCAATATCCAACGTCGGGAATTGGCGAGTCAGTCGGTCGAACCTTGAGGATTGGGTATTAATTAACTGAGTTTGAATTGGTGATAATCAGAACTGCGAACGGTCAAATCATGAGGATCCCCTGTACTATGTGTGACTTCTGTGTAGGTTTTGTCTTGCTTTGAGGGCTGTTCTTCAGGAGGAGGTGGCTTGTTTTCTTGTTTCATAATAAATTTGTGGTTTCCCTTTTCTTTCAGGCTCCATTGGTCTGACTTTTTTCTTGACTATTCTTGTTATTATTTTTTTGTCTTCTTGGTGTGCCGTGGAATAGAGTGCTTGGTAGAAGATGACTATGTCTTTCTTCTCACTGGTTGCGTTGTTCTTGTTATTGCTGTACCAACGGTCGATGATCTTCTTAGTCTGCTGTTCAATGTCATTTTCTCTATATTCATTGTTCACCAGTACCTGTGTTGATCTTTCTACTTCATGATGTACTTGCTGCCAGAACTGCAATGTGTTAGTGCTCTACTTAAGTAGGTGCTGATGATAAAATCTTTATACCTTTGTGGGCATTCATTCCTACCATTTAGGCAACGTCCAGGTTTTTGTTGGCTTGTTGCTTTGATGTGTACTTCTGTATTAAGAGACTCATTCGTCTGCTTAATGAGGATGTCAAGGAAAGGCATGCTGTCATTAACGCTGCCCTTATGGTAGAGTTGAGGCCGGATGCTTGTCCGAGGTGGTGTCTCAGTAGTTTGGCGTCAGCTTGGGCCTCCATTTATATGAATATAGTGGTACTTCGACATACGATCACCCTAACATACAATTTTTTTGATATACGACAAAATTTTATATAATTTAAGCCTTGAAATACGACTATATTTATGAGATACGATTAGCCATCAGTAGGTGGCTACCCGCGTCCACCCGAACATTCAGCCCGAGTTATGTATCGTTGTTCATCCTTTGTGCATGTATGTGTCTGTGCTCCTCAGCAGTGTGTATTTTTTATTTAGTTTTGTGAACTCAAGACTCAAGATCATGGGTCCCAAAAGTAAAAGTTCGGCGAGAAACACACAAAATAGCCTGTATTCACATACTGATTACACTTAGAAATTCAATAAACGAATGAGTACAAATGGTTTTCTGCCCACAAGCAACTCTTCCTCTTTGCAATGCAAAATATCGGGCCTTGCGTCCGATCGGGTTCAGCAGCCTTGGCTAGAGCAAGAGAAAACGGGCCCCTTGTATCCTCTCTCTCTCTCCTGCAGTCACCTGTTCTGATACCACTCTCATTCAAAAGTTGTCTCCCTGTAACATGGTGAGAGACCTATAGAGAGGTACAGAACTATTGCTTGCAGGAGAGGTGGCGGAATTAGACACAGTGAAATCACTCGTTCCCACCCTCCATCATTGGTGACACAGTGACGTAGAGCATGTGTTTACTCCTGCCCACAAGCAACTCTTCCTCTTTGCAATGCAAAAAAAAACAGAAGTCTCTTGATGTTATGGTTACCAAAATATCACAGGTTGAATGAGGTAGTATCATCGCGGTTTACATGGCCTTGCGTCCGATCGGGTTCAGCTGCCTCGGCTAGAGCGCAAGAAAATGGGCCCCTTGTATCATATCTCTCTCTCTCTCTCTCTCTCTCTCTCTCTCTCTCTCTCTGTTCTGATACCACTCTCATTCAAAAGTTGTCTCCCCGTAACATGGAGAGAAACCCAAGGTATAGAAGTAACACGCGCAGGAGAGGTGGCAGAATCAGACACAATGAAATCACTGTTGATCACTCCTACCATTCATCGTTGGTGAAACAATGATATAGTGCATATGTTTATTCCTAATCAGTGTTGCCAGCTCAGAGGCAAAGAAAACAGGAAGAAAGTAACCAAAATATAGCCATAAAAAGCCTAAACGTCTATCAACGTGCCCCATGCCTTGCATGATGAACATCTATCTATGTGTCCCAAGTTTTGCGGGTTAAGTTGTTATTTTGAGCAATATAGTTAATTTATATCATGCATACAATAAACATTGTATTTATCTTATATCAAATCTATATTTGGTTGGTATTTAAAGCATGTTATTTTTATTTTTATTTTTATTTTTTTTTTTGGGTGGGATGGGAGGTAAATTCATATCACAAGAATGAATTAATTGTATTTACATTAATTTCTATGGGAAAAATTTATTTGATATATGATTTTTTTTATATACAATGTATCTGCAGTATATTCCCAGATTCCCTATCTTGTTGTCTTCTATGCACCTTATGAAGAAGTTGACTAGTAAGACTTCAAGGGGTGAGCCCATGGCAACTCCATCAATCTGGTAGTACTTGTTTCCTCTGGGAGAAGTGAATGGCACTTCCTTGGTACAACATTCCAAAAGTCCACGCAGCCCTGACTCAGGCACATCTAGGCTCGGGATGGAATCGTTGTGATACACATGTTGAATGATGAGGTCGATGGTGCGATCCACAGGTACGTTCGTGAACAGACTCAGACGTCTAACAAGGCGATGACTCTACTGCTGTCGCTGGTCTTGAGGATGTCCAGGAACTCTGATGCTGATTACAGGGAGTACATAGTAGGTATGTAGGGGGTTAGGAGAGTACATAGTTTTTTGGCTAGCTTGTAGGAAGACGTTGGGATCTATGAGGCGATTGGCCGGAACTTGTTTCCAGGTTTGTGTGTCTTCACATTCCTGTAGCAGTATCACATGGTGTATACTCCGGTCAGTTTCTCAAACTCGATGATAATGCTGGCAGAATTATTCTTTGCTATCAATTTGTTCACTTTAGTCTTCAGAGCTTCTGTAGGATCCACAATGATCTTCACAAATTTACTGATGTCACTTAGAATTTCATCCAACTCCTGGAAGTACTCAAGAGTGTCAATGAGAACGTATGTGGAAGCTTTGTCTGCATGCCTGATCATTATTTCAGGTTCTGCTTTTAGTTGTTTCGCTGCTTCCCTGTGTCTTGGCTCAGTAATAGTGCTGTTAAAGTTTCCTCTGGTTTTGTTGGATTCCGCAACAATTTCTTGTTTGAAGGACTGTTCTATGGTGACTTCACCCTTTTGTGATAGTTTTTCCACTTCATCGATGAGGATCTCACATTCAGTGCATTTCTGGAACTTCCTTGGTTTAGACATTATGTGGCAGTTGAGTTCCATATTCAGAAGTTCTTCTTGGCCCACTATGAACAGTTTCTTGGTAAGGTTTACACATTCACAACTAGGTTGTGGACATTTGATCTGGCCACCATTGAGGTTGATGAGCCTTTGCTGTTTAGCTCTTATGGTAGAGTTTTTATGTTGCAAGATTATCTCTTCAAATGCTTTGTCTATATTCTTTCTTGTGTGGGCATCAATGTCCATGTTGTCCCAATTCTTTTTTATTTCCTGATAAAGAGACTTAAGTTCTTGTAACTTGCAAAACAATTCTTCGATTCTATTCTTCATGATATTTTTCCTCTTGTCGTCAATCGGCACAATGGTTATACATGGCGAAACCATCAATACTCTTGGAAGAGAATTGAAGACAATTCTAAGGTATAAAGAAAATACCTTGAAGAAAATGATAAATACAGAACTTGCCATCACTTTTAATAGAATATGCTTAAGAGAGAATCTCCTGCTCATTTATACTCTTAATACATATAGTGATAGGTCAAAAACACATGAAACACGTCATCACAGGAGGTCCAGTCTCCCTACAACTTGACTTCTTTTAAGAAAAAGGTATCAAGACATTTGCTCCCTAATTTTGGCTAACCCTTTACTTATTTTTAAGAGAACTAGCAATCAAGTGGGCCTTTTTTTAACATTGTGGCACCCTTGGCTGGTCTTCTCACCTACATAAAAAAAAATAATAATAAATAAATAAAATAAAATAAAATAAAATAAAATAAAATAAAATATATAATAATAATAATAATAATAATAATAATAATAATAATAATAATAATAATAATAATAATAATAATAATAATAATGGCCTTAGCTGTGACTCAAAAGCTGGAATTGATAGGAAAAACTAGACAAAGGAATTACTGTTAAGAATGCTTCTGAGGATTATGGTGCAACAAAACAAACTGTGTCAGACATTACAAGATCAAGAGATAAGCTGGTAAAATATTTTGACAAATCTTGAGTGGATGCATCATCAAGTAAAAGTAGTAAAGGTGCAACAAAAAAATAAATAAATAAATAACATAAGGAATGGAAAAGATGTTACATTAGATGCCACAGCGAACGGTGGCAATCAAGGTTTTTAATGTTTTGATAGTGGTTTAAGAATGGTTCGGCAGTGTGCCCATTCACTAATGCCACCAAATTGTCTTGTTTCATTCACAGCCAGATGATTTTGATGAAACCTTTTCTGTTGCCATAAACATATAAAAAGTTTTTGATAGTCTAGCACAAAGTTTTGATTTCAAACTACACCCCTAAGGCTCCTATTTTTCTCCCAGTAACTTTATCTCAAATTTTCTTTCTGACTATTTTATTGCTGCAGTGGTACACAATCAATATTACTAAATCTATTAGCAGTGGTGCTCCCCAATGTCCTGTCCTGTTTTTTCAAACCTTGCCTAAATGGAATATGAAGAAAGGAAACAGAAAAAAGCCAGCAGAGGGCCATTAGTAGACAGTGTACATACCTTCCTGGTTGGGGGAATTTTCATTATTATATAGTAAAGTGTCAGAGCAGGAAGTCTCTGAACAAGGGCTCATCTCTGTCCAGGGTGGAAGCATCGGTTGGACAAACTTGTGCTCCTGAACACAAGAGGGTAGGATGGGCAGGGATGGTTGGCCCAGACTCATACGACTCCTAAAAATGGCAGGGGCACACCATGTCTCACGTCTCGCCTTCTTCTTCTTATCCTGTGCAGCAACAAATTAGTGTACAATGGAGAATGAAGTTACAACTAATTAATATCTGATTACTTACAATCAAGAGGAAAAAAAAAAAAAAAAAAAAAAAAGAGACCTTGTTGATCCCTTCAAACTGGAGTACAAATATTTATGTCCAGGTCACAACATTTTCCCATTCGATGGACATAACTACACTCACTGCATATGCAGGAGTACAAGACAAAATTTTTTGCCAATTTTTATGCTCCTAAATCAAGGGGTCGTCTTATATACTGAACATAAAACAAAACCCTTTATCCTGTGGTGAACATGAAGGACCGAAATACCTTGGAATTCACACTGCAGCTACATCTCACTTGGCGATGCACCCAGCCACGTTTCCTTAGATATGTTTTAAAAATTACCTACCTATATTGTTAAATAAAAGCAATAGATGTTTGTTAGTGTCTTGTATGTTGAAGCAAATAACGCATTTATGTGTCTATCTGGAGTCAGGGTGTCTTCTATAATCACTTTCAGGTCTTACTCTTCTCTCCTTTTCATTATAATCTCTTCTCCCATTTTGTACTAACATGTAGGTCTTCTATTACTTTTATCCATTTCCATTACATGGCATTTCCTGGTATTAAATTTTAATTTCCACTTTTGGCTCCATTTTCAAATCTGTCAATATCTTTCAGCAATTCCACAGTCACAGATGTTCCTTATTACTCTCAAAAGCTTTACATCATCTGCAAACAAATTTATGTAGCTCCTCAAACCCTCTTGTATATTGTTGACATATACTTAGAACATAATTGGCAGCAGCACCGAATCTTGTGGTACACCACTGGTTACTGTGCTCCAGCTTGATGTGGTCTCAGGTCAACCTTCCTAGTGGTCAGACATGTCTCTGCTAGTGGTGACATGTCTTCTGTTAGTGGCGTGTGATCTGTGGTTTGTTTACATAGAGATGGCTGTTTTCCCTGCTTTTCCTACTGTTTCGGGTGAGTGTGTTAGGTCTCCTATCCTCGAGGCTTTTGTTATAAAGATCTCAGAGGTGGAAGCTGAGTTCCATCAAAGGATCTTGGAGGTGTGGAAGGAGTTTCGAGGGCGAATCTCTGACCTGCAAACTGAGTTCTGTCAGGTAAACTCAGCGCCTGAGGGAGTGGCAGTTCCTGCAGTCTCCTTACCAATTAATGAGATGCAGGACCAAGAGGAGTGGCAAATGGTGTCTACTGGTGCAAAGAGGAGGAAGGCTCTCAGAGCGCCTCACCGTGTGAAGACAGTGAACTCCTTCTCTGTGTTGGAGGGAATGGAGGAGGAGGGAGAGAAGGCAGGAGGTGACGAGGTCAAGAAGTAAGGGGCAGATGATTTTTCCCTACTCGCAAGTAAGATTATGGTGGTCGGAGACAGTCAAGTGAGAAACTTAGACTGCATTTTGTGCTAAGGACAGGAAGAGGACGACGAGTGTGTCTGCCGGGAGCCAGAATTGAGAAGATAAGTGCTCTGCTAGACATGTGGGGAGAAATTACCTTTGTAAGCTAAATGAGGAGGTGAAGACGCTTTGGCTAAGATTAGGAATAAGGGTGTGACCCCCTGTGGTATGTGGTGTGTCACCAAGGAGGGGACTGGGAGGTGAATGACTGTCAAGGACTATTGCAGTGAACAGCAGGCTTGCAGATTTTTATATAATTGCATTAACAAAAACTTGGTTAGACGTGTCAGGGAAAGTATTTGATAAGATGAAAATTGATGGTTATACACTTTTTCATAAGGATAAGGAAAACAGAAGAGGGGGGAAGGGTGGCTTTTTTTTATTATTTATACCATGCGGGATTTTCACGGGAATTTATGGGCTAAAGGGGATACTTTTTCAGATATCTCCTATCTGAAAGCCCACCCGCTAAAAAACTGTTGCCCCGAGTGAAGAAGCCCAACCTACACTCAGACCGTGGACAGAATTTGAACCCGGGCACTTGGAGACCCCTCAGACCCCAAAGCGCGCATGGTTCCACTGTACCACGGCGGCTCCTAAACAGAAGAGGGGGAAGGAGTGGCTTTGTACAGGTAACTCGATTTACACGATAGATGCGTTCCAAGAGGCATTGTGTATATCAAAATTTGCATAAAACAAACATGTAATTCTCATAAGAAACAATAGATAATAGAGAGGATGTGGGATGTGGTCCAAAAAAATTTGTACAAAATATTCTATTTACTTGCCTAAATTAATATGTTTTTATTATTTACCATTCTAAATACAGTAATACTCCGCTTAACGAATGTTCGTCTAACGAATTTTCGGCTTAACGTACTATATAAAGTTAGACCAAAAAGTCTGTATAACGTACAACCACATCCGTTTTAGCGAATTTTCTGAGTTTGAGTTTGCCAGGTGAGGGACCGAACGCGGCAGCTTTGCTGTGATTGGCTGGCTCCCCACCTCTGTCTCTAGCGCTCCTGGAGCTGGATCCAAGATTCTTTAACAATGTCAGAGCAATCTCCTGCCATGAAATGGCTTCCATGAACGCTTGGAGGGACGGTGACAAGGTTGCTATCAGGTTGCTCTGAGGTTGCTGGGAACACCCCCTCTGAAGGTGGTGTTACTGTCTTATATATGCATTTATGTTCACAAAACAACATTTCTATTAGCTTTTTACAAACCTTGCCCCAAAGAAAGGATTGTTTTGTAATGCATAAAGTGAAATCTTACATAGAATACCAAAAAATAAAGTAGAGATGAGATCGACCACAGACAAAGCGGAGACTCACGGCAACTCGGCTGCTTCTTCTTCTTCTTGTGACTCTTTTAGCTTGGCGTGTTGTCTTTCATCATTACATTTATGTTTCCACTCCTCTATTACCTGCTATAATGGATATCATATCATAGTATTCATATACGCTCATGCCATGAAGATAACCTGGACTGCGTGGTACTGAGTGATAGTGAATTACTAATGAAATACCGCGGTATTTCATTAGTAATTCACTATCACTCAGTGCCATGGAGTCGAGGTTATCCTCATGGCATGAGCGTATGTGAATACTAAGATAAGATATTCATTATAGCAGGCAATAGAGTGGAAACATAAATGTAATATCGTGATAAAAGACAAGATGCAAGCTAAAAGGGTCACAAGAAGAAAAAGTGGCTGAGTCGCCGTGAGTCTCCGCTTTGTCTGTGGCTGATCTTTTCTCTGCTTCATTTTTTTGGTATTCCATGTAAGATTTCACTTTATGCATTACAAAACAATCCTTTCTTGGGGGCAAGGTTAGAAAGCTAATAGAAAAATATATAATTTTTTTTTAATCCATGCGGTGTGTTGGGGACCAGCCCAGAACGCATCCCCCTATTTCCATTATTTCCTATGGAAAAATTACATCCGCTTAACGAATTTCCGCTCTACGAACAGCTTTGACATCCCCTATCCTGTTCGTTAAGCAGAGTATTCCTGTATGTACTACAAGTGTATTTAAGGTAAGGGAAAAGCAAGAAATAATAAGAGAAAGCAAAAAAATAATAAGAGAAAACAACAAAAAAAGGAATACGTAAACACAACACTCACTGCGTCACTGCCTTCACCACTCACACCACAGTCAGTCACCATCTTCCTCTGAGATTTTCCACTTTATCAAAATTCCACTTATCAAAAATAACCCCACAGTATAAAAGTAAACACTAGTAAAAAAATAAACGCAGGACGCCAATGTTTTCACCCCTCACAAGCACTCGCCATTGCTGTCCACCTCCGAGTCAAGGACGTCATCATCCACCTGCGCTTCCTCTGCTTTTACAGGATTGTCCACATCATCTTCTGGTACTACATCTTACACTGGTGTTTTCTTGAAAAACTGCAGCATGGTGGTCTGGCACTTTTTCTTGGAAAATTCTTTTTACATCACTGTGTAGCAGAAGAGTGCATCCATGGCAACAGCTCCCACCTATCAGCCAGCTGCAGAACTCTCTGGCGCGCAGTTCAAATTACGTCTGGTGCTCAGTTTGAAAATGCAGTTGGGCCAAATCACGTATAAGCAAATCGATCACGTAAATCAAATTAATTATAATATTTTTTGGGTCGTGTAATAAAAATGCATAAATTAAACACGCCTGAATCGAGTCACCTGTACATTAAGGACACACTGCAATGTTGCATGTATGTACAGCAGAATTAAGACAGACAGCAAAACAGAGTCTCTATGGGTAGATATTAGGGATGAGTCTCAATCAGTAGTAATGGGTTTAGTGTAGAGGCCACCTAATGCTTCAGACCAAATAAACTCTTCCCTATGGGAGGAAATAAATAGAGCAGCCAGATACAGTAAGATATGTGTGGTAGGGGATTTCAATAATAGCAATGTTGATTGGAGCTTGATGGTGGGCAACAGGGAAGCAGAAGAATTTCTTAGGGTCATTCAGGATAATTTTTTAAAGCAAGTCATTTTAGAAACCAGATGGGGAAATAACATTCAAATTTAATTCTAACAAAGAGGGAGGAGGCAGTTACGCAGGTCAACGTTGGTGGCCAGCTAAGGAACAGTGACCACAATGAAATACGGTATACACTGAAATGGCACGAAACTTTTAGAAAGATAAGCACTAGGAAACTACCTGACTTCAGGAGGGCTAATTTTGATGGCTCAAGGGGGTATTTACAAGGAGTCAAAATGGCAAGGGACAGGCAGGGAAGGTCAGGTGAGGTCCAGTATCAAGTGAGGGAAGGGAGACAGGATCAGAGGTGGGATGAGGTGTGAAGTCAGAGAAAGGGAGAGGGAGAGGAGTCAGGTAATAGGAAGGAATAGTGAGCTTGATAGGGCCAGGGCGGGTGGAAGTTGGTGAGATGTATATCCACATTCTTGATAAATTAGAGGGGTCAGATTGCTAACATTTCATATAATCCAATAAAATCACAAAGCAACGACTCTAAGTGGATGACAAACAGATTAAAACAATCTATCTTATGTATGTATTATTTACCCATTTATTATTTCATTGTATATTATGTTCGTCTTTTGTGATTCGTATGTATATATTGTATTACTTATATGCTTTTGTGTAAGCGACTGCTTGTTGGGTATAGTAGAGAGTGTAATTGACGTCATCCCCTTTGTCACTTTGTGAGACAGCAAAGTCGACTGTGCCAAACCCAATCAGATCATTTAACAATCGCACCCTCTAGGAGGCTTGAAGTGTTTAGCCAATGGGAGTATACATTACACCATGTGACGTAACATTTTCCCCTCGAACAAAGGCATAAGAACTGACACCAGACAGACCACAGTGGAGTGCCCTTGGTGTAGCACCTGTGCCTGCCGCCACTCCACTCCCCTCATCTTTGTTATTGGCTGAGTATATTTCTTATATTCCTGGTTAGCTATGGTTCTGTTTCTCTTTGGCACTTTTATAGTCACTGTGACTAGTGACGTGAGAATATTTTAGTGTTTTGGGTGTTAGCCCTATATATGTATATTTTGGTGAATTTATCTTTGTGCAGAGCAGGGGGATGCCCACCTCACCTTTGTTTGTGTGGTGTTGCCAAGAGTGTTTTTGGGTGCTAATTTGATTTTTGTGGTCTCATATAATACTTATTACACCCCTGAGCAGCTTAATCATTATATTTCTTGGAGTTGAAGAGTTATTTCTTTTGTGTATGTGATTGTGTGCTGCAGGTGGTGCTGACGCCCAGTGAGTGGTGTTTAGTTTGGTATTAAGCAGTTGTTGTTATTAAGTTTAACTTTGCCTTATTCTTTTTTTGTGTATATAAATAATGTTAGGAATTTAAATTCCTTTTCTTAATCATTCCTTATTATCATTTTTTTATTTTTCTTACACCCTTGAGTTGCCCTTGCGTTAAACTATTGCAGCGAAGCCTGATCACTCTTCACTTATTTATGCTATTTTTTTACTTTAATAAGAGTGATTTAACCTACAGTGACAGGTGCCCCAGTCATTGTGGTTACCCAGTTAGGCTAATTCCAGGGTCGTAACAATAGGAAGGAGGAGGAGTATATATCAGAGACTACAGGCAGGAGATGAGGTTTTAAGGCCACTATACAATGAATTAGTAAGAACAGTTAAGAGGTTAATGAGGAAAGCTAGAAGCGAATATAAGTTAAGGGTAACCAGCCAAGCAATCCCATGGGATTTTTTCAGTTATACAAGACAAAAAGCAGCAAAGAAATAGGTTCTTAAAGGAAAGCAAATGGAGAGATGGTTAGTTCTGGGGAAGAGATTAGTAAAATTATAAATGAATATTTTTCAACTGTCTTCATCCAAGAGAACACACAGGAAATCCCAGATAGTGAACATATTTTTTAGGGCAGAGGATAGTGAAAAGCTGACATAATTATATAAGTAAGGGGATGGTAGAACAGGGGATAGATAGGCTAAAGAAATTCAAGTCACCAGGACCTGATGAAATATACCCAAGGGTACTTAAGGAGTGCAAGGTCATCAGTGAGCCATTAACAGTGCTTTTTAGGAAGTCACTGGAATCAGGTGAGGTACCGATAATGTAGAGAGAAACTAATGTTATTCCCATATTCAAGAAGGGAGATAAAACTCCAATGTTTAATTACAGGCCTGTCAGCTTAACTTCAATTGTGGGTAAACTAATGGAATCAATAATAGTGAAAAACATTAGGGAACACCTAGACAAACGTGGTTTGATAAATCAGTCACAACATGGCTTTATGAAGGGAAAATTGTCCCTAACAAATTTGTTGAGTTTTTATAGTAAGGTTTATGAGGCGGCTCATCTTGCCTGTAAGGCAATTACACCTCCACTTAGAGCCTGGGTATCATGGTGACATGTTGGTAACTTTAAACTACTCAACAAATGACAGCTTCAAAGCAGTACGTGGTGGGATTTGAACCTATTTGTGACCGTCTGCTCAATCCCACACTCACCACCTTAACCACTACGCCACTGCCTTCCTAATATCACGTCTGGTCCTTTGTCCAATATATAATCTCTCACTTCCAAGCTTCCTGATATATATCCATCGATGTTTCTATATATGACTCTTAATGCTTTCCTTTCCCTTCCCAAATGTACCATTTCCTCAGCCTCATGTCTAGCACTCTCCAGTAGAACTTCTTGTTCTTTCTTGTCCTCCTCTCATTTTTTTCCTCAGCTTCACTTCTCAGTTCTCTTTCCTTTTCCCATTCTACCTGATTCATCACTCTCTTTATCCAAATATTGTTATATTCTGCCTTACCACCTAGCTTTCCAATCTTTCTTAATATTTCTTCTACCCCTACTAGCGATCTCATTTTGACTTTCAGTGGTCTTTTGGTTCCCTCACTTAATTTACCAAGTCAGTATATCTCTTCAATTTCTATATCAAGACTCTGTTCTTCATCTTGAACCACTGAAATATTTCCTTAACTATCTTTTTCTCCTTCTTTCTCAAATTTCACAGGATTAATCTTCCTTCTAGTCCATATATAACCATACGCTTCTTTTTGTCCACCGTATCTCTCACTAATTCTTCCTTTTCTTTGATCACTTGTATGACTGTGTCCTTTGTTTTCTCCCTCATTTGTTACTTAATTACTTCAGTGAAATTAACTTTTTCTTCTTGTTCTTTTTTCCAGACCTTCCATTCCTCTAGTTTTGTTTTGCTCATCCCTTTTCCTGTTTCCAGATTAGAGTCTAGCTTTTCCTGCAGCCCTTATAATGCTACTCTATAGTTTGTTCATTTGCCCTTAACTTCTTTGCTACGGGGAACAGAAAACGGCTTCTAGAACCATATCCAGGCTGGGTGGGAGTGGGGAGATACCTGACTCAGGGGCATTTCCATCTCTCTCTCTCTCTCTCTCTCTCTCTCTCTCTCTCTCTCTCTCTCTCTCACTACAGAAATAATGATGATGGTGAGTGACTTTTCATATGTACATACAATAAGAAATAAACCCACACAAATTTCATAAAAAAATTATTGTCTGACTTCTCAAGGCCATTTTCTAAGATGACAAATGAGAGAAAACATTCATTTCTATGTTAAACTAATCTATTGGTACCATAGAAAAAAAAAAAATTAAAACATTTTTTTCCAGCATGGCACATCAGTACTTATGTTGATATATCAGTCATACACCTTTGTAATAATGATGAAGGTCAAGCATGCCATCGTATCATATATGAACTACATTCTGAGAGGTCTCATACAGTATCCGGGAAAGAAAATATACCATATTAGCAGAAAGCAGCCATGATGCAATATGCATGTCATTGGATATGTTCCCTGATGACGCGTTGAAGGGGTTAAGAGGGATGTTTTCCCTTTTTATTTAATGTAGAATTTTCTTCATGTCATTGTTCATTCTTAACAGTACTCTCTAACTTTATACATCTCTCTCTCTCAGCTCAAGGTTTTCCACAATCAGCTGATTCTCTTTTTAAAAAAATCTCAGTAACCATCTCCCTCAAAATTCAAAGACAATTATCGTAAAGACATAAAACTGAACAGGTACACTATGGAAGACAAGGATAAAGTTTTACAACTCCTGAAGAAATGCCAGAAAGTGAGTGAAATACAAAAACTGACAGGTATTTCTCAGAGCACAATATCCACATTAAACAGCAAGAAAGATGAAGTGAAAAAATTGGTACCATTAGCAAAAATAACTATTCAGAAAAAATACACCTGGACAGTGGCAAATCATCTACATTTATACTCAGTGTACAGGTTAGTTGGCAAGGCTTTGGTCACAATTCTATTTTTCTCTACATGAAGTTAACCTAATGTTTCAATATGTTTTGAATCTCAACCAGTATTTGCATTCCCAGTTCTGATTCATATTCATGATTCTACTGTATATAAGGAAATCAGTAACAAATTTATCAACCTTTCTATGACACAAAGATTTCAGATAATGTATTACCACCTACACAAATTTCCTAACACTGCCTTCTGCCACCTATACACAAATTTCTTGACAATCCTTCCTGCCACCTATACACAACTTCCCTGGCAATGCCTCCTACTGCCTATGAACAATTTTCCTGGCACTGCACCCTACCACATATACACAACTTCCCTGACACTGCACCCTGCCACATATATACAACTTCCCTGACACTGCACCCTGCCACATATACATATCTTCCCTGACACTGCACCCTTCCACATATACAAAACTTTCCTGACAGTCCCTCCTGCCAAATATACACAACTTTTCTGACACTCACTCTTGCCACAAATACACAACTTTCCTGACATCCCTTTCTGATATCTTCTGCTGCTATTTATACACAATTTTCCTGACACTCCCTCCTGCCACAACCAAGACCCTCTTACCATGACATTCTGTGAGCAGCCTCGTGGCAGACTGGAGACAACCAGCTTTGTTTGCAGCTCCATCACTTTGGCCTGCAGCTCCTCATTCCTTCTTGCTTGCTCCTCAAACATCTCCCTTACCTACAGTAGGAAAAGACAGGAACAAATAAATGTAAGTAAACATACTCATGTAATTATAATTAGGTAAACACACACACTATAGGATAATGAAGAGTATACGAGCCTGGTACAATGGCAGATGTATAGAAGCAAAGAGGGAAAAAGATAAAGCTTGGAAACTAAAAAAACAAGAGAAATAAAAGGAAACAGACAGCAGTATATGGATGCGAGAAATTAATATTTTTAGAGTACAAAGAGCTGAAGAAGGAAACTTTGAGAAAGATGTGCTGAGAAGTGAAGATGAACCCAAGCTTTTCTACAAATATATCAATGGTAAGATGAAGAATAAGGAAACAATAGAAAAAACAGTTAAAAGAGGGAAGACATACCAAACAGCAAAGGAAATGAGTGAAATAATAAATGAGAGCTTCAAGACTGTTTTCACTGAAGAAAAGGTTTTTACAGAACCAAATTGTACTGTACAGGCTTGTAGGATATCATAGTTCACAAACATGAAATTGGAAGACTACTAGAAAATTTGGATGTAAGAAAAGTTATGGGACCAGATGGTGCGTCAGGCTGGGCACTAAAAGAATGTAAAGATCAATTGTTAGAACCAATTTGGGAAATGGTTGCTTTATCATTAATGATTTGCGATCGTGGTTGGAGGATTGGCGATTAATAATATTTCATGTTTAGAGTATAATTGGTCACAGTAGTTAATGACGCTTTTTAGGAAGAGGTAAGAAGGCTGAGGATACGGCTGGTTGGTTCAGTCCACTGTGCGCCGCTGCCCTGACCCGCTATCCACCATCCGTGTTGGACTATTAGTGTAGTGTACTCGCATACGTGAAAGAGGATGTAATACTAATGAAAGTGTTAATGTAGTGGGGTGTGACAGCAGTAACAGCTATTATTGGGATTCATGTTCACTCGGTAAGCGTTATTATTAACTATTAATATATAGTGTTAATGTTATTATATAGGATTGTTATGTTCTGTTTACCTTGGGTTTGGTGTGGATTATTCCTCAGGATTGTGATATTGAGGTGGTGATTATGGATAATTTTCCTAGGTGGTTATATTTGATGTGATGACTGACAAATTTCTTTCAGTGTGTCTTACTCGATAACTCAGGATGGATTCAGAACGGGGTTTACTGTGTAGTTCAAGACAAAAAGAGGAGTTATTGCCGTGAGTAAAGTTAATTACCTTTGTGAAAGTGTAACACTTATGCATATCAAACATTGATATATATGTGGGCTGTGGTTAGAAATTACTAACTGATTATTGTTTCTTAGGTCGAAACGTGGAAAAATAAATTATTACGACAGTCTCCTGTAATTTACCTGACCTATCAACAGTACAGTTGCCAGTTCATTAAAGGAAGGGAGAGTACCATTAGAATGGAAGAGAATTAACATAATCCCAATATTCAAAGGAGGAAAGTCAACTAAGCCATTAAATTACAGACTGGTGTCACATACAAGTGTTGTAGGCAAATATGTGAAATTGTTTATCAAAGCAAAAATGAGTTAAATATCTGGAAGAAAACAAGATATATCAAACAGATAATTTAGGTTCAGGACAGGAAGATCATGTGTATCAAATTTTCTTAATCTCTACTCATGAATAGTTGAAGGACTGGAGAGCAGAGATGGATGGGTGGACACTGTACCTGGATATAAAAAAAGCTTTTGGTAAAGTCCCACACAGCAGATTACTTTGGATTTGGAAGTTGAGAACATAGGACTGAGAGGAAAAATATTAGATTAGGCAAGTGATTACTTGAAGGATAAAAAGAGGAGAACTGTGATCAGAGATACATACTCATCCTGGAGTAAAGTAACAAGTGGATTGCCATAGGGGTCAATGTTAGATCCCAATATGCTCAAGGTATATGTAGAAGATATATAATATGGATTTATATTACAGTAAGCCCCACACTTGGTGAGTCTCAGCTTGGCGAAATTCACTTTTGGCGGTAGGGTGGTCACGGACCACCAAGTGCACGCTTGGCGATTTGATTTCAAACTTTGTGGTCCCTTGGTGGCTGCACGGCGAACAACACGGCTCCCCGATGATATCAGACCTCTCTCTAAATCTATCATAATGTAGTGTTCAAGTCCCCTTCTGCAATTTTGTTTGTGCTACCCTCTGTTCTGCTAGCGTGGGAACGAATTCTGGAAATTTACCGCCAACATGGCTTCTACCAGCGAAACAGGTGGTACTGGTGGGGGCAAGAACAATGGTGGTGGCGGAAAGGATGAAAGTGGGCAAGGGAAACAGGTGAAAAAACAGGAGTACAGACGAGGAAAGCATCACAAATGCTTGTTTATTGGCCTGTTTTGTACATGTGTTCTAATATGTGAAGGCAAAAGATTTTATTTCAGTTCGAAAGATGGTATTTTAAGGGTCAAAAGAGTGACTTTGGCAATGACCAAAGACTGACTGAGGCATTTTCTAGGCAATTTATATGGTATAAAGAACTCGTTTGGCGAAATTTGTATTTGGCGGTAGTTTCGCCAGACTAATTAATTCACCAAGTGCAGGGGCTTACTGTAATTTGTTTGCTGATGATGCAAAGCTGCTAAGAGTACTGTTTGCTGTTGTAGGAAGATATAAACAAAATCTATGAGTGGAGTAAGAAGTGAAAATTGGAGTTCATCGCCAAGAAATGTCACGTAATGGAATTAACAGAGTAAGAGACGACCGGTATGGAACTATCTGATGGGAGAGCAACAAATAATGAAGATTAAAGAAGAAAAGATCTGGGAGTGATTATGCAGGAAGATCTGAATCCCAAACAACACATGAGTAAAATATTTGGAACAAAGTATAAAATGTTGACTAATATTAGGGTGGCATTTCAATACATGGATGATGAAAAAAATTATAACGAGTATGATACATCCAAAGTTGGAATATGCAGCAGTGGTGTGGTTGCTGTGCTTGAAAAAGGATATAAGATCAGAATGGATTCAGAGGATGAAGAAAGGTTGAAGGAAATGGGCCTACCAACCTTACAAGATAGAAGAGAAAGAGGAGACCTAATAACTGGACACACTGAATCATTATTAGTGTGTCGAAGTGAGATAATGATACTGTGAAGCAATTATTACTCATCTTCTCCAGCTTTATACATCTGTCTCAAAATAATCTTTTGTAATAGTGTTATTGTGAGAGTTATGTGATGTATAGATGTGATGATGTAGTGAGAAAAAACTGTTTGAAAAGATCATAGCAGTCTTATGATATAGACAGGGTGTAGAAGCATGACAGTGACTCATGGGGTGAGGCATGAGTCTAGAGGGGGGAGATAACATGTATGATGGAGGAGAGGTGAGAGTTCAAGGTCAAGCTGTTAGCCACAACTGTTTGCAATTACGAGTACACATTTGTTTCTTGTTGTGTGTTCTAATTCCTCATGAGCCCCGTGGCCTTCTGTCTTAGTGTCTCCCACTATGGTACCCTAACCTGTCAGGCAGGCATCTGAGAACATAATTAGTTAGGGGGAGGAAGATCAAAATTATTTTAACTGAGAATCTATATTATGAATCCACCAGTATATTAAATCCCGGCCATGATCATCCAAAACAATATTTGAATGAGGATTACCATGTGTTATCCTCATGGCATGAGCATATATGAATACTAAGATATGATATCCATTATAGCAAGCAATAGACGAGTGAAAACATAAACATCATGATGAAAGTAACACGCAAGCAAAAGGGTCACAAGAAGAAGAAGCAGCCGAGTGGAAACGAGTCTCTCGCTTCGTCTGTGGCTGATCTCATCTCTGCTTTATTTTTTGGTATTCCATGTAAGATTTCACTTTATGTATTACAAAGCAATTCTTTCTTGGAGGCAAGGTTTGTAAAAAGCTAATAGAAATGTTTTGTGAACATAAATGCATATACAGTAAAGTCCCAAGTTACGTTGGTCTCGAGTTACGTCAAACTCGTAGTTACGTCAGTCCACTATAAGGCAAGATTAAAAAAATTAAAAATTTATAAATCGTAAAGCGTGGGATTTATTGTTATTGTTGGTGGTTGCCCGCCACACCGCCCGCCTCACGCTTGAATACAATAACACCCTGCCTCACTTCCATCACACCGTCGCCCCTGGCAAGAGTGTTATCCTACTTCTGCGTTTACTGACTCAAGTTCTTAGTATCTTGTTCAATGGCACCAAAGAGAAAACTTCTTAGTGACAGCAGTGATGCTAAGAAAAGGAAAACCATTATGCTACAAGAAAAGAGGACATAATTAAAAGACATGAGAAGGAGGCAGCAGCTGTGTGTGAGGGAGGAAGAAGAAAATGGGAAGCCCGTTACCATGACAACGGGGAGGTTGACGACCTTGAGGGCTCGCACACCCATCACAACAATAACAACTCCGGAGCCTTCGCCTGGGCCACACGACACTCGCAGCTCACTTGCACCGTCTGCGCCTGTCTGCTGATCCCTATTGCCCTTTCCTATTGCATTTCCTGCCCGCTGCCCACGCTTCTACTCCCACCGCACTGCACTCGCTCCCAGCTGTCTGCCCTGGGCGTCACAACATTCGACCTGCCCACCCTCCTGGCGGCCTCAGGCGCCACCCTCTCGGCAACCTGCAGTCCTTCGCGTTCGTGGCCCTAATCAACAACAAAAACAAACTTGTTTCATATTCCTATATAGTTGTAAATAATATAACAATA
>NC_059263.1:13370765-13383265 GCF_017591435.1 Portunus trituberculatus | reverse complement strand
TTTCTTTTTTAAATATCGAGATGAGAAGTTAACTTCTTATGCGGAAAATACAATTGGGACCAAAGCATTACTGTATCAATTCCATTAACTATCTACTAGCTTATACCTAAAGTTTCACACAATATACATTAAAATTTATAAAGTAAAACTCTAGGAGTTATAAATTTTATCCTGTAATGTATTTGTTCAGTTATTTACCCTCATGATAATCACATTTCTCACTTCCAGGTTTCTTTCACACCATTCTCACTCTTGACTACCTCATGGTGAATGGCATCTAGGTATCCAAGTAAATTATCTTGACCACACTCTAGGTCTGAACAGCTGACAGATGACTAGTACCTAGAATGCATTCCACAGAACGTTACCCCGCATCTTTCTCCTTCCCTTTCCCATCCTTCGCTTGAGATAGTCAGAGACACTGTAAATATTATACATAGACAAAATGAATTTTTAATAAGGCAAGAGTTAGCAAGAGGCCACAGAGCACTGTGAAATATTTTGTTTAGCAACATTATCCCTCCACCACCCCTGCCCATGGGATGGATGTGTATCACCTTTAAGCACCCTGAGTTACATCATAACCTGCAGAATGTTCTGTTACCTTCTGGAAGCTTCCAGAGCACTTTTTGAAATGCAAGCTACCACTAAGTAGTAAAGCAATTGAAATCACATCACCATGCGTCTTGTTTTTATCATGTAGGCAGATGAAAAACAACAGCCATCAAGATTTCTGTAAATTGATCAATATGTGAATTGTGGGTTCTAGGGAGTGCAATCAAGATACAAAATATCAAGATATGTCAAGATTTGAGACTTTAATCTAAGCATATACCAAGTCTCTCTCTCTCTCTCTCTCTCTCTCTCTCACTATGGAAATGATGATAGAAAGTGATTTTTCATAACATGTATTTAGAATAAGAAATAAACCCACTCAAATTTAGAGAAAAATCATAGTTTGCCTCAAGACTATTTTCTGAAGATAACAAATGAGAGAAAACCTTAATTTTCATGGTAAACCAATATACTGGTACCATACAAAAAAGATTGAAAAAAATTATTTCCAGCATGGCACATCATTACTTATCCTGATACAAGAGAATCAAACATCTTTGATGAAAGTCAAGTATGCCATCATTATCATATACTACCTCCATTCTGAGAGGTTTCATACATTATCCAGGGAAGAAAACACACCATCTTAGCAGAAAACAGCCATGACACACTATATGCATCATCGGATGTGTCACGAGTGCTCTAATAACACAAAA
This sequence comes from Portunus trituberculatus, assembly GCF_017591435.1. Classification (NCBI taxonomy): domain Eukaryota; kingdom Metazoa; phylum Arthropoda; class Malacostraca; order Decapoda; family Portunidae; genus Portunus; species Portunus trituberculatus. The sequence goes on along the minus strand of NC_059263.1, from coordinate 13,381,994 downwards.
TACAAATTATCGCGTTGAAGGGGTTAAGCAGTGAAATTACACATGCCCTTATGCAATCTAGAAAACATATTACAAACATACCTGTTCCACTTCCTGGTTCTTGTCTGTGTTCCGTTCCAGAGCCAGGATGTGCTCCAAGGCCTTTATCTCTCGAGCATAACGCTTCAGCAGTGCTGTGTCCGAAAGCACCTCATTCACCACTGGTTTGTTCTTGATTGCCTTGGCCCGTGATGCAAACCTTGAAGGAAGAAGAGAAGGTGAAAAGCAAGGAGTCTCCAATCAAAACTGATGCACACCTTGGGGAAAGAAGGAAAGTATTATAAGAAAGGTTATGCAAATCTTGGGACACTTCTCACATAACCCACTACACTTTTAAGTCCTCCACTATCTCCATACCTGAGGGTGGAATGTGTCTGCTCCACAGCTGTTGGGGTCACTGTGCAGATGATGGCAGTCTTGGAGTTGCCACCAAGGGACGTCTGCAGAATCCGGGTCAGCTTGGAATCACGGAAGTTAATAAAGGAGCTGAAAAAGGGAGCTAATGTAAGACAAAAAGAAAAGAAATTACACAAAAAAAACATCTCTTCAAATGAAAATGAGGATGCACATAAAATTAAGAAGGAATGAGAAGGGAGACAGAAGACATTTAAATGACGGACACAAACAGATATAAAGGGTTACCCCACACTCACTCTCCTTCACTGAGTTGAGAAATGACCCGGCCAAGCATGAAGAGGGACTTATTAATGAACCCTCCCTCCCGCAGCCTCTCTCCTGTTGCACCAGACTGGGAGGCATTCTCTGAGCCAGCCAAGTCTACCAGGTTGAGGTGAGACACGGTGATAGCTCCTTCCTCCTGAGCCTCGTCCCCTCGCTCCCGAGACTCCAGAATCTGTAGGTAAAGGGAGCAGAACTTGATACAGGGGCCCTCCCTTAATGTGTAGAAAAAGGACCAACAAAATGTGCACATATATCAAAAGCACACTAACCGAATAATAGAACCCTATGTTATAAATAAGACTGGGACCAGGACCCACCATGACTGATCCCTGAGACCCCTCCATAAGGGCCCCCCATATCGATCATTCCTGCACTGCATTCTTTATGGCATCGTTACATTTCACCTTGTTACACACTGTGGACTCATTAATAGAGTAAAATCTGCCTACTTCACAGAGCTTCTTATCTGCTTCAATCTTGTTTATGATGTCTAGTTTCTCTTGAAGTGAAAATATTTTACATTTCTTGATAAGGTTTACAGGCAACCCCGGCTTAACAAAGGGGTTAAGTTCCTAATAAACCCTTTGTTAAGCAAAATTTTGTTAAGCGAACCGATTATAACAAGCTTAACCGCTGACTTGAACTTCTATTGAGAGTAAACAAAGCGAGAGTGCATCATAGTACAATGAATGAAAGTAAAAATTATGAAGTTAAACATTTAGGCAGTTTAATTTAAGTCATTATAATGTACACTAATGTATGTACATAACTTTATAATGTTGATGATCTTAAATTTATGAAGGGAGGGAGAGTGAAACGGGAAAGACACTAACCGGCAACCTGTGGAATGTAAACAAAGGGCGCATCATTGTATCACATACAAAACAAGGCTTTCCATTTTATCTATTGTAGAGTCACGAGTTCAGGTGGTTCTTTTAACTTGTAAGGAAGATGTGGTCTCACCAGCCTTCTTAATAGTCTGCCAACTTGAAAATAGTAGAGCCAGTAGACAAACAAGATGGTGGCGAGCAATGCTATTAGTTTTCTCGCCTCTCTTATGTCTGTGAATAATATCCAGCTTCACTTGGAGAGTAAGAGACTTCATGGTCTTCTTAGCAACGCTAGGCAACACTGCAGGACATTTTGGTGGTAAACTGAGCGAGGGAAGATGAGCTGCTCTTCACGCTGTTATTGTTTTGAACAGGGGGAGTGAGTGGTGCACATGTTGTCCACGATAGGCGCTGGTGTATTCAAAAGCCTGTTGGCTTGCGTGATATGGCATGGCTTTCAAGTTTCAAACTTGGAAAAAATCACTTGGATAAAACTTCGTTAAAGCGAGTTTGGTGTTCGTTAAACAAGCAGATGGTAATAAAATGAAACCTTCGTTGTGTGAACCTTTGTTAAGCAGGGGTTGCCTGTACCTGTAACACCCTTCTCTTTCATATTTTTGGAAGGAGCCATATTCACAAACCTAGAAAGATTACAAGTATTCACCAACCTAGAAAGGTAAAAATTATCATACTAATTACCAAATGTGAAATATGAAACTGTAACACAAGCAAGCTGGAACAACAACGTGGCTGGACCAAAACATAAACGTGGCGTCAAACTGTCTCTTTGGAATTTTGTTGTGTAATGTTTAATTTATATATTTTGACATTTAATTATTATTCTTGTTGTTAAAATATCATTTCTTAATTTATTTGAATTTATTTTATTGGTTTTTGGCAGAGAAATAATTCTATAGCAAACATGTACAGGATACAGAAGATACAGGAAATGCCACATCTTGCCAGACTTAGGCTCCCTACCAGCCGGTCAAGAGAGACACAACTACTACTGACCAACTAGTGTGGATGGCAAGGTCACGGTCAAGCCAGCACCAACACAGAGAGAGAGAGAGAGAGAGAGAGAGAGAGAGAGAGAGAGAGAGAGAGAGAGAGAGAGAGAGAGAGAGAGAGAGAGAGAGAGAGAGAGAGAGAGAGAGAGAGAGAGAGAGAGAGAGAGAGAGAGAGAGAGAGAGAGAGAGAGAGAGAGAGAGAGAGAGAGAGAGAGAGAGAGAGAGAGAGAGAGAGAGAGAGAGAGAGAGAGAGAGAGAGAGAGAGAGAGAGAGAGAGAGAGAGAGAGAGAGAGAGAGAGAGAGAGAGAGAGAGAGAGAGAGAGAGAGAGAGAGAGAGAGAGAGAGAGAGAGAGAGAGAGAGAGAGAGAGAGAGAGAGAGAGAGAGAGAGAGAGAGAGAGAGAGAGAGAGAGAGAGAGAGAGAGAGAGAGAGAGAGAGAGAGAGAGAGAGAGAGAGAGAGAGAGAGAGAGAGAGAGAGAGAGAGAGAGAGAGGGAGTGTTGCGTTTGTGGCAAAGCAACACTTAAGACTCAACACGTGAGCTGTGACGAGGAAACCTGCCGTAACCTTTGTCACAACAGCTGCCTTGGGGATACGCCAGTCTTCAAGTGTAGCTACACGGAACAGCTACGACTCCAAGCAAACATCCCGGACCCCGTCATCTACATCAGCGAGGAGACTGACACACCCCCCACGCCACTACCGGACGATAGTGGGGAGAGTCAGTGGGAGGGCTTGGAGAGAGGAGAGCTAGTTTCACTAGTTGAGAAGCTCACTGAGGAAGCCTCTCAACAAAACTGTGTGATTAAGTCCTCCAGGACGACCGAGACTTGATCATACAGCACAGAGACGTGTTTGCTGCGGCTCTCAGAGTAGCAGACAGGCTGATAGCGTCAAAACAGCGCCAGACGCAAGTAGCCACACGCTCTCAGGCAGTCAGCGCCCACGCAGAGTCAATTGACGAACACTGGGAGGTGGTTTGTCAGGACTCTGAGAGGTGGAGGACGTGGTGGAGCTCGGATAAACCGCAACAGATCCGGTACGCAGCTGTTTTCTCCACTTCCACCTTCCCTTCGCCTGCCCGGGAAACAACGACCGCTCCGCCTACCTCCACTGCTTCCACCGCCACACAGAGCGACTGTGACACCTCCCCAGCGTCCACTGTCACTCCTTCTGCCACACAGAGTGACTGCTCGGTACTCACTACCACGTCTACCGCCACACAGAGCAGCAGGGACTCTTCCTCCATAAACACAGCGAACGGAGTAGATCGCGGTGCCTCTGTTCGCCCACGAACCTCTCCTCAGACCACTTCAGGAGATTGGAGAAAAAAGAAATCTAAGAGGGAAGTGCAGCAGGACGCGAGGAGGGTGTCCAGCGAAGGACTGAGGACTCACCAGGCCACCAAGCAGACACAAAAGCGAGCCAAGGCAAAAGTGTGTGAGTACTGCTCACGGAAAGGACACACTTCTGCTACTTGCCACGCCAGAACTGACGATTTACGTCAGGAGCGTCTCCTACAGCGGCTTCTTACGGTGGAAAGATACACAGCCACACCCTTCCCACCTGCAGCGCCTCAGCCCGCCCACCCCCTCACTTCATTTCAGTCCTTGCCACAACCTCGCCCACTCCTTCCTCAGCCTGGTATCTGGAATCAGAACCAGGGGCGGCAGTGGACCACCCTCTTCACCAGTACCAGCAGTCGGCCGCGGACCCTAACCACCACCTCGGACTAGCAGGCCTCGCTCACTACCATCCCTCACCATGGTACAGCCAGCTTGCCCCGCCGCCAACTAAAGGTCGTCTCTAGCAACGTCCGTGGTCTCCGGACTAACCTTGCAGACTTATACCACAACTGTGTGCAACGACACAATGCAGACGTTGTTGTGGTGACCGAGACATGGCTGAACAGTGAGGTGGAGCCCACGTATGGCAGGATGCAGGGCTTCACCCACTGGGTGAGGAGGGACCGACAGGAGCGAACAGGAGGTGGAGTGGCTGTCTGCTTCAAGGAAGGAATGCAGGCCCAGCTACTCGACATAGACACGCCTCCAATGATGGAGATGATGTACTTCCGAGTAATGCTGGCAGACCGCTCAGCCCTCCTGCTGTGTGCCCTGTATCGCCCCCCGCGACAAGGGCCTGACTCACTCTTGTACCTGACTGAGACCTTAGACAACCTGATGATGGCACACAGCTGCAGCCACGTGCTGATTGTGGGGGATCTCAATCACCACCTGGAAAGAGACGCCTACGAGAATCTCCTGAGGTGCAGGGTCTGACAGATCATGTCACCTTCCCCACACATGAACGAGGAGGGACATTAGACCCTGTCATCTCAGACTACCAGGAAGACAAGCTTCAGTGTCATCAGCTGGGGCTCGTGGGCAGCTCTGACCATCACGCTGTACTGACACAGCTGGAAGTGGGCGTGGCTCAGGACGAGGCCACCACCCGCACCATCTGGCTGTGGAACAAAGCAGACTGGGCTTCCCTGCGCCGCGACCTGACCCACACCCCATGGGCCACTTTGCTACAGGGAGGAGCAGAGAGTGAAGCACTTGCACTCACCTCTCACCTTCTCGCCCTCCAGAGACGCCACGTCCCACACAGGGAATACACCACCAGATCGACGGATCAGCCATGGTTTGGCTACCGTTGCCGTGTTGCTGCCGAGGCCAAGTATGCTGCCTGGCTCCGCTACAAGAGGAACCCGACTCGGCGCAACAAGGACCTGCACAGGGCTGCATGCAGGAGGATGGTGGTAACCAGCAAGTGGGCCTTAAAAAAGAGGGAGGAAAGCCTGCGCCGGAAACTGTGTGGCACTGGCGTAGGAAACAAAACTTGGTGGTCTCTTGTTAAGGACAAACAGGGAACACACACAGTGTCAAACTGATGGCACATAAGTGGAGACAGACACTGCCAACTCCTCTGACACTCTTTGTGACGTGACACTCAGTGTAGTGCAGTGCGTGAATAGTGCTAGTGAAGTGAAACGAATAGTGCTCCATTTACATGCTGACCATCTTATATATTATCTATTTTTAAGTCTTGTAAATATTGTAGAGAAATAGATTGTAGTACCCTTAGTATAGGTAGCACACGACAGTGCGCCTTTGGGTACATGTTCCTTTGTATTAAGTTTTGTTTAAATAAAAAAAAAAAAAAAAGAGAGAGAGAGAGAGAGAGAGAGAGAGAGAGAGAGAGAGAGAGAGAGAGAGAGAGAGAGAGAGAGAGAGAGAAAAGTCAAGTATAGAGAGAACAGTAGAAATGGACAAAAGGAGTGAGAGAGAAAAAGGAGATGAAGAATGGCAGTGAGCAGGAGGATGCTGCATAACTGCAGTGACATCACAATTCCAAAGCACAAATGAGATGAGGATTACATCACACTAAAACAGGGTAACACTCACCAGGCGGAAGATGGTGTGAGAGCGGGAGCTGTGTTCATTCATATTAGTGCTGGCTATCTGCCTGTTCTTCTCTCCTCTCTTGACAATCTCCAGCAACTAAGGGGAGATAACCAGAACATGGATGAGGTTAACAGAGGAATTCTAGGTTTTTCAATCAAGTTTCTGTCATTAATATCCCTCATCACACCATCCATACAGATGTTCCACAGCTATGTTGTACAAAACAATAATTATAATAATTACCTCAGTGTTTATCAGTTTTTTAAACAATCAAGAAAAGTAAATTTCTCTGCATTTGAATATGTTTTTCTTGATTCCCTTGCTTTAACTAGTAATAATATAGTGGTCAACTTATTAACATTGGCTATTAGATCAATTTCTACTAACTTTAAGTATTTTGTTGACACAAAATCACCAATGGATTCAAATATTTAATCACTATATACTACTCCAGGATACATATTTACTAATAACAGAAATAGATATGGTGAGGGTGGTCATTTATATTTTGAGTAAGTTCAAATTCTATAAGACTATAGAATTTTCTTTACTAGAAGCTTTCATTGAAAGATTAAGAATTAAAACCAAATCTAAAAGAAAACATATCCATCTATTTGTATCTTACAAAGCCAGAAAAAAATTTCTTAATGCACTAAATAAAAGTTTAATTTTGATCAAAGACCAATTATTGTGAAATGTTTATTTATGGAGATTTTAATTTTGAAGTATTACAATATAATAATAACAATGTACAAGGATTTAAAAATTCATTAATAAGTATACTTTTTGCCCATTTCTTTTAACTACCTACCACCATGAGTATCTGCCAACTCTGCCACACTTATAAACCACATTAGGTCATCACAAGTAGAAAAAAAACCATATCAAATTATATAATTATAACTGACCACTACTCCATAATCTCTTCATTTAATTATCTTGAATATATTCAACCCAATCCCAGAGAATGCGTAAGGAATGTATGCCTCCATGCAGGACATTATCATGTCTTTTATGTGCTCAGCACACAGAGATGAGTCTCTAACAAAGAAGCAATAGTCATTCAAAGGAAAACCACGATAATACCTCCTCAGGTCACCAAAACTGGCAGAGAAGAAATGCCAGAGGCTTTGAGGGATCTTGAGGGGGATTGCAGAAATAGGACAAGAAATAGACAGGAGATTGTGATTGAAGGAGCCCAATGGAGAAGATAAGGTAACTGCATAACCAGGATTTTAAAAGTTAGGAAAAGAAAATAAATGTTGGATTCTTCTCTAAAGAATACAAATAGGGTGTTGCACCTGTTTCTATAGGTTATGGACTATAGCAATGTTGAAGGCTAGTTCACCAAGATGGTCAGTGAAGGGAGAGGAAAGCTGAAGGTGAACAGTGAAGTCTCCTAGAATACAGATCTCTACGAAAGGATAGAGGCAGAATGTGCTCCACTTTGGAAATTAAATACTCAAAGAATGTCTTATAGTCAGAGGAGTTAGGTGAAACATAGACAGCACATATATTTAACATAGACTTTGAAGTTGTACCCAGATCATGGAAAACAGAAGACTCAAAAGCATCAGCATGAGGCCAAGTCAAGTCATTGCCCACATAAACACAGCATCCAGCTGAGGAGAGAAAGTAAGAGGAAACAGAAAAGGGGCTACTGTCAGTTGCCTCAGATAGCTGTGCTTTCTTTTCTTTTTTTTCTTTTTCTTTTTTATGGAAGAGGGGAAGCTGGCCAAGAAAAAAAAAAAAAAAAAAAAAAAAACTTCATTAACTGTTCCCTAAATTATTAAGAGAATTAGCCAAAAAATTGGGACAAATGCCTTGAAACCTTCTTAAAAAAAGCCTAGCCAGAGGATGATGGAAATGTAAAAGCAGACAGGAAGTTCCTAATATGGGTATCACTATAAATAAAATTACCTGTGCTACTAATGGGTGGAAGCTTAACAGTGCTTCCAATACTCTTCAAGATACCTACAGGTACTATAGGCCAAGACAAAAAAGTTTTCTGTGCAGTGTGTCTGTGCTAGTTTTGTTTTCTTATGTTTATGTTATATTATACATTAGTCAGAAAACCATTGTCATTTTTAAGTTCTTCTTGTTTATATATTCTTCACAGATACGGTGTTGTTTTTGTATGAATAAAACCACAGACTGAAGTTGCGTTTTACCACTTACTTCACTACTGCTTATTATCATTATAATAAACATAATTGAAGCCTCCAAGGATGGAGATCTCCAGGAAAGGACTTTTGAAGTTAGTCAAAGGAGTTAGGTAAGAGGCGGACAACACAGATAAATTTAGTTAGAGAAGTCATAGCAAGATGCTGGAAAACTTAGAAAATTCAAGAACATGGGCATGAGAGCAAGTCAAGTCACTGTGTTGTGCATATTGTGCAAAAAAAAAAAAAAAAAAAAGAGAGAAAGTAGGAGGGAACAGAAAAGGTGCTTCAGTCAGTTGCCTCAAACACCTATGTATCAGTCAGGAAACGATGTGTTTACCCAATTTTTATATTAATATTTTCTGCTGCAACCAATGCTTATAGTACTGCCTTCAATTATTGCTATAATCAATACTGTTTATTATCATTACATTTCCTGTGCAACCTCAAATATAAGTAGAAAAAAATGTGTCAGGAAGCTTCAGCTTGACAGAAAAGTGTATATATAATGATTAACTATAATGTAATATTCTGGCAATAAATATTCAATTACTTACCCTTTCAACAACTTACCACCTAAACAACAGAACTTGAAGACATCACATATTTCTTCCCTATCATTTCTATAATATAACTCCTCCTCAGGATGAGAGTGGACTAATATCACACCCCTGGAAAAACTATCCCCTCAAGGCGGGTTCATGTGTCAATATGCAACTGAAATTACAAGTCACTACAAGTATTGACTGAGCCCTTCTAGTCGGAACACATTCACACATAGCAAATGGGAAGTATCAGCTGGATGGGGGGAACTGAATGTAAACAAACACCTACTCAACAAGATGTCTTCCTCTGGTGACGATGAATAGTGTGATCAAATTAAATCATCACAAGTATTCAATTCTCACCTCCAACAACACCCTGCATAGAAAGAACAAGGTCTTGGAGAGTGGCAGCTATCTTATTGAACAATGATTTGAGTGAGCCTTTTTTTGCTGTATAATTCATTTTCAGGGTCCCAGATATGCTTTTTTTCCCTCACCAACTCCAAAATTTCTAAACCTGGACACCACATTTTCAAACCTTTCTCTGTGATATCACAACATAAACAAAGTTGCAAATTGACTGAACAAAACAAACATGTTGGCCTTGCTTTGCGAGTGTTTTTTCCAGTTGCTAGGCACCAATATTCATTCAGAAGCTCTATTGACTTGCAATTTCAGTCACATGTTGACACATGTGAACCCTCTTTACTCTCCCACTCCTACCCTACCTGTTCCTCACAGTTGGAGCATTCCTCACTCAAGTCAGCCACATACACTGTCCCTGATATGTCCTCACGAATGTTGAGAGAGCGCCCCCTGGCATCCCGTCCTACCAGGAGGTCAGATATATTCTCATTGTAGATCTCCATATACGACGCTCTGTTGGGCACAATAATGCATAAGTGGATAGATCAGAAAATAACTAATATCAGTTCCTTCTATAAATGTCTGATTTCTAGTCTACAAAGGTGGTTAGGCACTGTGACTACATGTGTACAATTATTTGAAGAGGTAGGAAAAAGAGCAGTAATCACTTTTTTTTTCCTAGCAGCAATGAATGCCATTAAGTGTAATACTGCATATGTTGACATTCCTTTGGTGCATCTCTTCCAACAATGTAAGGAGCACTTGATTTGTCTGCCTATATACCGAAGAAATCGTCACATGCATGAGCTGGTGGAGCAATTACAGATAACACTAATACATTTACTGAAAGACTACAGCAACAGTGTGCTAAGAATATTTATGTGTGCGTGTATGTGTGCGCTCATTCCAACAAGCCACTCCCACTTGTACAGCAGAGTGGTGATGCATCTGTTGTGTAAGACAAGGCATACAATGTGGTTAGTCTTCTGTCTATCCATCTGTCTTACTATACCTTCTCTCAATTCTTACCTGATCAAGTATTCTCGGTCTGGAGTTTCTTCAATGAGACGAAAAATGTTCTTCACAGCCAAGGGAATAATGCCTGGGCTGCTGCGATCCCCCATCATGGTGAAAGTTTTACCTATGGGATACAGAGTATGACAGCTTGACAGTATTTTGTGAAGAGAACAAACTACAATGAAATGCAAGCACAAAAGAACAAAATATGTCATGTAATTTCATGAAGTACACACACTAGCAGAAACACAAACATAACACAATTCAATCAAAATATCTATCTAATATTCAGTGTTTAGTTTGTATCTCTTTTCTCCCACACTCACACAAGGCATCATCACCAATAGCATCACATCAAAACTTCTAACAAAATCAAAAGGATAGGACAGCAGAGAAAGAATATTCAAGATGATGACAAGGAACATAAGAAAAAGAGGGAAGCTGCAAGAAGCTGTCAGGCCTATATGTGACAATCCTTTATGAACAAAGTTACCTAATTCCATCTATCATCCCCATCCATAAATTCATCTAGTCTTCTTTTAAAGCTACCTATTGACACAGCACTAACAACGTGATTTCTGAGTCCGTTCCATTCATTAACCACTCTGCTAGAAAATCAGTTTCTCCCTATTTCAGTCCTAAACATGATTTTCTCAAGCTTAAACCAATCAATTCTTGTTTTATTCTGTCTAGTGATCCTAAGAACTTTACTCATGCTCCATTTGACCTGAAAAAAATATTTAGGTGCTATGCCATTTAAATACTTCTATCAGGTTCCCTCTTAACCTACATCTCTCTAAGGAATGCAAATTTATTTCTTTCAATCTTGCTTCATAAGGAATATCCCTTATCTCCTGTATCTTTTTAGACATCCTCTTTAAAACTGACTCAAATAGACGTATAATGTGGAGGCCAGAACTGTACTGCATAATCTAGATGAAGTCTGATAAGTGGCAAATATAATTTCAATATTACTTCAGGGCTTCTGCTTTTAACACTCCTAAAAATCAACCCTATTTGCCTTATTTCTAACCTCTATGCATTGCTTCCTTTGACCAAGATTGGAGCTAACTATAACTCCTAAGTCTTTTCCATATCTTGAAACCTCTTTATCTTGTACTTATTGTGTGGATTTCTTGCATTAATTAACGTTGAATTGCATTTGCCACTTG
>NC_059263.1:13310765-13363265 GCF_017591435.1 Portunus trituberculatus | reverse complement strand
ATTGTTGGAAGAGGCGAGAAGGAAAAATGATGAGCGGTCTGAAGAGGAAAAGAAAAGTTTTTGGAGAGTTATAGGAGAGAGTCAGAAAGTGGTATGTGGAAAGAAGGAATGCGGAGGAACCCCTAGAGGGAGCAGTGGGTGGACCGTAATGTATACTAATATAGATCGGATACTGTCAAGTAGATTGGAATTGCAAGACTATATGATGGTGGAGAAGCCTGATATAGTGTGTTTGACTGAGACAAAATTACATGAAAAAGCAAAGATAAATTTGGATAATAAATATAATATATGGAGAAAGGATAGAGAGTAAAGGTGGAGGAGGAGTTATGATTATGACGAAGAAATAAATAAATGTGGATAAGGTTTGGTATGGGAAGAACAACGCAGAAGTGATAAGCATAAGGATAAAAAGTGATGGAAAAGAATTAATAATCATGGTGACCTATGTACCTCCTAAAACAAATTCTTGGACATTAAGGGAATACGACAATATGATCAAGGATACTTTACAGAGTTTGGAAAGTGTATTATCTGGAAAAGAAAGGTGATACTAGTAGGAGATTTTAATTGTAAGGAGGTGGATTGGGAAAATCTAGTAAGTGGTGTTGGAGAGGAAGCATGGGAGAGAGATTTCTTAATCTAATGATGGAAAATATGATGGAACAGAGGGTGAAGGAAAATACTAGATATAGAGGAGATGATGAACCGGCTAGACTGGATTTGGTGTTAACAAGAGAAGTGTACCTATGTGGAGATATACAATACAAATGTCCTTTGGGAAAGAGTGATCATGTGGTTATGGAAATGCAGATAGCAACAACACAGCGAAGGAGAGATGAGACATACAGGAGTGGTAGATTGAATTATAGAAAGATGGACACAGAAAGTTTGAAAAATTATTTCAGAAAATTAGATTGGGAGATGTTACAAATCAGAGAAGTGCAAAAAAAATATGAGATTTTTATGAAATATTATAAAGAAGGAGTTATGAAATTTGTACCAAAGTATAAACCGAGAGAGGAAGGAAGAAAGGATTGGTTTAATGCAACTTGTGTTAAGGCTAAGGAAAAGAGAGATGTGGCTTGGAAAAGATGGAAAAGAGCAGGAATATACTAAATAAGGAGAATTATAGAGTGGCGAGAAATGAGTATGTGAGGGTAAGGAGGAGGAAGAAAGAAAATTTGAAAAAGATATTGTAGACAAGAGTAAGGAACATCCAAAATTGTTTTACAGGTTCATAAATGGTAAACTTAAAAGAGAGAGTCCATTGAAAGATTAAAAGGAGAGCAAGGGATAGTAGATGACCCTAAGAATATAGCGGAATTGCTAAATAATAGGTTTCAACAAGTATTTACTAAAGAAACAATGTTTGTAAAGCCTCAGAATGTAGAAGGAAATGTGCACATGGATGACATTAAGATACCTAAAAGGAGTTATATAAAATGTTGGAGGAACTTAAAGATGATAAAGCGATGGGACCAGATGAAGTTTCAGGAAAATTATTGAAGGAATGTAGAGAAGAATTGATTGATCCATTATATGATATTATAAGGTGCTCATTAGAAACAGGGAAGTACCAGTAGAGTGGAAAAGAGCTGAAGTGGTGCCCATTTATAAGGGAGGCAGTAAGGAAGAGCCTCTTAACTATAGACCTGTGTCTCTAACAAGTGTGGTCGGTAAGATTTGTGAGAGGGTGATAAAGAAATATTGGATACGGTTCCTGGAGGATCATAAGTTATTATCGGATCATCAATTTGGCTTTAGGAAAGGGAGGTCATGTGTAACAAATCTACTGAGCTTTTATTCAAGAGTGGTTGACAAAATACAAGAGAGAGGGATGGATGGACTGTGTATATTTGGATTTAAAAAAAGCTTTTGACAAGGTACCTCACATGAGACTGCTATGGAAATTAGAGATTTATGGAGGACTGAAAGGAAAAGTGTTAAAGTGGATGGAAAACTACTTGAGATGGAGGGAGATGAGAACGGTAATAAGGGATGCAAAGTCGGACTGGTTGGTGGTGGAGAGTGGAGTCCCACAAGGTTCAGTGCTGGCACCAATACTTTTCCTTGTATATATTAATGACATGCCAGAGGGAGTAAACAGTTATATTAATTTGTTTGCGGATGATGCGAAGTTGTGTAGGTGTGTGAAGAGTGAAGAAGATTGTGAAATTTTACAGGCAGATCTGGATAAGATTTGGGAGTGGAGCAAGAGGTGGGAGATGGAATTTAATCTGAGCAAAAGTCATGTGATGGAGATGGGAAGAGTGGAAGACGGCCAAGAGGGTCATATAAGATGGGTGAAGAAGTAGTGTTGAAAAAGGTGGAAAAGGAAAAGGATTTGGGAGTGATAATACAAGACCATGGGCAGTTTGAGGCTCATATTGATAAGATGTTTGGAGAAATATATAATTTGATTAGAAATATTGGATTAGCCTTTCATTATATGGATAAAGATATGATGAAGAAATTAATTAGTACTGTAATTAGACCAAGATTGGAATATGCTGGAGTGGTTTGGTCCCCTTATAAAAAGAAGCATATAAGGAAGTTGGAGAGATTGCAGAGAATGGCAACAAAAATGGTTCCGGAATTGGCAGAAATGACCTATGAGGAGAGATTAAAAGAAATGAATTTGCTTACCTTGGAACAAAGAAGAGAAAGAGGAGATTTAATACAGGTTTATAAACTGTTGAATGGACTGGATGAAGTGGATAATGAGCAAATGATGTTGAGAGAGGAAAATTTAAATAGAACTACGAGATCGCATAGTAAAAAGATAGCCAAGGAATATGCTTGAAGGATGTGAAGAAATATAGTTTCCCACAGAGATGTGTGGAGGTGTGGAATGGTTTGAGTGAGGAGGTGGTGTCAGCGAGGAGTGTGCATAGTTTTAAAGGAAAGTTGGATGTGTGTAGATATGGAGATGGGGCCACACGAGTATGATACCCAGGCCCTGTAAAATTACAACTAGGTGAATACACACACACACACACACACACACACACACACACACACACACACACACACACACACACACGGTTGAGAGCAGACGACTGGCAGTTCACATCAGCTGATCTTCACTACACCTGTTGTATAGTATTTACAGTGGCCTGGGCAGGTAGTGTGGACTCATTTTTTTTCTTCTTCATGAAATCAATTATTAAGAATAATGAGTGAAAAAGATAATCCATCCAAATGCAGACATGAAAATAGAGAAGGGGCTGATGATGACTATGAGGTGAGGGAGAACAGCGATTCAAGGGTTCGATACACGACAACTTCACTACTTAAGAGAGTGTTCAATATTGAATGTAAACTAGATAAACTGATAAAGGAGAAGATGGAAATGAAAGAGAATAAAGAACAGGAAATGGAGTTTATAAGATTGAGAGAAAGGATAAGAAAAGTGGAAGAAAATTAAGCTAGGCTAAGAGCGGAAAACGAAGAACTAAAAAAGGAAGTAGCTAACTACAAGAAGCAGATGGAAGAAGGACTGGTAAAAGCCGAGAAAGAAAAGGAGAAGCTGAAAGATCTAGTAAACAAGGAAGAGGAAAGAGTACAGAACGTGATTAAAAAGAAGTACAAGCATGGAGAGTCCAAGATAAGAAAGATAAGGCCGATTTTCAGGAGGTGATTCAAGAACAACTTAAAGAAAAAGAAGAAAATATGACAAACAAAATGATAGGAGTCCTCAAGACAAAAGAAAATCTAGTTAGAGAAATTGCAGAAAAAAGAAGAGTGTAGTCGTATTTGGAATAAAAGAAAAATATAAAATATAGACCAAAAGAGAAAAGAAGAAATGAAATCAGTCAAAGACCTACTGAAGAATCTTAATGACGAAGATAGGCAGAACTTGGAAGAGGAAGTAGAAGAAATAAACAGAATGGGACCATATCAAGAAGGAAAACGAGACCAATTAAAATATTACTAAAATCACAAGCAGCAACAGAAGAAATATTATATAGAACAACAAAACTTAGAGAAACAGAAGGCTGCAAGGATATCTATATAAAGAAAAATAGAAATGAGGAAGAAAGGAAGAGATACAATGAACTGGCAGCAGCAGTAAGGGAAAAGAATAATGAAAGGTCAGAAGAGGAGAAGAAGGCATTTTTTTGGAGAATTCTAGGAGACAGGATAAGGAAATGGTATATAAACGAGAAGGAAGAGAAAAAAGTGGAACAAGTTTAACTAAAAATGATAAAGGCAAAAGACTAAAAATGATGTATACGAACATAGACGGGTTTTATCAAGTAAATTAGAATTAAGAGATTACATAAGAAAGAAAATCCAGATATTGTATGCCTGGCTGAAACAAAACTAAATGAGGAAATCAAAATAGTCTTGGATAATAGGTATAATGTATGGAGAAGAGACAGAGTGGGTAAAGGAGGAGGAGGAGTCATGATAATGTTAAGGAAGGAGATAGTGATAAACCAAGTGGAATGTGGGAAGGAAAAGCAGAAGTATTGTATATTAAGATGCATATTAATAAAAAAGAGTTAACAATCATTGTAACATATGTGCCACCAAAAACAAATTCATGGACCAATCAAGAATATAAAGACATGATAGATGACACAATAAGGAGTCTAATGAGAATCGTTAAAGAAAGGAGAAAAGTGATATTAGTAGGAGATTTCAACTGTAAAGAAGTGGACTGGGAAAATTATGAAAGTGGTATGGGGGAAGAAGCCTGGGAGAAAGATTCTTAAACCTAATGATAGACAATATGATGGACCAGAGAGTAAAGGAATGCACAAGATTCAGAGGAAACGACGAGCCGGCCAGATTGGACCTAGTTTTACAAGGGTATACAAATGAATGACGATATAAGATATAAGTGCCCATTGGGAGAGAGTGACCATGTAATATTAGAAATAGATATAGAAGAAGGAAAGGAAGATAGAGATGATTCATACAAAGGAGACTGATTAAATTACAGAAAGGCTGATATTGAGAATCTCAAGAACTATTTTAAAAACGTAGACTGGGAAGAGATGGAAAACTCAGAGACAAATATAACTTATTTTTGGAAATATACAAAACAGGAGTCAGGGAATATGTCCCAAAATATAGACCAAAAGAAGAAGGAAAGAAAGATTGGTTTAATGCAAGGTGTGCCAAGGCAAAGGAGAAAAGAGATGGAGCATGGAAAAGGTGGAGGAGAAATAGGAATCCAACAAACAAGGAAAACTTCAAGGCAGCGAGAAATGAATATGTTAAGGTGAGGAAGGAAGAGGAAAAGAACTTGAAAAGATATTGTCGAAAAATGTAAGGAGCAACCAAAATTGTTCTATAGATTCATAAATGGAAAAATTAGGCAAAAGAAACAATAGAAAGGTTAAAAGGAGAGAACGGGATGGTGGAAGACCCAAAAGTATGGCAGAACTATTAAATAAAAATTCCAGGAGGTCTTTACTAAAGAATCCAAATTTGAGAGGCCACAGGGTAATAGAGACAATCTATATGAAAGAGATTAAAGTAACCAAGCTTGAAATAAAAGAGTTAATGAAGGAACTGGATGAAGAGAAGGCAATGGGACCAGATGAAGTCTCAGGCAGAATACTGAAAGAATGTAGGGAAGAACTAGCAAGTCCTATATACAACATCATAAAATGCTCAATAGAAAATGGAACAGTGCCAGTAGAATGGAAAAGAGCTGAGGTGGTTCCCATATATAAGAGTGGAAGGAAAGAAGAACCTTTAAATTACAGACCGGTATCACTAACTAGTGTAATATGCAAGATGTGAAAGAATAATAAAGAAACAATGGATCGAGTTCCTTGAAGACAACAAATTAATATCAAATAGCCAATTTGGTTTTAGAAAAGACGGTCTTGTGTAACTAATTTATTGAGTTTCTATTCTAGAATAGTTGATAGAGTACAAGAGAGAGAGAGATGGGTTGACTGCATCTATTTGGATTTAAAAAAGGCATTTGACAAAGTGCCACATGCAAGATTACTGTGGAAGTTAGAGGAGAAGGGTGGCTTAAAAGGAAGCACATTGAGATGGATAGAAAATTATTTGAGGGGGAGAGAAATAAGGACGGTAGTTAAAGATATGAAGTCCAAGTGGAGAGCAGTAGAAAGCGGAGTGCCACAGGGTCAGTATTGGCACCAATACTTTTCCTCATTTATATTAACGACATGCCAGAAGTGAACAGCTACATAAATTTGTTTGGATGATACGAAACTGTGCAGAGTTATAAAGCAAAAGGAGGATTGTGAAATACTGCAAGAAGACCTAAATAAGATCTGGGAATGGAGTAAGAAGTGGGAAATGGAATTCAATGTGAACAAAAGCCATGTCATGGAAATGGGAAAGAGTGAAAGACGACCTGTGGAATCTATAAGATGGGAGATGGAGTAGAACTGGAGAAAGTAAAAAGGAAAAGGACTTAGGAGTGACGATGGAAGAAAACAATCAACCAGTAAGCCATATTGATAGAATTTTTAGAGAAACATATAATTTGCTGAGGAATATTGGAGTAGCATTTCACTACATGGACAAAGAAATGATGAAGAAATTGATAAATACTATAATAAGACCCAGATTGGAATATGCAGGAGTAGTGTGGACCCCTCATAAAAGAAACACATAAGAAAATTGGAGAGGCTACAAAAATGGCTACAAGAATGGTCCCAGAACTTGAAGGGATGACATATGAGGAGAGACTAAAGGCTATGGATCTACCAACCTTGGAACAAAGAAGGAGAGAGGAGACCTGATACAAGTCTATAAATTGATCAACGGAATGGACCAAGTGGATAATGAGAAACTGATCCTGAGAGAAGAATATGACACCAAGCACAAGATCGCATAGTAAAAAGCTGAGAAAGGAAGATGTCTGAGAGATATTAAAAATATAGTTTCCCACAGAGATGTATTGAGACGTGGAACAGTTTAGATGAAGAAGTAGTGTCTGGAAAGAGTGTGCACACTTTTAAAGTAAGATTGGATAAGTGTAGATATGGAGACGGGGCCACACGAGCATAAAGCCCAGGCCCTGTAAAACTACAACTAGGTAAATACAACTAGGTAAATACACACACACACACACACACACACACACACACACACACACACACACACACACACACACAGAACAAGGAGAAAGATATAGTTGACATATGTAAAAATGGTATAAAACTCTTTTATAAATATAAAAATGTTAATGGGAAAATGATAAAAACAAAAAACTAAAACAAACAATAGATAGATTAAAAGTTGATGTCACATAAGAGAATGCAAGATCAAAGGCAGAAATAATGAATAGGTATTCAATTGGTATTAACCAAAGAAAATGAGTCTGAAGGGACACAAACAGACCACAAGGACAAGGAAGTCAGGAAGATCAATGTGGAAGTCTGGAAAATCAGAAACATTATGAAAAACTTGGATGTGAATAAGGCTCAAGGACCAGATGGGATATCAAACTGAATATTGAGGGAATGTCATGACCAGCTGGCAGAGATATTACATAACATCATAGTGTGTTCTTTTCAAGAAGGAAAAGTCCCTCTGGACTGGAAAAGGACAAACATAGTATCAATTTTCAAGGGAGGTAACAAAGAACTACAGACCAATGTCCCTAACAAGCATAGTTGCAAAAACGGAAGAAAAAATAGTTAAAGACAGATGGATTCAACAGCTGGGAGGCAGTGGCATAGTGGATAGGGTGGTGAGCATGGGATCAAATTCCACAACACATAGTCTTGATACTTTGCTATTTGTCGAGTGGTTTAAAGATACCTACATGCCACCATGATATCCAGGTTCTAGGTGGTTACACCAAGATGCACTTGGGTGGTGATATGGGCCCTAATATGGGTACCACTATATATTAAATTGCTTGTGCTACTAATGGGTGGAAACTTAACAGTGCTTCAAATATTCTTCAAATAACCAACAAGTGCTATAGGCCAGAACAAAACAAAAATAAATAAATAAATAAATAAAAATAAATAAAAAAATTAAAAAAATAGAAGTTACATACAATAACTGGACAACAATTTGGTTTCATAAGTGAAAGTTCTTGTATCACAAACTTATTGAGTTTCTATAAAATAATAGATATAATTCAGGAGAGAGAGAGTGATGGGCAATCTGTGTCTACTTATCTAAAAAAAAAACTTTTGATAAAGTACTACATTATAGATGAAAGAAATACAAAAGGACACGGCATGAAACTGAAAAAAGACTGCATGTAGAAGAGACATTAACAAACAGTTTTCCAAACAGAAGCATAAGAATATGGAAAAATTTGAATGAAACAGTGGTTCAAGCAAGAAATATTCATGACTTTAAGGCAAAACTGGATAACTAAAAGTATGGAAACAGGATAGCACAAGCATAACTCTCTTCCTGTAAAACACAACTAGGTAAATACACGCACGCACACACACACACACGTCTAAATGACGTGAGAAAATACAGTTTCCGGCATCGTAGCATTGATAAGTGGAATAAACTGAGCAGTGATGTCGTTGACGCGGTGTGTGTCAATCAGATGAAAGAGAGATATGACAGGAATGGACAAGGAGACAGGTCTCAGGCCCTGTAATACACAAATAGGTAAACTAAAAATAGGTAAATACACACACACACACACACACACACACACACACACACACACACACACATACACACACACACACACAAACATACACACACACACAGAGAAAGGGATGGGTTGACTATTTATTTGGATTTAAAAAAGGCGTTTGACAAAATGCCACATGCAAGATTACTATGGAAGTTAGAGGAGAAGGGTGGCTTAAAAGGAAGCACATTGAGATGGATAGAAAATTATTTGAGGGGGAGAGAAATAAGGACGGTAGTTAAAGATATGAAGTCCAAGTGGAGAGCAGTAGAAAGCGGAGTGACAGGGTCAGTATTGGCACCAATACTTTTCCTCATTTATATTAACGACATGCCAGGTGTGAACAGCTACATAAATCTGTTTGCAGATGATACAAAACTGTGCAGAGTTATAAAGCAAAAAGAGGATTGTGAAATACTGCAAGAAGACCTAAATAAGATCTGGGAATGGAGTAAAAAGTGGGAAATGGAATTCAATGTGAACAAAAGCCATGTCATGGAAATAGGAAAGAGTGAAAGATGACCCGTGGGAATCTATAAGATGGGAGATGGAGTAGAACTGGAGAAAGTAAAAAAGGAAAAGGACTTAGGAGTGACGATGGAAGAAAACAATCATCCAGTAAGCCATATTGATAGAATTTTTAGAGAAACATATAATTTGCTAAGGAATATTGGAGTAGCATTTCACTACATGGACAAAGAAATGATGAAGAAATTGATAAATACTATAATAAGACCCAGATTGGAATATGCAGGAGTAGTGTGGATCCCTCATAAAAAGAAACACATACAAAAGTTGGAGACTACAAAAAATGGCTACAAGAATGGTTCCAGAATTTGAAGGGATGACATATGAAGAGAGACTAAAGGCTTTGGATCTACCAACCCTGGAACAAAGAAGGGAGAGAGGAGATCTGATACAAGTTTATAAATTGATCAACGGAATGGACCAAGTGGATAATGAGAAACTGATCCTGAGAGAAGAATATGACATCCGAAGCACAAGATCGCATAGTAAAAGGCTGAGAAAAGGAAGATGTCTGAGAGATGTTAAAAAATATAGTTACTCGCAAAGATGTATTGAGACGTGAAACAGTTTAAATGAAAAAGTAGTGTCTGCAACGAGTGTGCATACTTTTAAAGTAAGATTGGATAAGTGTATATATGGAGACAGGGCAACACAAGCATAAAGCCCAGGCCCTGTAAAACTACAACTAGGTAAATACACACACACACACACACACACACACATTAGTCCTTCAAGTGTGGGAGGACTACGAAGTGGTGAACGGTGGTGAGTGGGCAGAGGAATTGCTAAATGTAACAACAGTGGGTGAGATCACCAACAAGGTGCAGGGGACAAGATGTTGCAGCAAGGTTGGATTTGGTATTTTCCAGGGACATCTCTCTAAAAGAGGAAATTGAACATGAATGTCCCTTGAGGAAAAGTGATCATGATGTCCTAAGCTTTGAGCTGGATATGGAATTAAGCACGAATAAGATTGTGGAACGCACGGAGGAAAAATTAAATTATATTAGGGCAAATTATAACCATATAAGGGAGTTCTTTAATGAAATTGACTGGTCCTTGGTATACCAGGAAAGGGATATGCAATTGAAATACGATACATTTATGGATTTATATAACTCTGCTGTGAAAAAGTTTGTGCCATATCATAGAAAGAGGACTTTAAATAATAAACAGTGGTTTAATAGAAATTGTGAAGAAGCAAAAAAGAACAAAGAAAAGGCATGGAAGAAAGTTAAGAAAAACAGTGATGCATTATCAAGAGAAGTTTACAAAACAGCAAGGAATAGATATGTTGAAGTAAGGAGAACAGCACAGAAGGAATATGAACAGAGGGTGGTGGAAAACTGTGATAGTGACCCTAAAATGTTTTACAAATTCATAAATGGAAAACTAAATATAAGGGAGGCAATAGAAAAGGTAAAAAATGGGGAAGAAGTATATGAGGATGCTAGAGATATAGCTGAAATTTTGAACGACAACTTTTGCAAAGTGTTTACAAAGGAGGAGCATTTTATAGGAGAAAGGCCTACGGAAATAAAGCAAATGCAGGACATCATGGTTACTAAGGAAGATGTAAGGAAAATTATAAGCAATTTGGATATTAATAAATCAATGGGGCCTGATGGCATATCTAGGAGGTTGCTAAAAGAATGTAAGGATCAATTGTTGAACCCCGTATTTGAATAGTCCCGAAAGAGTGGAAAAGAGCTGACATTGTGCCTATATATAAGAATGGTAGTAGAATGGAACCGCTAAATTATAGACCAGTATCGTTGACTAGTATATTGTGCAAGGTATGTGAAGAAGTAATTAAAGCTAAGTGGCGTGAGTATCTAGAAAGTGAAAACATTCTGAGAGAAAGACAGTTTGGTTTCAGAAAAGGAAGATCGTGTGTATCCAATTTATTATGTTTTTATTCAAGAGTGACTGACATACTACAACATAGAGAGGGATGGGTGGATGCTATCTACCTGGACTTGAGAAAGGCCTTTGATAAAGTACCACACAAAAGACTGATGTGGAAACTAAAGCAGATTGGAGGAGTAAATGATAAACTAGCAAAATGGATGGAAAATTACTTTGTGGGAAGAGAAATGAGAACAGTGGTGAGAGGAAGGAAGTCCGAGTGGAAGAAGGTAACCAGTGGAGTTCCACAAGGGTCAGTGCTGGGTCCCATCATGTTTTTGATTTATGTTAATGATATGCCAGTAGGAATTGACAGTTACATGAATATGTTTGCAGACGATACTAAAATTATGAGGAGAGTAAAGAATGTGGAAGATTGTAACAA
This sequence comes from Portunus trituberculatus, assembly GCF_017591435.1. Taxonomy (NCBI): domain Eukaryota; kingdom Metazoa; phylum Arthropoda; class Malacostraca; order Decapoda; family Portunidae; genus Portunus; species Portunus trituberculatus. Next base: position 13,351,827 of record NC_059263.1, on the reverse strand, counting down.
GTTACAGGAAGATCTTGATAAAATATATGAGTGGAGTAAAGAGTGGCAGATGGAATTTAATATAGACAAAAGCCATGTTATGAAAATGGGAAGAAGTAGATACAGACCAAACAGGGATTACAGGCTGGGTGATGAGAAAATTAAAGAGACCAATAAGGAGAAAGACTTAGGAGTAACCGTGCAAAACACTTTGTCACCGGAGAAACACATTAACAAGATATTTGGGAAAACATATAACATGCTTTAAAATATTGGCCTTGCATTCCACTACCTAAATGAAGGAATGATGAAGATATTATGTACCTTAATAAGACCCCAGTTAGAATATGCAGCTTGTGTCAGGTCACTGCATATGAAGAAAAATGTGAAGAAGGTGGAAAGGGTACAGAGGCTGGCAACAAGGATGGTACCAGGACTCAGGGAGTTAGACTATGAGGAAAGATTGAGGAAACTGGGGCTGACCACATTGGGAGAGAGAAGAACAAGAGGGGACATGATAACTATGTATAAATTGGTGAAAAAGATTGACATATTGGACAGAAAGTTGATAAAGGTGACCACAAGTAATCATCTCCAGGGACATGGAAAAAAATTAATAAAAGACATCTGTCTAAATGACGTGAGAAAATACAGTTTCCCGCATCGTAGTATTGATAAGTGAAATAAACTGAGCAGTGATGTCATTGATGCGGTGTGAGTCAATCAGATGAAAGAGAGGTATGACAGGAGTGGACAAGGAGACAGGACACAGAGAGCTTAGCTCGGGCCCTGTAATACACAAATAGGTAAATACACACACACACACACACACACACACACACACAAGAATGGTCCCAGAACTTGAAGGGATGACATATATGGAGACTAAAGGCTATGGATCTTCCAACATTGGAGCAGAGAAGGGAGAGAGGGGATCTCATACAAGTTTATAAATTGATAAATGGGATGGACCAAGTGGACAAAGAGTATCTGATCCTAAGAGAAGAAAATGCCAGTCAAAGTACAAGATCGCATAGTAAGAAGCTGAGGAAGGGAAGAAGTGTAAGAGATATTAAAAAGTATAGTTTCCCGCAAAGATGTGTTGAGACGTGGAACAGTTTGTATGAAGAAGTAGTGTCTGCAACAAGTGTGCATAGTTTTAAAGTAAGATTGGATAAGTGTAGATATGGAGACGGGGCCACATGAGCATAAAGCCCAGGCTCTGTAAAACTACAACTAGGTAAATACACACAGATGGCAGAGAAATCATATGTCAGGATTGCTGCTCCCATTTTCATCACACACACTGGAGGGAGATGAAAGTAATGGGCAGTGCTGGATCGTGGAGTGAGGAGGTGTTACAGTTAACTATGGTGATCAGTGGATGGAAGAATCAATGCAATAGAGGGGAAAGAATCATCGTTGCTTGACCTAGTATTCACAAAGAAGCCAGAGCCCCCTCCCAGCATGCAATACCTTAGTCCAATGGGAAGAAGTGTCCATGTAACATGAGTATTAGAAATGCAGGAAGAAGATTGGATCAAATATAGAGACTACAAAAAAAATTAGATTAAATTATGCAAGAGCAAATTCTGAAAAGTTAAGAAAGTTTTTTGGTGATATAAAATGGAGAATCATTATGAATGGAAAGACAGTACAGGAGATATATGAAATATTCCTACAAAAATATAGGAGTGAAGAAATATGTACCTATCTATAGAGTAAAGAAAAGTATGCATGCTTGGTACAATAGCAGATGTATAGAAGCTTAAAAGGGAAAAAAGGTAAAGCTTGGAAGGAACTAAAAAAGCAGAGAAATGGAAACAAGACAGTAATATAAGGATGTGAGAAATGAATATATTATAGTAAGAGAGTAAGAAAAAATACGAGGAAGATGTGGTGCGGAAAAGTGAAGATGAACCCAAGATTTTCTACAAATATATAAATGGTGAGATGAAGAACAAGGAAACAATAGAAAAAAATAATTAAAGGAAGGAAGACATACCAAACAGCAAAGGAAATAAATGAAATAATGAATTTCAAAACTGTGTTCACTGAAGAAGAGTTTACAGAAGCAAATAGGGTGTTGCATTGCTGAGGCTTGCAGGAAATCATAGTGCAAAAAGAAGATACTGGAAGACTACTAGAAAATTTGGATGCCAGAAAAGCAATGGAGCCAGATGGTGTATCAGGCTGGTCACTAAAGGAATGTACAGTCAACCCTCAGCTATCGCGTTTTATTGCTATCGAGCACCCATGAAAAGCTGCTAAGATTTCATTATCGCGACCTCAGATGCCTGCTATCGCGCGCCCAGCCATGACGTCATGGGATATCTGAGCGCTCATTGGCCAAAACCACCTTCACGCCAAGATCAATTCGGCTAACGCGTTTTTGGCTATGGCACGGCTATTTCGGCCCCAATTAGGCGCGTTAGCCAAGGGTTAAGTGTAACAATCAGTTGTTAGTACCAATTTGAGAAATGGTTACAAGTTCATTTTTTTTTTTAAAGAAGGGGGAGTACCACCCAATATTCAAAGAAGGAAAATCAGCTGAGCCACTAAATTACAGACAAGTATCACTTATAGGAGTTGTGGGGAAAATATGTGAAATTGTTATCAGGAAAAATGGGTTAAATATCTGAAAGAAGAAAAGGTTACATCGAATAGATAATTTGGGTTCAGGATAGAACGGTCATGTGTGTCAAATTTACTTAAGTTACTACTCAAGAGTAATAGAAGGACTCGGGAGCAAAGACAGATGGGTGGACACTGTATACCTAGACATAAAAAAAAGGCTTTTGATAAAGTCTCTCACAGCAGATTATGTATCTTGGAAATTAGAGAACATAGGAGGACCAAGAGGAATTATGTAAGATTGGATAATGGATTACTTGAAGGATAAAGAGATGAGAACTGTGACCAGGAATACATACTCATCTTAGAGTAAAGTAATAAGTGGAGTGCCACAAGGGTCAGTGTTAGACCTCATTATGTTCCAGGTACAGTTTAAGTAAATGACATATAGAATGGAGTGCCCAGTTATATTAATTTGTTTGCTGATGATGCAAAATTGCTAAGAGTAATCAAGACTCAAGAGGACTGTTTGTTGCTGCAAGAGGATATAAACAAAATTTATGAGTGGAGTAAGAAGTGAAAGTTTGAATTCAATGCCAAGAAATGTCACATAATGGAATTAGGAAAGAGTAAGAGAAGACCACTATGGAACTATCTGATGGGAGAGGAGCAAATAATGAAGACTAAAGAGGAAAAAGGTCTGCGAGTAATTATACAGGAAAATGTGAACCCGAAAAACACATAAGTATGATATTTGGATTAGCATACAAAATGTTGACTAATATAAGAGTGGCATTTCAATTCATGGACAAAAATGTGATGAAAAAAAATTATTACAAGCATGATAGATATTAAGCTGGAATATGCAACAGTGGTGTGGTCACCAAACTCTAAAAAAGATATAAGAAGATTAGAAAGGATCCAGAAGATAGCTACAAAGATGGTGCTGGAACTAAAGGACCCAACATATGAAGAAAGGCTGAAGGAAATGGAACTGTCAATCTTACAAGATAGAAAAGAAATAGGAGACCTAATAACAATGTATGAAATAACAAATGGCATTAAAAAAATAGACAAGGAAGACCTGTTGCTGGTGACAGTAGAAGCTGGAAAGACAAGAGAACATGTAAAGATTAGAAAGAGGCAGTGTGTGAAGGATATTGAAAAATACAGTTTTCCACATAGAATGGTGGAAAAGTGGAATGCATAAAGTGATGAAGTTGTTACAGCACATAATGGGCATAATCTTAAAGAAAAATTAGATAAGTGGAGATATGGAAACAGGAAACTATGAGCGCCACTCGAACCCTGTACAATACTAATAGGTAAATACAACAATGTAAATACACAGAACTATAAGAACACAAATGATCATACTTCCCGTCTCAATGACTCACCAAATATGTAGGAAGTACTGAGGGCTTTGCGGGAGGTTGGGTGAACCTGAACTATGCCATGGTCATCCTGAATGTCCCAGTGTGAGATGGGTCCCGAATCTCCCAACTCCCTCTTGATGAAGGGACGCACCCGTACTGTGACCTTGATATTGTCTGACATGGTGCTCACTGGAGACCTTGCAATCTGTAACACAACACGACCAAAAAAGAATTATTAAGTCCTAATTTCATACTGATGTGGTAAGGTTCCTCAACAAAAACCTTAAACTGGCATTACCATCCTAATCCTCTTTCAGAGCAGAGTGGTACCTCACGATAGCAGACATATATATATATATATATATATATATATATATATATATATATATATATATATATATATATATATATATATATACCATGTGGGCTTTTCACAGAAATTTATGGGCTAAATGGGGTACTTTTTGGGGTACCTCCTATCTCAAAGCCCACCCGCTAGGAAACCGTTGCCCCGAGTGAGGAAACCCAACCTACACTCGGACCGTGGACAGGATTCGAACCCGTGCGCTTTGAGACCCCTCAGATCCCAAAGCACGCATGGTTCCACTGTACCACGACGGCCCCCGAGAGTGAGGGGTTGTCCATCACTGCATACTGCTGGTTAATTAAAGTGGTTTGTCTGCAACACCCACTTTCCTTATTTTCATAATTCATTCTTTTAATAATGCAAGAAAATACTTTGAACATTTAAACCACTTTATTCTAAACTCAATGCTGAAAAAAAAGACTTATTATTTAAGAAGAGTATATACAGGAAAAAAAAAATTTGTCTTATCAAGAATGGATTAATTAAAGATATAGCTTCCCATGTGGTATAAAGGCAGATTCCCATATGGTCCACTGACATCCTTGCCTTAGCAAACATTTAATGATTGCCTGAAGGACCTTAATGGTGTGACAAAGGAGGGGAGGAAAACAAGGGATTGTCAGAGTCAGAGTAGACTACCTCCACTACTGCCACCTCTCTGCAGATCACAGGCTTGCCTTCTTTCTCTGATGCTGCTCCAGCTCCTTACCCTCTGTCTCTATCTTTCTTTCTCTCCCTGTTTTTGTATAAATTGCTGTTTCCCAAATTATTTCCAAAATCTTAACTTTTGCTCCACATTGCCATTGAGGTAAAAATCAAGTCTCCCCTCATCCTAAACACGTCATCTAAACAGGGAGATGCAACCTTGCCAATACCTTTCCCCGAACTAACACACCTTACATAAGCAGTCTTGCTATGCGGCCTCACTGCACAAGGCTTTCTTTTTCCTCACGTCCCTATTCTGTCCAGCTCTCTAATACAAGAATTAACCAGTACTCTCAATCATTCATACCTTTCTCTGGTAAACTCTGGAACTTTCTGCCTGCTTCTACATTTCCATCCTCCTATAACTTGACTTCTTTTAAGAGGGAGGTTTCAAGACACTTGTCCTTATTTTGGCTAATTCTTTACTAATCTTTTAAGGAACTTGAATTCAAGTGGGCCTTTTTTTAATGTTTTGTTGCCCTTGGCTAGTTTCCCTCTTGTATAATAAACTCTCACACCCTATAATGATAAACAAATATATAATAAATATATAAATATCTGTTTTGTTATTCCTTTATAATTCTCTGCTGTTACCCTATCCCCCCTATCTCTCTATCTCTCTTTTTAATATTTTCTTTAAAATTCAAAAGGGAAGTTGGGGTGAGATTTCTGTTACATTGGTAACAGTGTACATCTGGCAACCACTGGTATCCCCCCAACTGTGCCAGCTGAGAGGTAGATGATGGGATGTCTATACTATGGTAGTGCCACACAACTTAACTAACTAAGGCGACACACACTGCTGATACGTCTCCCGCAGAAACCTTCCGACCAATAGTGTGGTTAGGTTATGCTTAATAAATTTAGGTTAGGTAGGATTAATTAAGGTTAAGTTAGTTTATTTAGGTTAGGTAGGATTAGTTAGGTTATCATATTTTCATTTCCTACGTCCTGTCAGCTGAGTGAAAGAGCTGCAAAGGGGTGAGGCAGAAAATAAGGAGAGCTAGAGGGACTACTATATTAGGACAATACCCTTGGCTAAACCAGGAATATTTACATCTTAAGATACAATAGATGGAGTGAGCCAGATCTCTGTGATTGCAAATACACCACCACCACCATAGAATAAAAAAAGGTTAGTTCAAATTAACTAACCAAAAAGTAATGAATCTAATAAAATTTTCTTTCAGTAATTTTTACCTAAGATCAAATGTTTTACCAGTTTATCTCCATATTCCAGAAAAATTTACCAATAATAAGGCCGGGAAAGGACTTTGAAAAATTATTAATAATCACAAAAACTGACACGGTTAACTCACCTGGTTGACTACCCTTAGTTACAGTAGTATTTTGGTAACTGGATATTTTATAGAGCTAGGGTACATAGGGTAGCACGGATCTGCAGGTACGCTAGTCTCAGTGAACAATTGCACAAGAATATTGTTATAAAAGAAGATTGAGTTACGTACCTATGCAGAATCCAATGGATTGATCGAAATTTATTAAGTGTTGTGGAATTTTGATGAAATTAGCAGTCAAGAAAGAGAAAAACTTACGTGGAATATGTGGAGAATAGTGTGTATCTAGTAAGAAAAAAAAAAAGTGGAAAAGGAAAGGACTCAAGGTAAAGTGTAATGCTGCCTTCAAAGAAGTTACGGACTCCAGAAAACTTCATCAGGAAGAGAGTTAAGATATATAAGTGATTGTATCCTCCAGTTATCCCCCTCTTATACATACAGATAAGATTAATGCAATACGGTGTGAAGCAGGAATACCAAAGTCACTCCCGTAGGCAAAGTCACTCACTGCAACTGACAGCCCACGGGGAAAGAGGTAATACAATATTATCGTCCCCATCATAGTCTGCGTCCACCTTACCTCTTCTCACGATGCACTCAGGACCACTGTATGTTGCCTTTCGATGCCCTTAAACCGCGCCTCGCCATTAAACGCCTCAAAACTATGAAAAAAGACGAGGCAAGGGACAAAATTCCTCCCTCCTCGAATACAAACAAGACCGCTTGCTGAAATGAACCAATAGGAGGCAAGATGTTTCTGCCTCGTCTCGCTCCGCCAATCAGGAGAGAGAAAACACACTCGCATGGCAGTTTACTCCAGTGTGATAGAAGAGGATCAAGGATGCTATGTATATTACTTAGAGAGGATCCAAAACTCCTGTTGTAGTTGTCCGTTTAAATAAATACCTATACTTCTTCAATAAAGGCAAGCAACGGCATCCTGAGTACCTTCTACCTGGCCCTTCAACAAATGTTCAACCCCTTCAGTATCAAGACGTGCTTCCATATTTATTGTGCTTAATATTTGGTGGTTTTTATGCAGCTTCATAAACTTAAGTGAAGATTAAAATAGTGAAGACTGGCCATTAATCTTTTCACCTCCATACACCCTTCCTAATGTTAATAAAATCGTCTAATCATACACAAAACTCATGATAAAAATTAATCTCAGTACTGAAGGGGTTAAAGCTTAGAACAGCAGACCGGAAAGAATGACTCAAGAAGAGTTAAGAAGAATCATAAGAAGCCGGGATAGACACACTGATGGAAGATCATTAGATGAAAAAAAGAAGCCTGGAAATATATGAAGAAAAATATCAACTGTGAAGAACAAATATATAACACAGCAGCCTCCAAAATACTATGTAGAGCAAGAACTAACAACTTAGGATTGAATGACTGAATCACAGAGAAAGGATCATAAATGGGATCACAAACTGTATAATGTGTGAAGAGGAACTAGAAAACATGGAACCTTTTATGGGGTATCAAGGCGTGCGCGAAACATCAAAAGGGCTGCGGAGCAACCATACCTGCAAAACAATAAATTAATATAACATCAACATCGAAAAATTCCTATTTGTAGAAAACATTGCCATTTTTGTAAACTACAGAAATATTGCATGAAATGTGGAAAATAAGATATAACAAGAAAATGCACCAACAACAATAACACAAACATAAATAACAAAACGTCAGGAGCTGCCGTTACAAATCAACATGCAGATCCGCGTACGTATCTATACGTATATATATCTACATCTTCATCTATAAAAAAAAGTTGGTCTTCTACATATCGTATGTTTTTGGACATTCAGTAGAATGTCACATGACAAAATATGAAAATATATCTTAAGTATTTTTAAATACGTATCTACGACATAAATTACGATTTGATAACTCACACGTGCCAATTTTCGATTGAAATTGCAAATCGTTAATAGTATCGACTGAGGCTCTCTAGTCGGAAAACGTCACACATAGCGACTGGAAAATATCGACTAGTTGGCGCCTTGGCGGGAAGTAAATGTAAGTAAACAACTACCCGCCAATTTGCGACTGATATTTTACGCACGTAGATCCATGGTACAGTAACTCTCGTTATTGTACCCAGGGTCTATTAGTACTAATTAACCCTGATTGTACCATGCGCAGATCGAAGTTCCGACTCATTCCTTCCAGTCGGAAAGTGTCAGACGTAGCGCTTGGAAAGTATCGACTAGTTGGGAAAAAAAGCTACCCGCCAAGATGTCTTCCTCCAGTGACGATGCTGAAGTAGCGCTAAAGGCGGTGTCACACTAGCACTTTTACCGTCTACTTTTTCTGTCGTTTTTCAGAAAATCAACAATATTTTGGCTGCTGCCTGTCACACACAAACGGTGTTTCGTCGTCACTTCCCGCCAACACAATGTAAACAAACACGGAAGCCACGCTGCGGCAAAGATACGCTGCTCTGAACGTAATACTGTGTATTACGAAACTTAGACGAGCTAAACAAGCCAAAAAGCGTGCATGGATGCCTTCATGGTTAGTGATAGAACCAATGCACGTAGAAACAGATTGAGGAGACGCGGCAAGTCTTGTGGTCTTGGTATGTAAACAAAGACGGAAACGATCCCTATCGTCTGACAAATTTATGCGATAAGTTCATGCGGAACGTTGAAAAATCGACGGAAATCGCATTAATCGACGGAAAAAGTGCTAGTGTGACACCGCCTTAAGTAGAAGGAAAGAAAGGCTGGAGTGTACGTGTCTACCACACTCTAAATCAGCCTAGATTTCTCATCAGAAATTTGTTAATCTTAAGAAGATGATGCACAATTGCGATCAAATTAAATCCTGACAAGTATTCAATCCTCACCTCCAACAACATTCTGCATTGAGGGAAACAGTTCTTGTAGAGTGACAGCTATTTCGTCCAACCACGATTTGCGAAAGCTTTTTTTTTTTTTTTTCCACTGTATGATTAATTTCTGGGATCCCATGTGTTCTTTTTCCCTCACCGACTCTAACATCATCATCTCTATCTGGAGACCAAATTTTCAAAGCTTACTTGATAACGTGACGATGTAAATAAAGTCGCAAATCGACTGGCAAGACCAACATGTAGGTCTTGCTTTGCAACTGCTTTCTGGATCGAGTCGCTAAACCCCGATTGTGAGACGGAAACTCTACGTCCGTAAAATATCAGTCACAAATTGGCATGTGTGAACCGGCCTTATTCAAAATCGGCCCGAATCTATATAGTGCGTCGTGTGCCTCATCTCCCGTGTGAAATGGCTGTTTCAGATCGGAGACGAGGCAGCCAACGCACGCGTTGCGAAGCTGCGTGGCTATTAAAATCGTCTCAGTGTATTTCCAATAGCAGTGTTCACACCAGATACGAAACTTTTTTTGGGGCACATGCCAGCCACACCGCGCGCTCACCGAATTCAAGATCACCGGGTAGCTGATTTTTTTGGACATCGTGTAATGTGGGTATATATATATATATATATATATATATATATATATATATATATATATATATATATATATATATATATATATATATATATATAAGAAAGTGATTATGAAGCTTTATTTTGACAAAATGGTAGCGGTAATTGATATATATGGCACTGGTCACAATTTAAATTCCAATCACGAGAATACAAATTCACAATACTTTTCAATAAATTCAATTAGAAAAAAAAATTATGGAATGATATAAAGTGAACTTCTTATTCCCACAGTGACTTACGTTTCGACTTACAGTCATGTGGAAAAGGATATACCGCTCACCACAAAGTAAATAATAGAAAAATAATTACATTGTATAATCCGCTTCTTCATACAACCTTACTACACTTTTCTCTTTTCACTTACACGGTTCTGTGGCTCCGACGTGAGTGACTCGCATTTATAGTTCCTTATTTTCTTGATAACTATCACTTAACTTAGTCTGTGTGGTTGAACGCACTGTTTTATGGGAGAAGTGTACCAAGTGGTGCCATTCCCTCAAGCAAACTCATTTAAACTTGTCTTTGGGGACCTCCTTACACCGTTTACGGGGGTGAGAGGACGTACTGTGGTTGGTGACAGTCCCCCCACCTCCGCTTTTCCCAACACTGCGGTCGAATGGACGAGGTAGTACTTATAGAGGGGGTAGTATAGACACCTACCGGAATAATAATTTACTCCCAGCGAGATCTAATAACACTAGTTCAGGGGTTGCTGTGAACCTTCCATTAAAGCTACTTGTAATCTTGCTGAACGTTTTCTGTTTTCTGTTTGCTGAAAGAAAGCCATTCTCTCAAGGAAGCGTTGTATTTGTAATAGTGTCTTTTCCTTTACTTGGAGGAACCACTGAGAATGATCAAAGAAAGCCATTCTCTCAAGAAAGCGTTGTATTTGTAATAGTGTCTTTTCCTTTACTTGGAGGAACCACTGAGAATGATCAAATCTCTCTCTCTCTCTCTCTCTCTCTCTCTCTCTCTCTCTCTCTCTCTCTCTCTCTCTCAATCAATCATTATAGGTGACTTCAACATTAACTTACTAGAACACTCATCTCACCTCCCTACCAATTTGTTTCTGAATTCCTTACAATCACTTAATTTTTTCCCTCATATATCCAGACCTACAAGATTTCCTGATAGTCCTGCCCTTGGCCAACCTTCACTGCTAGATCACATCTGGACTAATTTCCTACCTCGCTCTCTATCAGGTATCATTCACTTTTCAATATCAGATCACCTTCCTATATTCATAAATATCAACATTGAACCCTTTCCAAATACTAAACATAAGATAACATACAGAGTTATCAATGCCAATAATAATAACAAATTTACAAGTGAATTAGAAGGCATAAACTGGGAAGAACTACTTGTCCTGCCAAATACAAATGAAAATTTTAACCTTTTCCACAATATAGTTAATGAATGTTACAATAAATGCTTTCCTATCAAAACCAAATTTATAACAGCTAAAAGACTTCATAATGCATGGTTATCTAGTGGAATACTTAACTCAATCAAACATAAATGTAAATTATTTAAAATGTATAAATTAGGAATAGTTTCACATCATATTTTTAAACAGTACAGAAATCAGCTCACTCAAGTTGTTCGATCTGCCAAAACTAACTATTATCGCCAAATCTTCATAAACTTTAAAAATAATACGAAGAAAATTTGGCAAGCAATAAATGAACTAAAAGGTAACTTTCAAAATAAAGACACAATCAAGACATTGCAATATGATAATAAAGTACTAAGTGATCCTTTAGACATCTCACATGCCTTCAGTAATTATTTTTCTAAAATTGCACCTGATCTGGAGAGCAAACTTCCTCACTCAAATAAAAATCCATTAGATTACCTCAAAGAAAATTATCCAAATTCCATGGTAGTTCCCATTATCACTACATATGAAATGAATTCAGTAATTAAGTCTCTTAAAAACAAAACCTCTGATATAAATGATATATCGGCTACCATCATCAAAAGTAACTCTAGTCTTTTATCAATCCCTTTAACAATACTTTTTAATCAGTCTGTAACAAATGGAATTTTCCCCTGACAAGTTGAAAACCGCAAAAATTACTCCCATTTATAAATCTGGCCCTCATGATGACCCCAAAAATTATAGACCAATTTCTCAACTTACAATATTTTCCAAAATATTTGAGACATTAATGAAAAAACATTTAATTAATTACTTAGAACACAAAAATATTCTTAATCCTTCGCAGTATGGTTTTAGACAAAATTGTAGCACTTTTAAAGCATTGAATAAATTTTCTAATGACATATTTACAGCTATTGACAAGAAGTTTTCTGTTTTATCAGTATTCATTGATTTTGCTAAGGCATTTGACACAATAAACCATAAAGTTCTCCTTAATAAAATGCACCACTATGGAATTCGCGGCCCTATTTTTTCATGGTTTACAGATTACTTAACAAACAGACGTCAATACACTTCCTTTAGTTATGCAAAATCATCTTCAACCTTAATTACTCTCGGTGTACCACAAGGTAGTGTGCTTGGACCTCTATTATTTCTCCTCTACATCAATGATATTTCTGATATTTTTTCTGACTCTAAAAGCATCTTATTTGCCGATGATATGACAGTTTATCTAATAGGAACAGATCCGAATCAACTTGTTTTTAGTGCTAACAATGAACTTAAAAAAATTATATCAATGGTGCCTTTGCAATAGGCTCACAATAAACACTGACAAAACTTACTTTATGCTATTCACTGGTAAAACTATGCTGGATTTACCTAATGTACAAATAAATAACAGAATAATTACTAAAATCGATAAATTCAAGTTCCTTGGTGTTACTTATGATAGCTCTTTAAATTTTAAGTACCATATAGATAATATTACACTAAAAATATCGAGACATATTGCATTACTTTATCAAATCAGAGATTTTATGCCACCGTATGTCCTAAAATCCATCTACTTTGCTCACATTCACACATTGCTAACATACTGTAACCCTATTTGGTCCACTACTTACCCTACATTCCTAACTCCTTTAAAATTACAGCTCAAGAAAGTTGTCAGAATTATAACTAACAGCACCTACCTTGAACACACTGACCCTCTTTTCAAACAGACCAAACTTTTAAAACTTAATGATATAACAAAGCTTGCTATAGCCACACACATGTATAACAATAAACATTATATTCATAGCATTCTTCCATCACATGATTATAGTACGCGCCACCGTGATCATCTTACTTTACCAATACACCGCCTTTCTAAGTTTCAGCATTCAACTAATTATCTAGGACCTGTTATATGGAATACTATTCCTCGCAAAATTCAAGAAGCATCATCTCTCAATGCATTTAAAACAATGCTAAAAAAACATATCTTGTCTAGCTACTAATTTATGTTCTGCTAAATCATATGTACCAAGTGTTGTTCTAATTTTACTATTGATGATTTGTAAAATATACATTGTGTCAGTTAGTTGTGATTGTCATTATTATTATTATTATTATTATTATTATTATTATTATTATTATTATTATTATTATTATTATCATTATCATTTTTATTGTTATTATTGATTATATTAGTTATTATTTGTTGTTATGATCATTATTATTATCTATACTATTGCTATTATTATCAATAATATTAATATTATTATTATCATTATTATTATTATTATTATTATTATTATTATTATTATTATTATTATTATTATTATTATTATCACTATTATTATTACTATTATTATTATTGTTATCATTTCTATTTTCATTATGATTATTATTACCATTAATATTATTAGTATTACTATTATTATTATTATTATTATTATTATTATTATTATTATTAATTATTACTATTATTATTATTATTTAAATTCACTTCGGTAAAAACATTTCGTTCGTTGTAGCTAACGTTTTAGTTACTATTATCATAAAAATAGTTCTTATTCCACCAGTCAGTATAATCTATTTATACTCTGATAAGTACTTGCCTGAAAAGTTCTACTTTATATAGGCTAGCTTGGTTTAACTGTAAAGATTTGATATACTCATATATACCAGTATGTAAAATGACTTGGCTGTAAATAAATGTTTCAAATGTTTCAAATGTTTCTCTCTCTCTCTCTCTCTCTCTCTCTCTCTCTCTCTCTCTCTCTCTCTCTCTCTCTCTCTCTCTCTCTCTCTCTCTCTCTCTCTCTCTCTCTCTCTCTCTCTCTCTCTCTCTCTCTCTCTCTCTCTCTTTTTCTTTTATACTGATCAAATGTACAGGGAAAACAACTACATTACATAAGAACATTGTTTTTACAGACTAAAGGGTACAGGGTTAGTGCAACCTATCTTAAAATCTGACCCTGGTGATGTATATTACATTCTGTATGTACAACAACAATAACTTATATTGTAATACCACTGAATATACTACGTTCACTGTACATGATTCACCCTTGCCTCAGTAACCAATGGTTCACTTGCACTTTAAATGTCTGAGTGTTTGTGTCACTGAGGTTTATCTCCTGTGAGGCCAACAGAGTGTTCCATTTTCTTGCACACGAGTTTATATATTGTCTCTGGTGATGCCATGTTCTGCATCGGGTCAGCAGGAGCTCACCAGGTGTCTGGGTGACCATGCGGGTGGTGACCTGAGGGGAGCGTGCAGGCAGATGAAGCTCCTGCATGTGGCTCACTCTTTCCACCTGCACTTTGTACATCACCGTGAGTCCCACCACGTCACGGCGATGCTGGAGGGTGTGGAGTCGTGGCTGCTGCCCAGCAGTGTCCCTGATAAGCCTTGCTGCTCGGTTCTGTACTTTGTCCAGGAGGGTGAGGTGTTTGCTGGCGGAGCCACCCCACGCAAGGCATGAGAACTCCAGGGAGGACCTTACTTGTGCTTTATAGAGCAGCTCTAGCCCCTCACCATCCAGCAACCACGACATTCTTCGGAGTGAGGCGAGCTTCCCGGAGGCTGCCCTGGCAAGGCACTCAATGTGGGTCCTGAAGGTCAATCCTTGGTCGTAGGTGACCCCCAGCACCTCTACCTCCTCTTGTGGTGAAAGTGTTGCCCCGTTGAAGTTTATGCGCATGGCTGAGCGTGACCTTGAGACGAGGAGCAGCTGTGTTTTCTGTGGGGCGAACTTAACTTGCCAGGTGTTGCCCCAGGCCACGATGCGGCTCAACCTGTCCTCCAGCTGCCTTGCTGCTTCAGGCTCCTCCTCTGCCTGGTAACTCCTAGTCAGAGTTACATCATCAGCGTAAGCCCTTGCGCTGGGGATGAGGTGCAGCAGGTCGTTGATGTAGATGTTCCACAGCAGAGGGCCGAGGCAACTTCCCTGTGGTACACCTGCCTTGATGGGCTGCACCTCTGACTCCTGGCCGCTGACAGTCACTCTCAGGTGTCTGTTGCTGAGATAATCCTCCAGCAGAGACAGGAGTGCACCATCAATGCCAGTTGCACGAATTTTAGTGATCAGGGCTTTGTGCCACACCCGGTCGAAAGCGCCTTCAATATCCAGTGCCACGACGGCTGTGGTCTTGCCCTGATCAAGTGCAGCACTCAATTGGGTGGCAAGCAGCAGATGTAGGTCTGCCGCGGATCTACCCTGCCGAAAACCAAACTGCCTGACGCACATAAAATGGTGTTTCTCTAGGTGCTCAGTGACCCTAGAGGCTATAATAGCCTCCAGAACCTTACTGAGCACCGACAGTAAGGACGCAAGGCGATAGTTTTTACACTGGTTCTTGCCTCCTTTTTTGTGAACTGGCACTACATTGCTCGTTTTCCAGGCTGCCGGCCACGTGCCGGACTCGAGACACCGAGTGAACAGTAAGACGAGTGGTCGCGCCAGCTCATTAGCACACTGACGGAGCAAGCGAGGGCTTATATTGTCCGGCCCTGTCGCCTTATTTTCATCCACTTTTAGAAGCTTTTTCCTCACTTCGGATTCACTCGTTTTAACTTCCAGAAGTGTGGCCTTTATGGTGTGAGGCATCGTTGGTGGTGTCTTCTCAGGGTCGGGCACGCTCATTTTTCCAGCAAAGTGTTTCGCCAGGAGGTTGGCCTTCTCATGTGCTGAGTGGGCCAGACTGCCATCCTCCTGCAAGAGGGATGAGATGCTGGCGCCTCTCTTCTCACCCTGCTGGTCTTTTACAATGCCCCACCACCTTTTCGTGCCCACCTGTCCGCCACGGAGCTTCCTCCTGAGGTCCTCCTTGCATTGCTCTGAGGCCCACTCTTGTGTGTGCCTCATTCTCAGGGAGGCTGCTCTGTGACGTCTTTTGTTGCCCTTTGTCGGATGCCTCTTGTAGGCTTTCCATGCCCGGTATTTTTCGTCAGAGGCTTCTCGGCACGCAGGTCCAAACCAGGGCTGGTCAGAGGGCTTGGCTTGGCTCTCTCTCTCTCTCTCTCTCTCTCTCTCTCTCTCTCTCTCTCTCTCTCTCTCTCTCTCTCTCTCTCTCTCTCTCTCTCTCTCTCTCTCTCTCTCTCTCTCTCTCTCTCTCTCTCTCTCTCTCTCTCTCTCTCTCTCTCTCTTTTTATTTTTTTATATTTTTTTTTATTGAAATTTAATGCACATAACATACATATTTTACACATAAGTATGTTTACAGTTGGAGCTGAGTTCGTGAGCTAAGAGCGTGCACTGGTATGTGACGCTCATTCTAAAGCTGCTCCCGGGGACGGCATTGTGAGCGAGGGTGTCATAAAACTGTTACTGTCAGTTGCGCACCTCCCTCGCCACTGATCAACACTGTCATATCAGGCACACGCACATCCCACGTCACTGTGTTTCACTGTCACTGTCAGGCATACTATTTTCCTCCACTGTCACTGTCAGGCTGGTGGACACTGCCATTTTATCACCTGTCACTGTCACTATCAGGCGGATGTGTCCGTAACCAGGCGTGGGCAGCACACTTCACCTGCTGGGTGGACATGCTGGAGACGTCCATTACTGAGGTGAAGGCGTTCCACAACACCGCGGTGTCGTGGGAGAAGGCGCGCTGACACCTCACAGAATGGCACCTCGGCACCTCGAGGAGGGTGTCGGACACTACCGCTCTCGTAGTACGTTCACTCCTCCTCCATGGTATCCGTAGAGCCGTGAGGTGAGGTATTTGCTGCACCTGGGCTTTGTGCAGCACAGTAAGGGCCCCAACACGCCTTCGGTGCTCCAAGCTGTCCAGCATGTTGATAGGGGCTTCTTGGTGAGGGTCTGGGTGCTGTTGCTGCTGTCTCTGCTGCAACTGCTGCCCCTGATGCCGCTGTCGCTGTAGCTCAGCTTGGGGCTGCTGTCCCAGGCCACCGGCATCACGAAGGAGGCGCTCGGCTCGCCGCTGCACCTTGTCCAGCAGGGAGAGGTGGGACTGGGCACTGCACATCCAGCTGAGGGGGCTGTACTCCATGATGGGCCTCACCTGCGCTTTGTACAGCGTCATGAGCCCCTTGGCATCGAGTAGGTGCCTCACTCGACGTAGGAGTGTCACCCTCAGGGATGCTTTACGTGCCACGCTCTCCAGGTGGTGGTCGAAGCTAAGTTTGGAGTCTACCTCCACCCCCAGGATGTTGATGGAGTTCTTAATGGCAAGGGTGTCTTCTCCAAACTTCAGCTGGCCTTCAAACAGCCTGACGTCCTCCCGTGAACGTGAGATGACCACGGCCTGGGTTTTTTCGGCAGCAAACTTGACTTGCCACTGTTTACCCCAGGCCATGATGTCACCAAGGTGGCAGTTGGTGATATCAATCACGTTCACTGCCTCCTCTCTACCGAAGCTGTGCGAGAGAGTGGCATCGTCCGCGTATGCCGACACAGGCGCGAGGCTCTGAAGGAGGTCGTTGAAATATACGTTCCACAGGATGGGGCTAAGGATCGAGCCCTGTGGAACGGAGGCCTCCACTGGGTGTGTGGTTGACGTGCACCCTCCCAACACTACTCTCAGACTCCGGCCTTGTAGGTAGCTGGAGAACAGCTCTAGCAGTTGTCCTGTGATGCCGAACTGTTCGAGCTTGGCCAGGAGTCCTTTGTGCCAAACTCTGTCAAAAGCCCCAGCAATGATGAGGGTGGGGCGGCCGGCGTCGAGGGCGTCATGCCAGGCTTGTGTGAGGAGGAGAAGCATGTCGGAGGCGGAACGTCTCTTTCTAAATCCATATTGGCGTGGAGAGATGAGGTGACGCTCCTCTAGGTGACAGGTCAGCTGCTCAGCTATTATTCTCTCCAAGATCTTGCTGACAGCTGACAGGAGAGAGATGGGGCGGTAGTTTGCTGGGTCACCTTTATCCTTTTTTTTTGTGTACAGGAGTGACCCGAGCCTCCTTCCATGCAGCTGGTGCTGGTTTGTAGGCACTGGCGGAAGATGTGTGTGAGGGGCTTTGTTAGCTCCTCCGCACAGTGCTTCAGCAGGAAGGGCGAGACGTCGTCAGGGCCGGGCGCCTTCCTGGTGTCGGTGCTGCACAGAAGCTTTGTCACGGCGGCTTCGCTGAGCTCTCTCTCTCTCTCTCTCTCTCTCTCTCTTTTTTTTTTTTTTATTTAAACATTATCTTACACTTATAAATTTTACAATAAATCAGGTACAGAAGGAGATTTAGACATAAAGCTCCTTGTGTTGGCAAGGAACTATTCTAAACGTCTTTTTCTCGTTAGTATATTATTTTGACACCTCACTCACTGCACTACACTTCACAGCACTAGCCGGGCAGGGAGAGCGCTTTTTCAGACATTGGCGGCCACTTTTGTCTCTGAGTTGATAGTCCCGCTACCTCAGCAGGCGTGGCCACCGTGAACTGATTCCACAGGCGCGCTGCCCTGGCTCTGAATGTTCGCTGGTGTTGTGAGGAGCGGGAGAGAGGCACCAGTACCTGCTGGTCCCCATCCGCTGCTTGCCTCGTATTTCTCCCGGGTGGGTGTGGCGGCAGGCTGAGGCGGGAGAGGTGAGGTGTATGCAGCACTTGAGCTTTGTGGCACACCGTCAAGGTTGCCACGTCCCTCCGGTGCTCCAGTGACGTGATACTTGCCACGCTCTCCTCGTCTTCCCCCAGTAGACGAAGAGTGCGCCTCTGTATCGCGTCGAGCCGGCTGGTGTGGGTATGGGCGCTGGACATCCATGTCAAGGCACCGTACTCCATACAGGGACGGATTTGTGCCCTGTAGAGAGTGAGGATGCCTCGCGAGTGCAGACTGCCAGCCATCCTGCGCAGGGCTGACACACGCTGAGAGGTCTGGCGGGCTACAGACGTGATGTGGGTGTCGTAGCGCAGCTCACGATCCATGGTGACTCCCAGGATCTTGATGTGTTCCTGGAGAAAAAAAAAAATTCGTCAGTGAGTTTTGTCCACTGCTCATCTTGGCCAGCTACTTGGAAGTTGCCTTGGAAATATTCAAAAGCATCGCACATTCGCGATGGAAATGTACACAAACAACTGAGGAACTTTTCATTGCTAGGCTAGAAGAAAAAAAAAATATGTATACAAACATATATTCACCAACTCATTTAAATTTCATGCCATGATGATAGCATTCTTCCGTTTAACAAAAAAAAAAAAAAAAAAAAAAAATTTAATAAAAGTGTTGATTAGAAACCATAGTTCTTATTTCGACTAAAAATTGGCACTAGACGAAAACGATGCGTTCCGTCGGACTCAAGACGACGGAAAGAGTTGACGGAAGAGTAAAAAGACGACGGGAATCGCCTGAGACGATGGAAAAAGTGCTAGTGTGACAACACATGCTGGCGGATTCGTTTTTACCGCTACCGCGCGCGGAAGCGTTTTTCGGCTTCTAGTATGTCACTACACTACCTGGGTGGCGCGGCGCGGCTGGAGTGGAAAGGCGGGCAGATCGCTCTCTCAGGCCTGGCTGTCTGCTGCTATAGCACCCACTCTCACTCAGCTCAGTCACACAGAGTGGGGAGAAGGAAACACTTCTTCCTTATTTCTCTATATTACAACAACTGTACACGAATCACCGGGAACAGGTGGCGGCGGCACTCAGGATGGGGCAGGGGGCGGCAACAAAGTACGGGTAACACTTTGTTAGTTCGTCAGGCACTTCACTGTCTCTCTGTCCCTCGTTCACTCTCTGACTGCTCCCCAGAGTACGACTTGTTCCCTCGAAGTCTCTCGCTACTCTCCTCTGTCCTCTGTCCTCATCAGTGCCACACAGTGTCCCACAAACCACGCCTCCTGTGCCGTCGCACCTGCCAGTCAATGTCCTTACGAGTCTATCTCAGCTCATTAGGTAACGCTATCTACCTTAACCGCTAATTACCAATATATCCCTAATAATGCCGGCTACAAGTAATTCACACATGCATACATTTATTTACACGGTACCGTATGACAATCATCCCAGGGCTGGCCAGTGCCCTCACCCATACATACACACACACACACACACTCTTATCTCCCCTTGACCTCCGGGGTCACATCTCCTCGATCATGGAGGCCTAGCTCAGCGTCCCTTCCATTAAGGTCTGACAGTTTCATAAACGCGAGCAACCAACACCTCGCTCACCCTCTAGCTAACGTCTGCACATATGTACTCATATGTACTACCCATATGTATTCTCTTATGACACTGCTCCACACTCTCACAGGCACACGTACATATCTGGAAGGCTGCTGCAATACGCCTTCGCAACAATATATATATATATATATATATATATATATATATATATATATATATATATATATATATATATATATATATATATATATATATATATATATGTGTGTGTGTGTGTGTGTGTGTGTGTGTGTGTGTGTGTGTGTGTGTGTGTAGCGCTCCTGTTGAATTTTCGGTTGTATTTCCTTTAACTTTCTAATGTTTCCCCAAAGTAATTCTTTTCTTTGGAACTTCATGGTGGATTAGAAAAACGGGAGGTGAGACTAATGTAAGTTTCTTTTTCATAGTGCTAAATTTATACTCATGGCATGAATTTAACCTCGTTTTGTACTTAATTCTACTTTCAAGCATTTATTTAATTATTTTTCAGTACTATTAGAAGATTAGAATGTATCTAATGTAATATTCATGTAACATGATGCAATAAGGATAACTCAGTGTAGTATCGGGAAGACTTATAAACTTAGGATAGATTTAATTTTATTTGATAAGTTTATTGTTGAAAAAAAAAAAAGTACAACAGAAATGGGTGGAGCCTGCCATCCATCCCCCAAACAAATGTTCATAGAAAACTAATGTATTGCAGTACAAAAATAAATAACCTTAAGAATATTTACATTATTTACAAAGGTGGAGCAAAAAGTGGGAAATCCTTGAGGATGGCAGGGATGATGTCATTGTTGAAGAACCAGCTTATCATTGGTGGCAAGTTCCAGTTCCCCTGTGGGCGGAAATGCACCAGCAAGAGACACTCCATGACATTGTGGGCAAGTGTGTGCCCTGCAGGACTGTGACACAGCTTACAGGGCACAGCAGCAGCCCCACTGACCTCCCAATAGTACCTGTAACCCAGCCTGAGACGTATAGCAACAAGGTCATGGGCGGCACTCTTCCTGCCATAGGTGACACTGCTGGTGTGGGAGACATGTACATAATGGACTGAACTGGGACTGCCTTTCCCATAACAAGTGTCAAGGTTATGAGCAATGGTGCTGCAAACATGACATTTAAGCTGACCCTTGATGTTATTATAAGTGTGTTCAACAGGACGGTCAGCAATGTCCTCAGTAAGGGAGTGACGGGCAAGAACATCAGCTTTTTCATTATGGGAAATGCCAACATGAGAAGGCACCCAGGTGAAACATACTCTGAGATTATCTCTCTCCAAGAGATCAATGACACCAAGACACTTGTTGATGAGATCACAATCAGCAGGGGAAGGAGACAACAATGAATATAAAGCACCCTGACTATCAACAAAAAAGTAAACATCTTTCCCCAAGGAAGGACAATTTGTAAACCTTCTAGCATGGCATATAGTTCTGCCCTTGTAGAGGACAGGAAGTCAGGAAGCCTCTTGGACACCTCAGTGTCAGTGTATTCAGAGGGAGAGGTGTAGTTGCGGATGAACAGGCCACATCCAGATTTGCTGCCATCCACTGAACCATCACGGTAAACATGTACAGCCTTTCCTGTCAGTATCCTCAGCAGGAGAAGACGTGGCATGCTCAGGGGAATGGAAAGGCCCATGCTTGTCAGAGTCCTCAGCAGGCACTGATGCAGCTTCTTCAGGAGCAGGGGAGGCCTGAGGATGGTCATGCTTGGAGCCCTGGGGCACAGTACTGCAGGCAGAGGCACCCGCCTGTACAGAACACTGCTGTGCTTCCAGCTTGCCAAGACGAGCATCAATGCTGGCCACTTGTGTGGTAAGGTCTGCCACCATACTAAGCAGATCCTGAAGCAGGGCATGGGTGCTGGCATCAGGGGATCCTGTCGCATCCCCTGGCTTGGGTGTGGGAGTAGGAGGAACAGCAAGACTGGCAGCAGTGGTCCTGGAGGGAGGGCACAGAGCGGGGAAGTCTGAGGCAATAGCAGCGCGACCCCAAGCATTCCCCACTGGGGGTGGTGCAGGCTTGAAGATGGTCCGCTGGTCACCAGCTGCTTCACCAACAGAGGGCTGCTCACGCGTGTCCCCAGGTGAACGTGGCTTGTAGGGGCAGTGACCAGACTGGGCATTATGGGAGCCCAGACAGTTGCAGCACTTGGGAGGGAACTTGAGGCCCTGCGATATTTTCTAGAAGCACACATCAGAGTCGTGAGAGGCAGCACAGTACCGACAGCGAGGATGGGCCGCCCTGCACCTCCATGCCTTGTGCCCCCACCGGCTGCAGCGGCGACACAAGTCAGGTTCTGGAGCATAAGCAGTGACACGTTTCTGGCCATACACTCCTGTGAACCTCACCATCTGTGGTATCACAACACACACTGCCCCAAGAAGCTGTGGACGAGAGGCCCCGCCAACAGTCCGCCTCTTCAGCCAGAGAAAGCCCTCACGTTCCTCTAGCAGGTTGACATTCACATATGTGGGCACATCATGAATAATGACAACACGCGACTGCCTCTCAAAAGTGTCCAAAATAACCCCGTTAAAACCGTCACTCGTCAGCTTGGCAGACATTGGCCCGTCTATAAGGGTGATGTAGGGGGCATTCCTACCTTCCTTGAACAACGGTGAAGTGTCAGGGTGTTGACGAAGGAGGCCCATGTATACACTCATACTTCCATGCCGTAGTAGTAAGGGGACAGTCACCTGGGAACCGCAGACGGATCCTACGTGGAGCAGCCTCCTCACCTGAAGAGGGAATGGTCATTTCCTGTTCTTCTTCCATCATGGGGGCAGGTTCCTCATTGTCGAGTGCAGCAGCAGAGGCAGATGACCTTGCTGGGGACTGAGAGCGGGGCCGTTTCTCCCGGGGGAGGGACAGCGGGAGATGGTCGTCATCGGCAGGCAGTCTTATCACATTCATGGCTTCGGTGCTGGAGTGGCTTGCCGCAGTGACGATTACTGTGGTCTTCTGACCACTATCAGAGGCAGGACACCCTCCACCAGGCAGCCCCTGAGGGCGAGAGTAATCGTGCTCCTGCTGGAGACACTTCCCAGTGCGTCTGAGGACTTTAATGCGCTTTGTTTTGATTGGGCCAGGCATGGTCTTCCTCTTCCACAATGAATATCCTCGGTCTGTTCTTTGCTCATAATCTTAACTGGAAACTTCACATCTCATCTCTTGCTAAAACAGCTTCTATGAAGTTAGGTGTTCTGAGGCGTCTCCGCCAGTTTTTCTCGCCCCTCCAACTGCTTACTCTGTATAAGGGCCTTATCCGTCCCTGTATGGAGTACTCTTCGCATGTTTTGGGGGGTTCCAGTCACACAGCTTTGCTTGATAGGGTGGAATCGAAAGCTCTCCGTCTCATCAACTCCCCTCCTCTGACTAACTGTCTTCACTCTTTTTCATCGCCGAAATGTTGCATCCCTTTCTATATTTTATTGCTATTTTCATGGTAACTGTTCTACTGATCTTGCTAACTGCATGCCTCCCGTCCTCCTGCGGCCACGCTGCACAAGGCTTTCTTCTTCCTCTCATCCCTATTCTGTCCAACTCTCTAATGCAAGAGTTAACCAGTACGCTCAATCATTCATCCCTTTCACTGGTAAACTCTGGAACTCCCTCCCTGCATCTGTATTTCCAAATTCCTACAACTTGTCTGTTTTTAAGAGGGAGGTATCAGGCATTTGCTCTCCTAATTCTGGCTGACGGTTATGGCACTTTATGAAGTCTTTGGAGAGCCAGCGCTCAAGTGGGCTTTTTTCTAACTTTCTTTTTTTTGCCCTTGGCTGGCCCTCTTCCCTACGTAAAAAAAAAAAAAAAAGAAAATGGACAACACTGACCAACGTCTACTCAGGCACGCAGCTCAAGGGAGACTGAACTTAGGGTAGAGTTCAGGTCGTAATTAGTCTAAATTATGGGGCCAGCAGATGTACTTACCTGGCTAACCAGCTTGCCTACGTTTTTTTTAAACTCACGGTTCAGTGTAATTCATTCGTAGTAAAGGAAATTCATTCATGAGGTAGCTCCAAAAATTTTTGGTGGCGTCACTTAGGCCGGTGTTCTTCCCTGGAACAAGGTCAAGGCCATAATCTTGTCGAGTATCTGAGAAAAGCGTGCTAGTTTTTTTTTTTTTTTGTCTAGGTTAATAACAAAGGATATTGTGAGTGCCTGAGCAAATCATATATCTACCTCAGTGTTCATGAACTGATGATATATGTACCGGCCAGGTAGTTCTAGATCTGAGACAACTCTGTGTCAAATTCATGCCAAAGTTAGGGTGGTGTGTGTGCTGAAAGGATATTCCAAGTCGAGGTCTAAAATCACGCCAGAAAATTTCTCAGTATAACTTCTCTTGTTGTAATTTTTTTTTTTAATAAGTCAGCTCTTTTATTATACCAATCAAATAAAATCCCTTGTGTTGTACTGTGTCTCAGTCTCCATCCCCTACCCTCTGATCAGAACGAGGAAGGCACAGAACTTCTCCAACTTAAATTTTTTTTTTTTTTTGTGCAACATCTGTTGAGATTTAACCTCGTATATTGGAGTTGATTAAAGCAGTTGTTGAACTGGTGGCAGCGATACCATGAACCCTTAACAGCAGCAACCCCTTGTAACTGGATGGTGGTGGGTCTCTTCGGAGTTGTACCCCATGCAGAGAGGGGGGTAGGTTGTAACATGGGTTTTTACACACACATACACATAATAAGGAAACATTGATAAGGGAAATAGCAGAAAAGAAGAAGAATGTGTTAATATTTGGGATGAAAGAACAAAATATAACATATAAGCCGAAGAGAATTAAGGAAGAATTGAAAACGGTAAGAGATCTGTTCAAAAATCTAAATGATGATGAAAAAAAAAGACCTACAAGAAGAAGTGGAAGAGATCCATAGACTGGGTCCATATAAGGAGGGAGTGAACAGACCGATTAAAGTAGTACTGAAGTCACAACAATCTGCGGAGGATGTCATATATAGAACATCAAAGTTAAGAGAGATAGAAGGTTGTAAAGAGGTGTTTGTGAGAAAGAATAGAAATGAGGAAGAGAGGAGAAGATATAAGGAATTGGTGGAAGAGGCGAGAAGGAAAAATGATGAGCGGTCTGAGGAGGAAAGAGAAAAGTTTTTTTGGAGAGTTATAGGAGAGAGAGTCAGAAAGTGGTATATGGAAAGAAGGAATACGGAGGAACCCTAGAGGGAGCAGTGGGTGGACCGTAATGTATACTAATATAGATGGGATACTGTCAAGTAGATTGGAATTGCAAGACTATATGATAGTGGAGAAGCCTGATATAGTGTGTCTGACTGAGACAAAATTGCATGAAAAAACAAAGATAAATTTGGATAATAAATATAATATATGGAGAAAGGATAGGGAGAGTAAAGGTGGAGGAGGAGTTATGATTATGACGAAGAAATAAATAAATGTGGATAAGGTTTGGTATGGGAAGAACAACGCAGAAGTGATAAGCATAAGGATAAAAAGTGATGGAAAAGAATTAATAATCATGGTGACCTATGTACCTCCTAAAACAAATTCTTGGACATTAAGGAATACGACAATATGATCAAGGATACTTTACAGAGTTTGGAAAGTGTATTGTCTGGAAAAAGAAAGGTGATACTAGTAGGAGATTTTAATTGTAAGGAGGTGGATTGGGAAAATCTAGTAAGTGGTGTTGGAGAAGAAGCATGGGGAGAGAGATTTCTTAATCTAATGATGGAAAATATGATGGAACAGAGGGTGAAAGAAAATACTAGATATAGAGGAGATGATGAACCGGCTAGACTGGATTTGGTGTTAACAAGAGAAGTGTACCTAGGTGGAGATATACAATATAAGTGTCCTTTGGGAAAGAGTGATCATGTGGTTATGGAAATGCAGATAGCAACAACACAGCGAAGGAAGGACGAGACATACAGGAGTGGTAGATTGAATTATAGAAAGATGGACACAGAAAGTTTGAAAAATTATTTCAGAAAATTAGATTGGGAGGAGATGTTACAAATCAGAGAAGTGCAAAAGAAATATGAGATTTTTATGAAATATTATAAAGAAGGAGTTATGAAATTTGTACCAAAGTATAAACCAAGAGAGGAAGGAAGAAAGGATTGGTTTAATGCAACTTGTGTTAAGGCAAAGGAAAAGAGAGATGTGGCTTGGAAAAGATGGAAAAGAGCAGGAATATACTAAATAAGGAGAATTATAGAGTGGCAAGAAATGAGTATGTGAGGGTAAGGAGGGAGGAAGAAAGAAAATTTGAAAAAGATATTGTAGACAAGAGTAAGGAACATCCAAAATTGTTTTACAGGTTCATAAATGGTAAACTTAAAAAGAGAGAGTCCATTGAAAGATTAAAAGGAGAACAAGGGATAGTAGATGACCCTAAGAATATAGCGGAATTGCTAAATAATAGGTTTCAGCAAGTATTTACTAAAGAAACAATGTTTGTAAAGCCACAGAATGTACGAGGAAATGTGCACATGGAGGAAATTAAGATACCTAAAAAGGAGTTATATAAAATGTTGGAGGAACTTAAAGATGATAAAGCGATGGGACCAGATGAAGTTTCAGGAAAATTATTGAAGGAGTTTAGAGAAGAACTGATTGATCCATTATATGATATTATAAGGTGCTCATTAGAAACAGGGGAAGTACCAGTAGAGTGGAAGAGAGCTGAAGTGGTGCCCATTTATAAGGGAGGCAGTAAGGAAGAGCCTCTTAACTATAGACCTGTGTCTCTAACAAGTGTAGTCGGTAAGATTTGTGAGAGGGTGATAAAGAAATATTGGATACGGTACCTGGAGGATCATAAGTTATTATCGGATCATCAATTTGGCTTCAGGAAAGGGAGGTCATGTGTAACAAATCTACTGAGCTTTTATTCAAGAGTGGTTGACAAAATACAGGAGAGAGAGGGATGGATGGACTGTGTATATTTGGATTTAAAGAAAGCTTTTGACAAGGTACCTCACGAGAGACTGTTATGGAAAGTAGAGATTTATGGAGGACTGAAAGGAAAAGTGTTAAAGTGGATGGAAAACTACTTGAGATGGAGAACGGTAATAAGGGATGCAAGGTCGGACTGGTTGGTGGTGGAGAGTGGAGTCCCACAAGGCTCAGTGCTGGCACCAATACTTTTCCTGGTATATATAAATGACATGCCAGAGGGAGTAAACAGTTATATTAATTTGTTTGCGGATGATGCGAAGTTGTGTAGGTGTGTGAAGAGTGAAGAAGATTGTGAAATTTTACAGGCAGACCTGGATAAGATTTGGGAGTGGAGCAAGAGATGGCAAATGGAATTTAATCTGAGCAAAAGTCATGTGATGGAGATGGGAAAGAGTGGAAGACGGCCAAGAGGGTCATATAACATGGGTGAAGAAGTAGTGTTGAAAAAGGTGGAAAAGGAAAAGGATTTGGGAGTGATAATACAAGACCATGGGCAGTTTGAGGCTCATATTGATAAGATGTTTGGAGAAACGTATAATTTGATAAAAAATATTGGATTAGCCTTCCATTATATGGATAAAGATATGATGAAGAAATTAATTAGTATGATAATTAGACCAAGATTGGAATATGCTGGAGTGGTTTGGTCCCCTTATAAAAAGAAGCATATAAGGAAGTTGGAGAGATTGCAGAGAATGGCAACAAAAATGGTTCCGGAATTGGCAGAAATGACCTATGAGGAGAGATTAAAAGAAATGAATTTGCCTACCTTGGAACAAAGAAGAGAAAGAGGAGATTTAATACAGGTTTACAAACTGTTGAATGGACTGGATGAAGTGGATAATGAGCAAATGATGTTGAGAGAGGAAAACTTAAGTAGAACTACAAGATCGCATAGTAAAAAGATAGCCAAGGAATATGCTTGAAGGATGTGAAAAATATAGTTTCCCACAAAGATGTGTGGAGGTGTGGAATGGTTTGAGTGAGGAGGTGGTGTCAGCAAGGAGTGTGCATAGTTTTAAAGGAAAGTTGGATGTGTGTAGATATGGAGACGGGGCCACACGAGTATGATACCCAGGCCCTGTAAAATTACAACTAGGTGAATACAACTAGGTGAATACACACACACACACACACACACACACACACACACACACACACACACACACACACATATATATATATATATATATATATATATATATATATATATATATATATATATATATTGTTACGTACGCCACACGGCTCCGGTTAACTGCTACAGCTCACTAGAGTGTTACTCTGGCAAAATCGCCAACTTTGTTATGGTCAGTACAGTGGGGATCATAAAACACTCCACAGAGTCCCCACCACTATAACTCACAGCCGCCGTAACCCTCAGGTTCTTTCAAGGTCGCCAACAGTGTATAATTTCCCCACTGTAAGGGAATCTCCTCAGCAACTCCTTCTCCTCCTGTACCCAACCAAGTAGAATTTATAAATGGTAGATGCTATGTGTAACCGGGCGAGGCCTTAATACCCCCTAGAGAAACCGCCCACAAGGACAATTCCACCCACTTCTCTATGAAGTATTAATGCCTCTCCGCACGCCTTGTCCACAGACGGTGATGAATCACTGACTGTGACAACACGCAGTATATATATTACTATACTATCCTATTACGACAAGTGCTTCCTGACACCTGTCAGACTGACACCCTAGCCTACACTACTATTACAATATATGATGTGTACAGCACATCCGATGATGTACACACAAGCCCAGACACCACCTACGGGTGACAACAGCTATACACGGAGTCCAGATACTCGTCGCAGACAAGTCTGGCGGACGACAACTACGCACCACTGGCCGACATGAAGCCTCTCAGCCTTCAATAGTGTGCGTGGCTACTACCACTACAATACAGTATACTACTGATACTACACAAACGATGGTGGGGGCACACAGCCGCCCACCAAACCCCACTGGTGACTACAACCACCAACAACAAAAACAGGACGAAACAATAACACGTCCCTCCGCGTCGCCCCACCCGAGTGGACGAACGCACGAGAAATGCAGCCAAACTTACTACACCTCTCCCAGAGCAACAAGCCCGTTGCTCTAACAGTCACGGTCT
Organism: Portunus trituberculatus; assembly: GCF_017591435.1. Classification (NCBI taxonomy): domain Eukaryota; kingdom Metazoa; phylum Arthropoda; class Malacostraca; order Decapoda; family Portunidae; genus Portunus; species Portunus trituberculatus. Next base: position 13,322,440 of record NC_059263.1, on the reverse strand, counting down.
ACCCAGTAGCAAGCCAGCTACTCAACAGGAGGGCACAACTCCCAGACCGATGACTAGCGAGTACTGATAACGCACAGTACAGCCACACGTGTCTCTTACTGTGCCGAGAACGTACGTGTTAACTCCGCTGAAGACTGGTTGGTACTGATGTGAAGCTCGCAGGCACACAAAATGGTGGAGAGAGGAAGGCAGGTTGTTTGCTCAGCAGAACAGCCCGAGGGGCCCGCGCTGGGTAGCCATAGGCTACACATATAATGAAATAATAATTTAAAGGGGATTAAGACGGTGCCCATCACACGCCCTCCCTTAAAAGAAAAATTTTTGGAAACAAAACATTTACAAATTTTTTAAAAGGCATGGAACTGATTAAAGGAATGGCCCGGGACAGACAATCGGCCACAACATTGTCTGCTCCTCTTATTCATCTTACTATGACATTGTACTCCTGGGCTCACTCGGTACGGGGCCGTTTGACAGGCTTTTCGTCCCCAACATAAATATCGTGTTCTATCCACTGTGTCCTGCCCGGGACACTGCTAAACACTGAAGAGTACTTCCTCAGCCGCCGAAGCAACTCATCTTGCTGATCCCCTAAATGTTCAACCTTCTCTTTCAAGAGATGAAGGCTATTTCGTTCCCACTGCCCTGTAGGAACAACAGGTTCAGGCCCAATAACTTCTGGAGCCTCTCTCTCCCGGCAGAAAAATAAAACTGAAGATGCCTCTTGCACGGCAGAACTAAAAGAGCCCTTCTGGCTAGTAGAACGAAAATAGGGCTTCAGCATGTTAACGTGACACAGCTGAGCCCTCTTGCGCCGGTCAGGAGTGACCACCAGGTAGTCGAGGTCACCTACCTTCTTCTCTATAACATAGGGGCCACTATAGCGGGCAGCAAGCGGCTGGCCCTGAAGTGGTAACAGCACGAGCACTTCATCTCCAGGGCAAAACTCCGATACTCGGCCCTTCGGTCATAATACCCCTTCATACTCTGCTGGGCCTTACACAGGTGGGCCTGCGCCACCTCTAATGCCTTGGCTAATCTCTCTCGACTGCTCATGAGGCTCTTAAGCAGTGAGACAGGGCGCTCAGGCGACGGCTGACACCAAGCCTCCCGAACAACGTCGAGCGGTCCACGCACTCGGTGTCCAAACACTAGCTGATTGGGTGAGAAACCCAAGGACTCAGTGGGCGCTTCTCTCACCGCAAATAAGACAAAGGGACACCCTCGTCCCAATCCTTATCTCTCTCCATGCAGAAACTCTTGAGCATGGTCTTGAGAGTTTGATGATGTCTCTCCAGGGCTCCCTGAGACTGCGGATGATAAGCACTGGACACAATATGCTTGATCCCCCACGCAGTCATCGTATCCTTAAACAACTTTGAAGTAAAGTTGGTCCCCTGATCGGACTGCAGCTCTGCTGGCAATCCAAAGTGTGTAAAGAAGGTTAACAAAGCCTTCAGCACCACCTTAGAGTGAGTGCTTCTCAGGGAATTGCTTCAGGGTACCGCGTGGTAACATCCATTATGGTCAACAAATACTTGTGACCAGCCCTGGTAGTAGGCAGAGGACCTACTATATCAATCAAAACCCTCGTGAAGGGAGGATCAACAGCAGGGATGGGGTGGAGTGGCGCCACAGGGGGTGTCTGATTAGGCTTGCCCACCACTTGACAAGTGTGGCAGCACTTAAGAATCGTGGCTACTTCTCCAGACATGCTGGGCCACCAAAATTGCGACGCAGGCGAGCGACGGTCTTTCGGATGCCCAGGTGTCCAGCCATGGGCCCCTCATGTGCCAACAGCACAAGTGCCTCACGCAGCTTCTGCGGCACAACTACTTGCAATAACTCACCACCGTCACTCTCCTGCCATCTACGACACAACACCCCTTGATGCAAAACAAACTCCTCCCTGCCCTCCAACTCCTCACTTCCCTCACCCACTCGAGCAAAGAAGGAGGCCAACGCCGGGTCCTCCTGCTGCCTACGAATGAGCTCTGCAGGCTCTAGCTGGGTAAGAGAAAGGGGGACTATAGGGTCATGGGGTTGAGGCAACGCTGCAACCCTACGTCCCACACGGCATCGAGGACGGAGAGCTGGCCCAGGCTGCTCCGCTCCTGCCATGTGATCCGGTGAGTCCTCAGAAGGATCATCACCACCAGCCAGGCAGTCACCAGGCAAGGGAACAGCTCGCTCCCTGCCTCCACGATGCTCCACAGGGGGAGAAACTTCCAACTCCCCGCAGAACTGGAAGTCTCCCACCCTGGGCGCCAACTTCCAACAAACTGCCTGACTTATCATGCTGGGGCCTGTGCTGAACATCAGAGCCCTCAGCCTCCACACCAGGAAGCAACTCAGCACGAGTGCTCCCTCCGGAGTGCTCTGCAGAGTGAGGATAACCATCAAACAACTCAGCTACACCCAACACTCCGTCCTCACTCTCAGCAACAACTCCCAAAGCCGAGTCCGGTGCATTAACAAGTGACTCCACGCCGTCACCGTCAGCCTCTACACCAGAACTCAATGGTGAGCCCAACACTGGCTCCACCACATCAGCACTGCTACTCCCATCTGGAGTCAATCCCACCTGGCTGCTAGCAACCTCCTGGGTAGTAACAGGCTCTCTCTCAGCCCGGCGGGCCTGAGAGCGGGTAACAACATTTACAGAGTCTTGCACCACTGGCCCAGACTCTTCAGCAACCTCATCCTCATCAGAGGTTGGGATCCATACACGACCACCAGCCAAATCATTCCCAAGCAGGAAGTCCACTCCTGCGACTGGCAGTTCGTCTGCCACTGCTACCTGAGCCGTAGCAGTGACAAGAGGACATGACAGCGTCACCTCAGCCGTCACGAACTCCTCCACAGTGTTAAGTCCACGACACAACACTGCCTTGCTAGATGTCACCTTCTTCCCAGTGACATTTCGGCACACTGACTGCTGTGCTCCCGTATCACGCAGTACAGTGACGGGATACTTTGTGCCATCAATCTCAACAGTGCCTCCACACAGGAAAGGACGGCACCAGTCAAGCTCACTATCCTTAGGTGCGGGCGTGGCAACAGGGGGAGGGACAGGTGGGCCAACCTGCTCTCTCCTCCAAACACAACTCAGGCACACGCTGTGCCTTCTCACTTCTAAAGCCTGAAGGAGCAGTCAACTCATCACCACAAACTTTATCTGGCCACACCAACAAGGCAACTGGTTTCTGCGAGGACTTGGGAGTTTCAGCTGTTACTAACTTTGGGCAATTGAACTTAAAATGCCCTTTTCGTCGGCAGTGATAGCACGTAGGCTGGTAATCATACTTGGGAGTTTTAGGGGCCGCCTTCCCGCCGTCCCATCCTTCGCAGAAGAAGGAGGGGTGGGGCCTGGGGCTTTCCCAAACCCATCTTACTGCCGAATCCAGTATATCGCCTAAAGTGGCCTGGAGAGCCGAGGAAGAACTGCCACCACTCCCTGGGCCTCCCTTAGGACCACCTTCCTTACGACTCCAACTCCCAGGCTGCTGCACAGGACGGTGGGCCAACACATAATCATCAGCCCATGTAGCAGCCTCCTTCAAAGTCCTAAACCTCTTCTCCCTCAACAGAGGTACCAGCTCTTTATCAGCAATATCAATGAACTGCTCCATAACTACTAACTCCTTCAGAGCCTCGAGAGAGTCAACACCCTCGCTTGCAATCCACCTCTCAAACACTTGCTCCAGTGAACGAGCACACTCGAGGTAGGAGTCACTTGCTCGCTTCCTCTTTCCTCTGAATTGCAAGCGATAGGCTTCTGGTCGCAGCTCATATGCCCGCAATATGTCAGCCTTAAACTCCTCATAATCATCCAGATCATCAGCTGACATTTTATCATAAACTTCCAAGGCTTTTCCCTTGAGTTTATTCGCAACCAAGCCTACCCATCTCTCTCGAGACCAAGCAAACTCCTTGGCTTTCCTCTCGAAGCGAACAAACCATTCAGCTACTTTAGCCTCATCAAATTCAGGGACTAGCTGGAGACTTTGAACTAAAGTACGCTCTACACTCTGTTCTCCTCCTCCTCCTACACTACCAACAACTCCAGGCGTACTTACTGCATGGCGAGTTCTCTCCCACTCCAACTCTCTATCTTTATCTGCCCTTTCTCTCTCCATCTCCAATCTCATCATCTCCATCTCTCTAGCCTCCTTCTCTGCTGCTAGTCTCTGAATCTCTCGTCTTTCTTCCATCTCTCTAGCCTCCTGCTCTGCTGCTAGTCTGTTTGACTCTCGTCTCTCTTCCGCAGCTAATCTCTTCAACTCTCGCCTCTCTTCTGCTTCTATCTCCATTTTCCTCATTTCCAGCTTCAATCGCAGTTCCTCCAGTCTGGTAGCTGACTGGACACTATCAGCAATACTGCTTGCTGGACTAGATCGTCGGGAGCCTTCCCTGCTTCCGATACTTCTGCCAGGGCTAATATGTCCCACCTCACCTTCACTGGGACCGCCACGTCCGTTATCATGAGACATACGTGCGTCCTCACTGACCCCACGCGCGGCCAACGACTCATCATACCCACGTGGTGAGTCTCGCCGGCTCACACTCGCATCCTCACCCTCCACTGGTGAGGTGAAAAAGCCAGTAACTCTCTCCATGGTGCTCACAAGGACTCGTTCTCACAAACAATAAAATAATATAAGTAATAATACCCACACAATACACTACACCACTATAAAGCACTTGGTTTATCCTGGCGAGGTCGCCACTTTTATGTTACGTACGCCACACGGCTGCGGTTAACTGCTACAGCTCACTAGAGTGTTACTCTGGCAAAATCGCCAACTTTGTTACGGTCAGTACAGTGGGGATTATAAAACACTCCACAGAGTCCCCACTACTATAACTCACAGCCGCCGTAACCCTCAGGTTCTTTCAAGGTCGCCAACAGTGTATAATTTCCCCCACCATAAGGGAATCTTCTCAGCAACTCCTTCTCCTCCTGTACCCAACCAAGTAGAATTTATAAATGGTAGATGTTATGTGTAACAGGGCGAGGCCTTAATACCCCCTAGAGAAACCGCCCACAAGGACAATTCCACCCACTTCTCTATGAAGTATTAATGCCTCTCCGCACGCCTTGTTCACAGACGGTGATGAATCACTGACTGTGACAACACGCGCAATATATTACTATACTATCCTATTACGACAAGTGCTTCCTGACACCTGTCAGACTGACACCCCTAGCCTACACTACTATTACAATATATGATGTGTACAGCACATCCGATGATGTACACACAAGCCCAGACACCATCTACGGGTGACAACAGCTATACACGGAGTCCAGATACTCGTCGCAGACAAGTCTGGCGAACGACAACTACGCACCACTGGCCGACATGAAGCCTCTAAGCCTTCAATAGTGTGTGTGTGGCTACTACCACTACAATACAGTATACTACTGATACTACACAAACGATGGTGGGGGCACACAGCCGCCCACCAAACCCCACGGGTGACTACAACCACCAACAGCAAAAACATGACGAAACAATAACACGTCCCTCCGCGTCGCTCCACCCGAGTGGACGAACGCACGAGAAATGCAGCCAAACTTACTACACCTCTCCCAGAGCAACAAGCCCGTTGCTCTAACAGTCACGGTCTACCCAGTAGCAAGCCAGCTACTCAACAGGAGGGCACAACTACCAGACCGATGACTAGCGAGTACTGATAACGCACAGTCCAGCCACACGTGTCTCTTACTGTGCCGAGAACGTACGTGTTAACTCCGCTGAAGACTGGCCGGTACTGATGTGAAGCTCGCAGGCACACAAAATGGTGGAGAGAGGGAGGCGGGTTGTCTGCTCAGTAGAATAGCCCGAGGGGCCCGCGCTGGGTAGCCATAGGCTACACATATAATGAAATAATAATTTAAAGGGGATTAAGACGGTGCCCATCACAATATATATATATATATATATATATATATATATATATATATATATATATATATATATATATATATACACACACACAGAGAGAGAGAGAGAGAGAGAGAGAGAGAGAGAGAGAGAGAGAGAGAGAGAGCATAAACACGAGCAACCAACACCTCGCTCACCCTCTGGCTAACGTCTGCACATATGTACTCATATGTACTACCCATATGTACTCTATTATGACGCTGCTCCACACTCACACAGGCATACGTACATATCTGGGAGGCTGCTGCAATACACCTTCGCAACAATATACACACACACAGAGAGAGAGAGAGAGAGAGAGAGAGAGAGAGAGAGATCAACCACTTCTATTCCTTAGGGAGAGTAAGGATCAGTGTGGGAGACACATTCTTTCTCTCTCTCTCTCTCTCTCTCTGCTTCAGTTTTTTTTTATTATATTTTCGTTGTTTGCTGTTGATTATAAAAAAAGATTAAATAATCCTCAAATTAAGTCATCACAAGGGAGCCCCCCTCCAATGAAGTAATTTGTCCTACTGCTAGGCAACAAAGGCCATATAGCTGCTAGATGTCATTAGTGGGGTTCGAATCGATGCCCCGCAATCTACCACCATCGTGGCAGAATGTTTGCTGCTGAAACTATTATTTTTAATGGAATTAATGATATTAAGTAGAACAAAATGTTTATCATTACTTCTGTTACTAGACACACTCACACGAGTGTGTGTAATGGAGGGCATGTATGCCTAAGTAAGGGGCAGACATACACGCAGTACACGTAGATTCTTTACTTGTCCTTAGAGCTACAAAGGGTAGGACTTAGTGGCCAGTAGCGACTCAGGAGCACTGGCTCACGCGCTAGCTGGGTATGTGTTGCCACATACACGTAATATGCGCTAATGCAATACATAACCCACATCTCCCCCCCCTTCTGCGATCAGAAGTCCACAGGGACTCGAGCGACTGCAGCTGCGGACGCCTTCTCCTGGAGTCGTGGCGACCTGCGGGCACCACCGTATCAGGTGCCGCCAAGGGAGCAGTGGCGTCCTCCATCGTGGAAGAAGCATCTAGGGGTGGAGCAGGGTGGAGGAAGTGCCTGTTCCTCCACCACACTCGGCCACAGGGCATCTTGAGCAGGTAATCCCGTGACCTGCCAACGCCCATGATGGTGCCAACCTTGTCCCACTGCTGCATAGTCGGGTCCTGGATCTGAACCATGTTACCTCGCTGCAGGGGTGGAAGAGGCCGAGCGTGAGCGTCGTAGCGACTTGTGGCATCACGGAGACGGGCAGCAGCTCGATGATCGCAACTCTCGTCCCTGGGCTGCCACCGTTTCTGGAAGGCGCTGGCATGTGCGGGGACGCAAGAGCGTAAAGGGCGACCATACAGGACTTGAGCTGGAGAGCGACCCGTCTGGTTGGGGGTGTTCCGAAGCTCCAGGAGATCCCTGTCAAACGCCTCACACTCTATATTGCCAGACGGTGCCACCTTCTGGATGAAGTGCTTCACGGCCTTCACTGTAGACTCGTCGGCATGGCCGTTAGACTGTGGGTAATGGGGCGTCGACGTGTCGTGACGGACTCACCAGCGCTCGAGGAACGTAGAAAACTCCCGGCTGGCGAACTGTGGGCCACCGTCCGTGCGCAGGCGTACAGGAACACCCAGGTCCCTGAAAAGGCGGCGGAAGTGGCGAAAGGTGGCAGCAGACGTCATATCAGCGCCACAGGACACGACGACAGGCCAGCTGGACAGACGATCTGCAATGACTAAGAAAGCCTTCCCTACAACTGAGAAGTAATCAACAGAAATGGACTCGAATTGTCGAGTTGGGTTGTCATCACAGAGTCTTGGTTCTTGCTGTTGACTGGGCTGCAGAATCTGGCACAGCTCACATGCTCGGACAGTGTTGGCGATGTCTGCATCCACGCCTGGCCAGAACACAGCCTGTCTAGCACGACGCTTGGTGGCTTCGACACCACGATGGCTGTCGTGCAGGAGGGCCAAGACACGGCGACGTAGGGCTGTAGGCACCAACACTCGTGCACCGTACAGGACGAGATCTTCATCACAGTAGAGGTCCTCCCGTAACTTCCAGTACGGGCGGAGCACGTTGGGGAGGGTGTACCTGTCCATAGGGAATCCGTTCTTCACAAAATGAAGGAGCTGGACGTACTCGGGGTCCTCGGTTGCCACCTTACGAAGCTCCTCAAGGGCAAGGTCACTGCCAGGAGGTGCTTCTGCAACATCAAGAAGCGCCATCGGAGCAAGAGACTCCATCGCACGTAGTGTAGCGATACTCCTAACTTGGAAGCCGGTATCAGTGCCAAGGACTTCATCAGCATGCGTTGGGTAGCCAACAGGAGAGCGAGATAGAGCGTCCGGGATACACAGCTCCTTGCCCGGGCGCCATACAGCTGTAAAGATGTACGGGGCGATCTTCTCCTTGAGGCGTTGTAGACGTGGATTCTCTATAGCGTCAAGGGAGTAGCTGTTTAGGATGGGAATTAGAGGGCGATGATCGGTGACGAGGTTAAAGTGTTGCAATCCTGTGAGGTAGAACTTGGTCTTCCCCATGGCCGTATGCATACGACAGCTAACATCTCCAACTCGATCGTCGCATATCGGGTCTCTGTATCCGTCAAGAAACGTGAGCCGCACTGGACGAGACGCTGCTGTCCACCACCGTGGTCCTGCAGTAAGGCATAACCCAGCCCATACAGGCGGGAAGCATCGGTCTGCAGAGTTGTAGGGAGAGCAGGGTCAAAGGCAGCAAGGACTGGTGGGCTGGCCAAGGCCGTCTTCACACGCTGGAAGGCTTGCTCATGGTCGGGCGTCCACACAAACGACTTCTTGGGGCTCAAAAGTGGGCGTAAAGTTGCGGCAGTAGCAGCGAGGTCGGGCGAGAAGCTGGCGAGCTGGTTGACAAGGCCCATGAAGGACCTAAGGTCGGTCAACGTAGCAGGCGTAGCAAACTCAGTGATGGCCCGAACCTTGTCAGGGTCTGCTGCAATGCCGTCATGGGAGAGCCTGTAGCCGCAGAAGGACACTGATGGAGCCGCCAGCACAAACTTCTTGGCATTTAAAGTGATGCCATGGGCTCTGCATCTGGCCAAGATGTCGTTAACGTGGCGTAGATGTGTGAAATAATCCTCGTCGTACACGAGAATGTCATCCACGACTTTGACACACTGTGGTACTCCCTGTAGCGCGATGTCTCTTCGGAGGCAGAAGGCGTCGCCTGTGGCTGCGAAGCCCATGGGCCTCGGAGGTACTTGAAGCGCCCGTATGGAGTGATGAGCGTAGTCAGGGCCTGGTCGTTCTCATGCAAGGGTATCTGCCAATTTCCACACAACGCGTCAATCGTGGTGAAGTAGCGTGCCCTGGCATCGACGCTCCGGATGGCTGCAAAATGCGTGGGTGATGGGTGTGCAGGCCGGGATACTTGTGCGTTCAACTTACTCAGGTCCGTAGTGATCCTGACACCTCCACCAGGTTTCGGCACAACAACCATCGGATGGCACCAATAAGATGGGACGTCACCAACAGGAGCAATAACGCCTCGTGCCACCACAGAGTCCAGCTCAACTTTCACTGCATCCCTGTAGGCCAAAGGAATAAGCCCCGGCGTCTGGACAGTAAACGGCTGGGCGTCGTCTCGTAAGTGGATCCTCATCGGCGGTCCAGACATCGGTTTGAGTGGAGCATCCTGTGTGGAATCCTTTGTCAAGAGGACATCCTGGTACTCCCTCAAGAAGTACTCCTTCGCTGCGTCTGGGGAAGTGGTGCTGAGGAGAGGTAACGCAGGCACGCTGGAACGTGGAGCTGGAGCGTTTGTCGCCTCCCTTACACTGGCGACACTGCCTCGTGCTGAGAAAATCTGAGCAGGGAAGTCGTGAGGCACGATCCCCAAAGCACGACAGTGTTCACGGGACAGAAGTGGGGTGTTCCACGAACCCTGCACATCTATCCAGCCCGTGCAAGACAGCTCGCCGTAGACTAGTGTGGCCTGGAGCGAACCGAGGGCAGCAGACATCTTCGTCCCATCAGCGTTGTAGTAGGCAAGGGATGGAGGAGGACCAAGAGCCTGTCTGTCGATGCCCAACATTCTCAAGTGCTGTGGGCCGATGACCGTCGTGTCGGCACCAGTGTCGGGAATGAAGTCCAGACCACCAGAGTGACCGTCATGCAACACTTCCACTCGTACAGTAGGAGGAGGTGTCGGGTCATCACGAGTACTGATAGGAGACTGACATGAGGCCTCAGGTGGGCCCTCATGAGACCCTGGGTCCGTTGTGAGAGACTGTAACCGCACCACGTGGAAGGTGGGGTGTCTTCCCTCTTTCCCTTTCGGCTTCTCGGGTCGCTGCGACTTACTCCTTGCCTTGGTTTGCTTGCAGACTTTCTCCAGGTGCCCCAGACGGTTACAAGCAGTGCACGTAGACTGCCTGGCTGGGCACTTGGGCATCAAAGCATAGTGGCCAGTCTTCCCACAACCTCTGCACGTAACACCTGTTGCTGGGCAGCCCTTCGGGCCGTGGTCTCGCCTGCCGCAGCTGCTGCAGGAGGTGGGCGCCCGATGAGTGGGTGAAGGTTGGCGAGGGGGACTCCAGGTTTGTGTGCTGCTTTCTTCGTCTGTTTATACGTTGAGACAGCAGACACTGTAGGTGAGGCACGTATGGCAGAGGCGGCTGACCGCGTCGCCTCGTGGGCCCTGCATACGTTGATGACGTCAGCAAGAGTAGAGGCGGCGTCGAGGGACACAATCTTGGTCACCAATTCCTCGTCGTGGACGCCTGTCAGGATACCGTGCTTCATCCAGGCCTCTTCACAGTCCAGGTGGTGAGCCTTACAGATGTCGAATTCCTCCGCCAGGCTCTTCAGTCGGACGAGAAACTCGGAGAAGGGCTCGCCTCTCGCCTGCCGACAGCTAGTGAAGGCTCGCCGACGCAATGCCTCGTTGTTGGAGTCACGTATATGAGCCTGGAGAATGTCAAGCACTTCATCAACTGGCTTGAGAGAGGTAGGCGACACCTGTAATGTGTGCTCTAACACCCTCTGCGTCTCCAGAGTGAGGCACATACGTAGCTGGATCCTCTGTTTAGGCAGCGTCAGGCTGGGCAGGTCGATCATCGTCGCGTAGTCCTCCCAACGTCTCCTCCACTCACGAAACACTTGGTACGTCACGTCGTGTGACAGTGGCGGCGGAGGTGTGACAGCTGCTTTCTGCACAGGTGGGTGGGTACCGGAGCCGCTCTGTGCACCGCCAGGACTCCCAAGCGTCTGGGGGTTCGTCGGAGCCGCACCGGGCGCGCCCTGGGAAGAAGTGAGGCTGGTTAACAGAGCACGAAACTCAGCTCTGTCTTCCCGGCGTTGTTCCTCCATCTCACGTCGAGCGGCCGCCTCCCTGTCAGCAAACCATTGGAAGAATACTGAGAAATCAGGGTAGACAGGTGTGTGAGAAGGTGCATGGTGTGGCGACCTGGGTGGAGTGGTGGTGGTGGGTGGGGTGGCGGGCGGAGGTGGGGCGGCGGTGTCCGGGGCCGCCGCGTCACCCGCGCCTGCGGTAGCACCAGCCAACGTCTGTGACAGGCCGTCTGGTTGTCCCGCCGTCCCCTCATCTTCCTCCTCAACTCGTCTGGGACCGCGCCATGCCGAGGAATCACTCGTAGGTGTGAAAGCAAATGTGTCAGTGTGCGTGGTGTGGCGGGAAGACAGCTGGGCAGGCAGGCAGCGAGGTGCAGCAAGGAG
>NC_059263.1:13228265-13308265 GCF_017591435.1 Portunus trituberculatus | reverse complement strand
TTTATGCAATAAAGCGTGCAATATCTGTATTTATTTAAGTACTTGTAGTCTTGTTATGCATACTGTCTATATATATATTTTTGATACTTTAACCTTAAGTCTTTGCTCAGGGGTTGGGTGGCAAGGTCCATCCTCCTTCTTTGTTGTTTTTTATTATTAATGCAACAATAAATGTATCAGTGAATCATATCAGAAATGTTTTATATAAGCAGAAGTAAGGGGATCCCGTTGGAAAGGTGCAGAAGCTGGTCTTGACTGCCGACTGGTGTCGGTGTGTTTCAGTGATCTCGCGGTAAACAGCAGCAACATGGCTTCATTGCTGCGCTCAGGAAGTGTAAGCAGTATTTTTAGCGGCTTGAAACGAGTTTTGACAACGCGTGGACCTCGATATGATTCTCTCACCTTGCACAACGGCCAGGGCCATCCTCTGTGCCCCACACTCGCCAGGTAAGACAGGGGGCAGGCCGGCGGCTCCCCGACCCTGACGGGGCGTCGTCTGCATATCGAGTGTTATGCCTCGTGTGTACACAACACGACACTGTTTCTGTATAAAGTTGATACGAAATAATTCAATATATACTAACCAACATCTATATCTACTTGTTCATTCCACTTAACTTATTTAAAAAATAAATGTATTTATTTATCTTATTTTTTTTTTCAATAGGACCAAACGGCATTTTTTTTTTTTTTAATATTTGACCAAATTCTAACTTTCTAACGATATTAGGTTGTCGGTCCGTGTTAATAGTGCATGACATGACTGCATGTTGTAGTATATTCACTACTTTTTTTTCAGCACGGTCAGCTATTATTTACTCGATGATTTTGAAAGTTAACACAACACCACAAAACAGAGTTAGATTATCTTCAAGTTAAGTTAGATTAATTTAGGGGCACTGTCCCCGAGAAAGCGTCCCGCGCGCTCACCTCGATTCCCAGCTCCCCCTTCGCAGCTCCTCCACCCAGCAGATTTGATGTCACATAAGATTATAAATATATGGTATATAATTTTGTTTTTCTGAAGGAGTTCCTTGAGACCTGTCATGTATTTTAAGGGTCAGGCAAGGGTAAAAAGGTTGAGAAACGCTGCCTTATTCATTACCATATTTCTCTCTCTCTCTCTCTCTCTCTCTCTCTCTCTCTCTCTCTCTCTCGCTGACCAATAGTGTGGCTTCATATATGTGACGTCAAATCAGCTGGGTGGAGGAGGTGCGAAGGGGGAGCTGGGAATCGAGGCGAGTGCGTGGAATGCTTTCTTGGGGACAGTGCCAATTTAGGTTTGGGTTTTAGGGGTTTGGTTAGGTTAGATTAAGTTTGTTTTGGTTTGGCTGGTTAGAAATAGCAAAATAACACTGAATTTCATCTTTACTTAAAAAGTCTAAAGAGACATAGTTACGATCACAAATGGCAAAGGAAGGACCTTCTTGGTGTTTCAATGGGGCCATGCAGGCTGTGAGTCACAGCCTCTAATGCCTCAAAGATGTGGTATGCAGTTAGAGTTTGAGGTGAGATGTAGTGGAGCTGGTTGGACTTGTGTAGAAAGGTCCTGGTGAGGTTGATGGTTTTGAAGGCCAGGTTGGCATTGGTGAAGCCTTCTTGGTCAGCCAGTGTTGGTCTGTGTGGCTGGAGAGCAGCTAGTGACTGGAGGAGTGTTACACGGTGTGAGTGAGAGGTAATGGGGACAGTGCAGCAGCAGATGTTCCTGGATAGGGCATCAGTCAAAGGCAGTGAGGATAGTCTGACATGCCCAGCCTCTTTATGTGGGCATTAAGACAGATGTGGCCAATTTTTAATCCGGTTACTGCAGTGTCCAGGGTTTGGGGAGTACATCCATCAGTGATATCTTATGTCCTGTTTAATGTGTCCCAGTGAGGTGTGCTGTAAGGTATCTGTCAACATAGTGTCTATTGTAAATATTTATCCAAAACAATTTTATTCTGGTAGTTTTCAATATGTTTTCAATGAATCTGCATTTTATTTCCACCGTAAATTAATACTTTTTTAGGCAATATCAAAGAGAAGATATCTCATCACTGGACCGTCAGCTGGTGTGATTTGTGAGATGCCGGTAGTTGCCAAACCATTGCCAGATGTACATTCTAGCCAGTCATGCAAAAGAACTCTCTCTCTCTCTCTCTCTCTCTCTCTCTCTCTCTCTCTCTCTCTCTCTCTCTCTCTCTCTCTCTCTCTCTCTCTCTCTCTCAACTAACTAATTTCTAACTTTAACCTACACTGCTAGTTGGAGCAGAAGGCATGCTACCTGTGACAGTCTGAGAGGGAGATTAATGACAGAAAATATGTTTCAATGAGGGGACTCACCTAAACTAGTAATTGATAGGGTGCCCTCGTGCCTTCTTGACCTTTTGGAGTCTCTTGGGAAGTGAATCACCCAGGTGGTGGAGATACTGAGCATCAACATTGTCCCATATGTTCTGCATAGTGGCTTTGAGGCGTGGGAGAGAGGAAGTTTCTTTCCTTGAGCTTAACCAGATGGTTGAAAGCTCAGAAGATTAAAAAGCGTGTGCGTGAGGGTAAGTTAAGTCATTGTGCACATAAACACAACATTTAGCTTTGGAATGAAAATGAGAATAGAGAAAGTAGGAGGGAATAGATAAGGGGCTACTATCAGTTGCCTCTGACAGCTGTGTGTGAAAATTAGATCTAAGGAAGTGAATGTTGCAGAAATTGATGAAGAAAAAGTTGAGGGAGGTGTCAAGACAAATTTTGGGTCACCAACGAGAGAGCAGTCCGACCTGAGTACATTTCTGGTTCCCTCCCCAGAAGGGGACTCAGAGGCTGGGTTTGGAGCCATTTTTTTATTTTGAATTTTAAGTGAAGGGTATGTGTGTGGTAAGGGCATGTAGTATTGTGAGAAGAAGAGTTGTCTTTAGAGGGCAGTCACAGACTACCTCCTTGAGTTGTGAGACACAAAGGGAAACGCTTAACAAGATCACAACTAGCTTTAATGGAAAGTTCACAGCACCTCCTGAACTAGTGTTAATAGACCTCGCTGGGAGTAAATTGTTGTTTCAGAAGATGTCTACTACTTAAAACAATGTCATGGAAAAGGAAGGAGAATTGGGGAATGGAGGAGATAATGCACCGAGCCTTTTTCATGCTGATTTTTCCATGCCCAGTCTCATTGCAAAAAGGCCAAAAATGAATCCTGGTAAAGAATTGCAGATGGCTTGGCAGTGGAATCTCAGTGGTCAGTTATCCATAAAACTGTCAAGAGATGGCATATAGCCTCATAATTTTTATGGAGGAGCAATACTCCTTAGACCGATGGTTAATGACTTTGTAGAGTGAGTAAGTATCAGAATAACTTTGTGGAAGTTGTTTTAGTTATAAAAAAAATTCCTTAAGAGATTTCTACTGAAGAACAGTTAAAGTATGTTAAATGTAGAAGAGATGGAATTATTGTATGTGCTGTGTACTTGTACAAAGAATATCAAAGTGGTCTGTTATTTTTGGTTTGTTGTAAACATTCTATTTAACAAAAATTTTTACACCACATTGTCCTTTTTCAGATTGCTCTCAGCCCAGAGGCCGGTTGAAAATTTGTCCACTACATCACAAGCATCACAGGGCATAGATCGTGCCCTCTACCGAATTGATACAGACATAAGGCGCACAGGTCGCATTTATCTGAGGGACGTAGAGGACATCTATAGTGAGATTAAAACTCTAAGTAAGTGCATCTCATGATATTTTGCTCAATACTTGTGTATGAAAGGGAAAGTAAAAAAAGAGCAAGATATTACTGACAAATATAGGATCCTGGAAAACTGTAATGATCATGAACTGTAGAGAAGTATGAGAATACTGATTGGTTTATTTGTGATGCAAGAATACATAATTAATTAAGGGATTAGAATATTGACTAAAGAGAACTAAGGTAAACCTGCTTCTGATTTAGCTCTCATCTTAAAAAAAACACTTTCCTGGCAGGTTGGCATAGGATCTACATCTCGTCTTGAGTTTTGTGCTACACAGTTTTTGCAATCCTCGAATTTGACGCTATTCCTAGATCCTTACTGACTCAAGTTTCAGGTATTATTGTCACTACTTTTGCACTGCTATGACAGGTACTGGCTGTGTTTACTTTACTATACTGTTGTGTCATGTCTGTTGCCTCAACACTTCATTAAGATCTACAATGAGATCTTCCATATATATAGCACAGACAATGTCCTACCCACTGATGGGTAACGTTGTGACCACTTGAAACGGTGAGTCCATAGCTGCTGCCTAGTGAAATAGTAAATGAAAATAGACTAATAGGTAGATCTAATCATGAAAGAAAATAACATAAAGAGTGTTGACTGTACAAAAAAACCCCATTATGTAATGTGGCATTGGCAGCTTAGTAAGGAAGATGATATAAGACATGAGTATAGTTGCCAGATGTTGATTATCTATCAATCAATCATGGGTGGGCATATGCCGGTGGTGGCATAGTGGATAAAGTGGTGAGTGTGGGATCGGGTTGATGTCTCTGTGTAGGTTTGAGTCCCACCATATGTCGTCTTGATATTTTTTTTTTTTTTTTTTTTTTTTTACGGTAAGGCTTATAGCACCTGTAGGCACACTTGAAGAGTGTATAGGAAGCGCTGTTCAGCTTCCGCCCATTAGTGGCGCAGGCAATTTTATTTATAGTGGTACCCATATTAAGGCCCATATTACCACCCAAGCTCATCTTAAGTGTAACCACCTAGAACCTGGGTATCATGGTGATATGTAGGTAACTTTAAACCACTCGACAAATGGCAAAGTGTTTTAAAGGGTTTTAAGGGTGGTGATATGTGCCCTAATATGGGTACCACTATAAATGAGATTGCCTGTGCTGCTAATGGGTGGAAGCTAGACAGCGCTTCCCATACTCTTCAAGTATACCTACAGGTGCTATAGGCTATAAGATAAAAATAAAATCAATAAAAACAAATAAATAAATAGGCACTAATAATAATCGACATTTGCCAACTTATCATTGGCACCATCGGTGCAAAAAGTTTAATATTATAATTTCTATAAATAAGCATGCAGTATATATCCATCAGTCACTAGGATTGAAAAGTATCCTGTGTTTGGGTTGCTGCTGTCAGCCCCGAACTGTGGAGGGGAAGGAGGAGGAAAGTCGAAAAGGGATTACAGCCAGCAGGCCCATGCTACCAAGGAAGACTGTGTAATACAAATCTACTAAGTTTCTATACAAGAGTAGTAGATGATGTACAAGGAAGAGATAGATGGATTGACACAGTGCATTTAGATGTCAAAGAAGGTTTTGACAGAGCACCACATAAAAGACTCCTGGAAAATTTATTTCATAATAGGAATACAAGGAAATATCTTAGAGTGGGTGAGGGACTACTTAACAGGAAGAGAAATGAGGACTGTGGTAAGAGACAACTTATTAAGTTGAGCACTGTAACTACTAGTGGTATACCACAATGTTCAGTGCTGGCATCAATAATATTACAAATATATATTAATGGTTTACAAGAGAACTTGAATAGCTACACAAATTAGTTTGCAGATGATGAAAAACTCTTGAGAGTAGTAAGGAGCAATGAGGACTGTACGGACTTGCATGGAGATAGTGACAGGGTCTGGGAGTGGAGCCAAAAATGTAAAGTAGAATTTAATGCTAAGAAATAACATGTGATGGAAATAGGTAAAAATAATAGAAAACCTATGTTGGAATACAAAATGGGAGAAAAGATTATAATGATGAGAAGGAATGGAAAGACCTGGGAGTGGTTATGAAAGACCCTGACTCCAGAAAGACACTTAAATGGGTTATTTGCTTCACCATGTAAGACACTAATGAATATCAGGGGGAGCATTTAATTACATGGGTAAGGGTATGATGAAAAAAAACATAACCACAATTATAATACCCAGACATGATTATGCATATTCTGGGGAGGGGACCAGAAGTGTCCCCAGGTCAGATTGCTCTCTCAGTGGCAACCTAAAATGTCTTAATACCTCCCTTGATTTTTTCTTCATTAATTTCTGCAACATTTGCAGTCTTAGATCTAATTTTCAATCTGTTGAACAACATCTCTCCTCTACCAAACCTCATCCTCTTTTCCTCACCGAAACACACCTGTCTGAAGCAACCATCAGTAGCCCCTTTTCTGTTCCCTCCTACTTTCTCTATCCTCATTTTTTATCCAAAGCTGGATGTTGCATCTATGTGTGCAATGACCCAGCTTGCCCTCATGCCCACGCTCTTGAATCTTCCAAAATTTTCCACCATCTAGCTTAGACTCAATAGTCATTCTCTAACTAAATTTATCTCTGCTGTCTATCTCTCCCCTAACTCCTCTGACTATAGTAAATTCTTTGACTATTTAACTTCCAAAGTGGAGCACATTCTGTCCCTCTACCCTTTTGTGGAGATTTCCATCCTTGGAAATTTCAATGTTCACCACCAGCTTTGGCTTTCCTCTCCCTTCACTGACCATCCTGGTGAACTAGCTTTCAACTTTGCTATCCTCCATGACCTAGAGCAACTGGTGCAACATCCTACTCGTATTCCTGACTGTCTTGGAGACACGCCCAACATTCTTGATCTTTTCCTTATCTCTAATCCTTTTGCTTATGCTGTCACCCTTTCATTTCTGTTGGGCTCCTCCGATGACAATCTCATTTCTGTATCTTGTCCTATTTCTCCAATTTTTCCTCAGGATTCCCCAAAACAGAGGTGCTTCTGGCATTTTGCCTCTACCAGTTGGGAGGACCTGAGGAGGTACTATGCTAATTTTCCCTGGAATGATTACTGTTTCCATGTTAGAGACCCATCTCTCTGAGCTAAACGTACGACAGAGGTGATAATGTCTGGAATGGAGGTGTACATTCCTCAATCTTTTTCTCAACCTAAACATTCTAAACATTGGTTTAACACAGCTTGTTCTTGTGCCCACAAAAGGTACTTGAGTCTTCCATCTCCTGAATCTCATGTACTTTATATTTCTGCCTGGAATCATGCCAAGTCTGTTCTTCAACTTACCAAACACTCTTTCATAAATGGAAAATGCCAGAAACTTTCAAACACCAACTCCCCTCAGGACTTCTGGCATCTGGCATAAAACATCTCCAACAACTTTACTTCTTCATCTTTCCCTCCTTTATTTCATGCTGATGGCACCACTGCCATCTCATCTGTCTCTAAACCTGAACTCTTCTCTTAAACCTTTGTTATCAACTCCACCTTGGATGATTCTGGGTTTGTTCCTCCCTCTCCTCCTCCCTCTTATTATTTCATATCTAAGATTAAGGTTCTGTGTAATGATGTTTTCCATGCCCTCGCTGGCCTAAACCCTCAGAAGGCTTATGGACCTGATGGGGTTCCTCCTATTGTTCTCAAAAACTGTGTTTCCGTGCTTGCACCTTGCCTGGCTAAACTCTTTCAACTATTTCTATTGACTTCTACCTTTCCTTCTTGCTGCCTACATTCAGCCTGTTCCTAAAAAGGGTGACCGTTCTAATCCCTCTAACTATCGTCCTATAGCTTTAATCTCTTGCTTGTCTAGAGCTTTTGAATCTGTCCTGAATAGGAAGATTCTTAAACATCTGTTACCTTATAATCTATGTGATGGCTAGTATGGCTTCCATCAAGGTCACTCTACTGGTGATCTGGTTTTCCTTACTAAGTCTTGGCCATCCTCTTTTAGAGATTTCAGTGAAACTTTTGCTGTCGCATTAGACATATCAAAAGCTTTTGATAGAGTCTAGCAGAAAGCTTTGATTTCCAAACTGCCCTCCCTCAGTTTCTATCCTTCTTTCTGCAACTTTATCTCAAGTTTCCTTTCCGACCGTTCTATTGCAGCTGTGGTAGACGCCATTGCTCTTTTCCTAAATCTATTTAAAGTGGTGTTCTTTCAGGGTTCTGTCCAGTCACCCACTTTCAATTATTCATTAATGACCTTTTTAACCAAACTTCTTGTCCTATCCACTCCTACACTGATGATACCACCCTACATCATTCCACATCCTTTCAGAGATGTCCAACCCTTCAGGAATTCAACAAATCATGCAGGGATGCCACAGAACACCTGATTTCTGATCTTTCTATAATTTCTGATTTGGGTAGAGAAAACTTAGTTTTCTATGCCTCAAAAGCTAATTTTCTCCATCTATCAACTCGACACAACCATCCAGACAACTGTCCCCTCTTCAGTGACACTCCACTGTCTCCCTCGTCCACACTGAATATCCTCGGTCTGTCCTTTACTCATAATCTTAACTGGAAACTTCTCTTGCTAAAACAGCTTCTATGAAGTTAGGCATTCTGTGGTGTCTCTGCCAGTTTTTCTTGCCCCTCCAACTGCTAACTCTGTAGAAGGGCCATATCTGTCCATGTATGGAGTACTCTTCGTATGTTTAGGGGGTTCCACTCATACAGCTCTATTAGATAGGGTGGAATCAAAAGCTTTTCGTCTCATCAACTCCCCTCCTCTGACTGACTGTCTTAAGCTAACTGCATGTCTCCCTTCCTCCTGTGGCCTCGCTGCACAAGGCTTTCATCTTCCTCTCATCCCTTTTCTGTCCATTTCTTTAATACAAGAGTTAACCAGTACTCTGTCATTCATACCTTCCACTGGTAAACTCTGGAACTCCCTTCCTGCTTCTGTATTTCCATCTTCCTTTTACTTGACTTCTTCTAAGAGAGAGGTGTTGAGACATTTGTCCCTGAATTTTGGCGAACTCCCATGTCTTTTTGGGATCTGGGAACATAATGGACCTTTTTTTTTCATATTTTGTTGCCCTTGACCAGCTGTCCCTTCTATATAAACAAAGAAAAAAAAGAAGACAGCATGATTCTGGGCAGAAATATAAAGTGCATGAGATTCAGGAGATGGAAGGCTCAAGTATCCTCTCTCATCATGTATAGCATGAGAACAGCCTGTGTTAAACGAAAGTTTAGAAGGTTTAGGTTGAGAAAAAGAATGAGGAATGTATGCCTTCATGCTAGACACTATCACCTCTGTTATGTGTTCAACACACAGAGATGGGTCTCTAAGATGAAAACAGTAATCATTCCAGGGAAAATCAGCATAGTACCTCTTCAGGTCACCCCAGCTGGCATAAGCGAAATGCCAGAGGCACTTCCGCTTTGGGGCATCCTGAGGAAGAATTGGAGAAATAAGGCAAGGTTCAGAAATGAGATTGTGATCGGAGGAGCCCAGCAGAGAAGATAGGGTAACAGCATAAGCTGAAGGATTAGATGCAAGGAAATGATGCAAGTAGGGTGTTGCATCAGTTACTTTACATCATAGAGGATAGCAAAGTTGAAGGCTAGTTCACCAGGATGGCCTGTGAAGGGAGAGGAAAGCCAAAGTTGGTGGTGAGCATTGAAATCTCCAAGGATGGAGATTTCCATGAAAGGGTAGAGAGATAGAATGTACTTCACTTTGGAAGGTAAATAAAGTATTTGCTGTAGTCAGAGGAGTTAGGGGAGAGATAGACAGCACAGATAGATTTAGTCAGAGAGCGACTATCGAGTTGAAGCCAGATGGTGCAAAACTTGGGAGATTTGAGAGTGTGGGCAAGAGAGGAAGTTAAGTCGTTGTGCACATAGACGCAACATCCAGCTTAGAACAAAAATGAAAATAGAGAAAGTAGGAAGGAACAGAGAAGGCGCTACTGTCAGTTGCCTCAGACAGCTGTGTTTTGGTGAGGAAAAGATGAGGTTTAGTAGAGGAGAGGTTGTGTTCTATATATTGAAAATTAGATCTAAGATTGCGAATGTTGCAGAAGTTAATGAAGAAAAGTCGAGGGAGGTGTCAAGACATTTTGGGTTGCCACCAAGAGAGCAGTCTGACCTGGGGACATTTCTGGTTCCTTCCCCAGAAAGGGACTCCATGGCTGGTTTTGGAGTTGCCATTTTTTATTTTTGAATTTTGAATTTTAAGTGAAGGATGTGTGTGTGTAGTAAAATCATGTAATTTTGTGTGAAGAAGGAGAGTTGTCTTTAGAGGGCAGCCCCAGACTGCCCTCTTGAGTTGTGAGACACAAAGAGAAACGTTCAGCAAGATCTCAGCACCCTTTGAACTAGTGCTATTAGACATTGCTGGGAGTAAATTATCATTTTAGTAGGTGTCTACTACCTCCTCCTACTTGCCTTCTGATGGGAAAGCGTGCATAATGACACTACTACACTTCACTGGGTTAGAGAGAGAGAGAGAGAGAGAGAGAGAGAGAGAGAGAGAGCCTGGTTTGAAGTGCAGATGAAAATGTGTTAGTGTTGTGACAGTGCTCCAATGACATATCTCTAGCGAGTGTTACTTGTTGCAATGTTTATGAATTATAATTTATCAATGTTGACATGTTTTCTCTTTATTTACCAGTCTTCACTTACCAGTCTTTGGAGATTTCTTTCTTCCTTTAAATGAGGGGGTTACATTTTCTTCCAAATTACATAATGAGCAAATTATATCCTCAGCGACCTCTCGAAACCATCCCCTCCCCCCCTGCTTGCTCTCTCTCTCTCTCTCTCTCTCTCTCTCTCTCTCTCTCTCTCTCTCTCTCTCTCTCTCTCTCTCTCTCTCTCTCTCTCTCTCTCTCTCTCTCTCTCGATTGGCTGTGAAGGTGGCCATATAATGAGCTTGCAGCAGGACAACAGTCCATAGCAAAATTGCATATGCAAGGTGTGTTAGGTCAGATAGAGCTCTTCCCTGCTCAGATGCTGTGTTCAGGATGGGGAAAGACATCTATAGAGAACATACCTTGATTTTTACCTCAGTGGTGATTTTGAACAAAAGCTAGAAGAATGTTGGAAATAATTTCTGAAACATACCGATTTATATTGAAATAGAGGCAGAAAAGAAAGACAAAGACAGAGGGTAAGGAGATGGAGCAGGGTAAGGGGAAGAAGGCAAGCCCTTGATCCATGGAGAGGTGGCAGTAGTTTGGAGGTAGCCTACTCTGACCTTAGTGATACCTGGTCTTCCTTCTATCCTTTGTTACCTCAGCAAGGCACTTTAGGCAGTCAATGAATGCTTGTTAAGGATGCTACTGTACCACATAGGAATTGTCCATTACACCATATGAGAAGTTATATCTTTAATTCATCTATTCTTGTTAAGACAACCCACAATGAAATGTCACTTACTATTGTTATTTCTGTAGAGAGAGAGAGAGAGAGAGAGAGAGAGAGCTGCCTCTGAGTCGGGCCATTTTGTATTGCTCAGAATGAAAAGGTCAATTGCAAAAAAAAAAAAAAAATAAATAAATAGATAAATAAATAACAATAGATAAAGATACATTAGATAGATTAACAGATAAAAGAACAAAAGCCTGCTTTGATGTAGAAGTTTCTCATGTAAACTTTCTTGTTAACTGACTCCCAATGGTATCTAAAATTTGAAAGTTTCTATTTAAAAAAGATAGTTTGATACAACCCTAGATATTAAATTTTTTACCCTTTTTGTGGTGAATTATTGAGGTAATATGTCAATATTGTTTGTCTCTTGGTGACTTTATTCAATTGTGATCTACAGAACATGCCTCCAGCACACAGTCTTTGCTGTTGTTACGGTGTTGTGGAAGTTTGGTGCCAGAGGAACACCCAGAAGTGCGGAATAAGCTGGTGGAAGACATCTGGAACACTTTGCAGGAGTTGGGTGAGTAAAAGTGTCCATCATGTTCAAATTTGTGTCAAAACTGAGTAGTATTCATCACAGTGAGGATTTCTACAGGCATGGGAGATGTACAGTTGATTACGTGTAAAGAAATCTAATAACCTCAGGACCTGAGGAATACAGGATTTTTTAAAATTTCAGATTTTTGATGTAAAGGTATTTCTTAATTTATGCATGTTCAGATGATGTGGTTTCAGAGTAACACAAGATAAAGAAATTTGTAATTTTTCCAATTTTCACAGATTTTTAAGAACGACTTGATGTCAAGAAAATCAAATCTCTTGGCTTGTTTAGTTTTGTTACCCACACACCGATAAAAAAAAAATAACATTATGGAAGTGCTTCTGATACCGTTAATACTGATGCTAAAATATCAGCATTCTGGCATACTGGATTTCGGTGCATATCTGTTCTGTGCACTTTGTGCAATTTTCATATTACGCGATCCCTTCAGGAACATATCCCTCGTATAAATTGAGAAATCTCTGTACAGTAATCGCCCATGTATCCGTATCACCACTATCTGGAATATGCTACTATCTGGAGCTGCCCCAAGCATATTCAAACCTGCTGCTCGCGCAATCCTTCGATCCTGCTAGGCTGCAACACTTGCTCCCTTGCCCTCCCACTCCCTCATAACCATGCTACTGGCCCACTCTGCTCTCACCCACAGACAGTTTGAGTAATGGCGATGCTATTCGGCAAGTTTGTGGCATTCTTCGCCATTCCAGCATGGCTGGAATGCCTACTGTTTCTGTATATAGTGACTTGTCATCAGATTATACGTTTAATGTGCTTTCATGCATTGTTTTCTTACCCATTTGGGTTATGTAGCCTACATATTTTATGTTTTTCTCAATTTATAAGGGATCAGCAGAGGAAATTCTTCATATCTGGTAGGGCTTGGCTGCTATAATCTGGATATGTGGGTGATTACTGTATATGTACATGCTGTATATATTTAATAGAAATGGACTATTAGTACAGAAGATTACAGCCAACAGCCGAACACATGCAGGCTGTGTGAAGCAAGGTTTTAGTTTTGGAAAACAGATAGTACCACTCCTAGCAGTTATTTATGATAGTACTTTATTGCATCAAAGAAGGACATCATTTACTCATTGTTACTGGCATTTATACTGTTGACCCTCGCTAACTTGGACTAATAGGGGGAAAGGTTGGTCCAACAAGTGTGAATGTACGACTTATATGAATTCCCTCCCCCCTCACACACACACAAATAATGGGTATATGATGTTATGATGTATATGTAAGTAATGTAATGTAATTTATACGTAAATAATGTAATGATGTATATGTAAATAGTATAATTGGCTACAAGAATGGTTCCAGAATTTGAAGGGATGTCATATGAGGAGAGACTAAAGGCTATGGATCTACCAACTCTGGAACAGAGAAGGGAGAGAGGGATCTAATACAAGTTTATAAATTGATCAACGGAATGGACCAAGTGGATAATGAGAAACTGATCGTGAGAGAAGATTATGACATTTGAAGCACAAGATCGCATAGTAAAAAGCTGAGAAAGGGAAGATGTCTGAGAGATGTTGAAAAATATAGTTTCCCACAAAGATGTGTTGAGACTTGGAACAGTTTGAGTGAAGAAGTGGTGTCAACAACGAGTGTGCATACTTTTAAAGAAATATTGGATAAGTGTAGATATGGAGATGAGGCCACACGAGAATAAAGCCTAGGCCCTGTAAAACTACAACTAGGTAGATACAACTAGGTAAATACACACACACATACACACACCCACACACACACACACACACACACACACACAAAAAAAAAAAAATGACTTGGAGGATGCAGGATTTATTTAATTTTGGGAGGGATGTAAAGTTTTGAATTAGTATTGTGTCTACAAAACCTTCAGACCCTAAATTACCAAATGGTGTAGTTTTTTTTTTTTTTTTTGATAATTGAATACCCTTCCCACCAAGAAGCCAGTTTTTAATGTCTTGTGGGGTTGTATCATAGCCTGACTCACGCCCTACTCAGTACTTTGCTAGGAGTAAAGAGGGGAGGTGTGTCATTTAGCTCTCTACATCCTTACAGGCATAAATTAAAAAGAATTAGAATCAGAAACTTTAAGAAGAGAAAACAACAAGAAACAAACAAACAAACGTGTCATTGGGAGACACAGCTGGACCTTGAATCCTCCCCTCCCCCTGTCCCCTCTGTCAGGCGTATTATCTCCCTGTCCAAGACCCGCTCGCCTCACCCCACACCACACTGCTACCTTCTCCACCATCTCTACATCATAAGACTGCTCTTATCTTTCCAAACACTTTTTTCTCACTACCTTCATCATCACTACATTACGGAACTCACACAATAACAGTATTACAAAAGATTATGTTGAGCTGGATCAGATGAGTAATATATACTTCACTGTAATATTATCTCATTTTAACACACTACTAATGACTCAGAAAGTGTCCAGTTCATTAGTAAAACAGCAGATTACCCTGATGCTGCTGATGGCGCCTTTCCAACCGTCACGTAAGAGTGAATAATATTATTTTGAGAAGCGGGGATCTGATACATTATCATCCTGTTATGCTCTGGGAAGTCATTATTGTATACACAATCATGTGTGAAAATTTCATGTCAATCAGATGAATGCAAATAGCAAAACAAGAATGAAATTATGAAAAATCTTTAGGAGCAAATATCTTGGAAAGTGTTTTTTTTTTTTACACCACAAAAATTTTCCCAAAATTGGTATAAGGTCTGATCTGTAATGCGGGGATTTTTAACCCTTATGTTCTGGTGATTAAACTATTTTCCAATATCCCATGACGGAAAAAATGGTAACCCTAGAAATTGTCAGAAGACTGTTTGAATACTAATAATTATTTTCTCTTTGTAATTCTGAATACAATGATGTACTTCCTAGCTCGATGTGACCTCTGAAAGTTTAGTTATTGCCTTATCAAGGATTCCTCCTCCGCCCGCTGTGTGATCCGTCAAGCAGAAACAGCTCGGTGAGCGATAACACCGCGCAAACACTCTCTCTCTCTCTCTCTCTCTCTCTCACTGGAAGTGTAGAATTTCTCTTCCAAGATTGTTATCACAAGAATACAAATTAAGAAAACTTTTCAATAAATTAAGTTCGAAGAAAAAAATAAACAAACTGATTGAATAATATCAAGAGAACTTTCTCTCCACAATCACGTATGTTTGACTTACAGGCCAGTTCACCGGAAGAGGATATACCACTTACCACGAGGTAAATACTAGAAAAAAAATTACATTGTATAATCTACTACTTCACACAACCTTACTACACTTTCCTCTTTTCACCTGTGAAGTTCTTATGGTGATGCGTGCGACTCGTATACAGGCAACCCCCGTTTAACGAAGGGGTTATGTTCCTAAAAAAAACTTCGTTAAGCGAAACTTGTTTAACCGATTATAACAAGTTTAACCCCTGATTTGAACTTCCATTGAGAGTAAGCAAAGTGAGAGTGCATCATAGTACAGTAAAAGGTTTAATGAAAGTAAAAATTATGAAGTTAAACATTTAGGTAGTTTAATTTAAGTCATTATAATGTACACTAATGTATGTATGTACGTAACTTTATAATGTTGATGATCTTAACTTTATGAAGGGAGGAAGAATGAAACGGGAAAGACACTAACCGGCAACCTGTGGAATGTAAACAAAGTGCGCATCATTGTACTGCATACAAAACTTAAGTACCACATTTCCACAAGGCTTTCCATTTTATCCATTGTAGAGTCACGAGTTCAGCCTTCTTAATAGAGTCTGCTGACTTGAAAATAGAGACAGTATAATATGGAGTCAAGATGATGGCCAGCACTGCTATAGTTTTCTGGCCTCTCGTGTCTATGAATAATATCTAGCTTCACTTGGAGAGTAAGAGACTTCCTGGTCTTCGTACAAACACTAGGCCAATTGCAGGGCGTTTTGGTGGTAAGTTGAGCTAGGGAAGACAAGCTGCTGCTGACGCTGTTATGTTTAGAGTGGGGAGTGAGTGTTGCGCGTGTTGTCTACGAGAGGCTTGATCTTGATCTTGATCTTTATTCTATAGGTGTCCCAGGATCTTTCCTGAGGCAGACCTTAGTACCAGCAGCTCCTGGTGTATTGAAAAGCCTGTCAGCTTGCGTGATATGGTGGGGCTTTCAAATTTGGAAAAAAATTACCTGGATAAAACTTCGTTAAAGCGAGTTTGGTGTTCGTTAAACGAGCAGATGGTAGTAAAATGAAACCGTCGTTGTAGTGAAATTTCATTGTGTGAACCTTTGTTAAACCGGGGTTGCCTGTATATAGTTCCATATTTTCTCAATGACTTTCACTTAACTTGTCTTTGGGGCTGAATACACTATTTTATGGAGAAATGTACCAAGTGGTGCCATTCCCTCAAGCAAACTCATTTAACCTTTTCTTTGGAGGCCTCGTTACAGTGTTGGGGGGGACATGCCATGCTTGGTAACAGTCCCCCGATTCCCTTTTTCTACCACCACCAACAAAATGCCATCATACTTTTTCCATTTTCACAAAAAAATATTGCATCAAAACACATGCACAATGAATATCAAGCACCAAGAGAGTAGTTGCCACTATCTGTTTTTGGGTGGAGAGTGGAGCCAGACTGTATAAGCAATTTAATGATATAAGCATTATGTTTTATATAAAATTTATGTTAATTTTACAGGAGGGAGGAAGCTACTGACCTGTTCGGGGTGGAGTGTGTATTTCATTAATTGTATTTACCTAATTGTAACATACGGGAAAAGAGCTATGCTCGTACTGTCCCGTCTCCATATCTACTAATGTCCAGCTTTTTCTTAAAATCATGAATATTCCTTGCGTTGACCACTTCCACGTCTAAACTATTCCATGCTTCCACCCTTCTATGAGGGAAGCTATATTTTTTCACATCTCTCCTATAAGTGGCCATTTTAGTTTTTCCCATGCCCTCTCGACATTCTTTCATTCCACATACACAGATCTTCCCTATCCATTTTTTCCATGCCAATCATCACTCTGTATATTGCTATCAGGTCTCCCTTTCTTTCTGTTTTCCAGGGTCGGAAGTTGCATTCTGTTCAGTCTGTCTTCATAAGTCAAATCTCTTAAGTCAGGCACCATTTTTGTTGCAGCCCTCTGTACTTTCTCTAGTTTCCTTATGTGTTTCTTTAAGTTCGAGCCCACTGTATTGTTGCATATTCAAGCCTTGGTCTTATCATTGCAGTAATTATTTTCGTCATCATTTCTTCATCTAAATATACGAACGCCACTCTTATGTTCCTCAATAAGTTCAATACTTCTCCAATTATTTTGTTTATATGTCTCTCTGGCAATAGGTCATTGGTAATTGTCACCCCAAGGTCTTTTTCTTCATGACTGGTTTTTATGTCTTCATTTCCTATCTTGTACATACTCCTGATTCTTCTTTCGTGTGTTTGTGTGTGTGTATATATGTGTGTGTTTGTGTGTGTTTTGGACTGACTTACTCTTTCTGTTTCAGGAGTACCACTGGACATCAGCCATTACAACACATTACTGCGTGTGTACCTTGAGAACAACCACAAATTTTCCCCAACGGAATTCCTGGCACAGCTGGAAAAGAATGGGATGGAGCCAAACAGGGTGACCTACCAGCGACTTATTTCAAGATACTGTCAGGTCTGTGAGTTGTGGAGTATAGAGTTTGTGAATTTGTGGACTCAAGTACTTTGTTTTCAAGAAGTATGTAATTACTGTATTTGATGGTTCATAAGACACACCTTTTTCTCCAAAAAAAGTATCAGCAAATGACCCTGCTTCCTATGATGCCAAGGTTCAGTAATGAGACAGTGGTTGGTGGCAACAGAGGGTCAAAAATGAAACCCTACACATCTTTGCAGATGTAAACAAAGTGATGATTGGTATTACATCACAAAACCACTTTTTTCTTTCAAGGTATCAATATATAATAGGTCAGATTTACTGGAAAATCATTAAGAATGATACTAGTTAGGAAGAATTTGCCAAGTGACTATGCATCATACATTGCATGAATGTGAATAATGATCTAAATGCATGTGAGTCTTCAAATATCAGGAGAAATGCTTCACATCTTATTCAGAGCTTAAGTCTGCTCATGTCTTTTTTTTTTCTTTTTTTCCCTCCAATGTCTGCCAAAAGTGGGTGCATCTTATTAGCCGATGGATCTTATGAGCCATCAAATGTGATATACATGA
The DNA here is from genome assembly GCF_017591435.1 of Portunus trituberculatus. NCBI lineage: Eukaryota > Metazoa > Arthropoda > Malacostraca > Decapoda > Portunidae > Portunus > Portunus trituberculatus. The sequence goes on along the minus strand of NC_059263.1, from coordinate 13,290,371 downwards.
GATAATTTATGAGGTTATGATAATTGCATTGACCTAAAATTTGTAAATTTTAGTATTAACTCCAAAAGATTTCTATTGTCCAGCAGATAAAATTGACACTAGCAAATTTTTTTGTGTGTGAAAAAAAAAAAAAAACTGTTCTCTCAGTGGGTAGAGAAATACAGTAAAAGCTGTATCGGCATTTAAGGGACTAAACAGGTTCAAAATATTGAATGTACTGAAATATCTGTCTAGACTGCTGTTCAGTTTGGTTTTTGCTAACTGGTAAGTCAAATGAAATTATGTTCTAATGGCCCGAACAAAATTTTTTCCTATTCTTCATCCTTACAGCTGAAAAGTCAGCTGAAGGAAAAGTTTGTATCTATTATATATATAATAGATATAGGCGCTATCCCCAGGGAAAACGTGTATTCTCACGCAAGGGGGTTTCAAAGCATCTTCCACCAGATGTTGCTTAGATGATTCTCTCTCTATGAAAATACGGTCTGAACTTTGATGAAATGTTGTGTATATAATGGAAGCGGACGCCTTGAGCTCCCATTTGTGCAGAAATACACGTTTTCGGTGGGGATGGCACTTGGATTGTTCTCCCGTGGTTTATGAGACTAGAATATAATGTAGGGATCACCACAGTTTTAGTTTTGTTTGGAGACTTAAAGAAATTGGATGAAATGGTTAAATGTATGAAAAAGTTCTTTGTATAGAGTTTGGAAAGCAAAACAGGTTATAAGGAAAGAAGAAGACTTTTTTGCATCATTGTAACAACGTAAAGCTTGTTACTTCATGTTTTTGCCATTTTTTATGTTACATTTATAATATAATTTTTTTATATCTATGTTGTCTGGAGGAAAACAAGAAAAAGGAAAGAGGTGAATTTAACAATAACACATGAGGTTGAATTAATAAAAGAAAGCAGAAGGTGATGCATCTGTAAAGTAGATGCATGAGGAATGTTGTGTAGAAAACAATTTCAGATATTTGTAAGACAAAATCTTGAATTACTGAATATGCACAGGAAGGAGACATTGAGGGAGCTACGAAGATCTTGGAGTTCATGAAGGAAAAGCAGCTGCCAGTCGGAGAGAATATCTTCAATGCACTCATCACTGGGCATGCCAGAGCAAAGTGAGTATTTGAAGGACAATAACTATACTCTTCCTTTTGGTCATATATCTATTTTTTTTGAGGGGTTCTGAGTTCACTTGTAATTAAGAAAATCATAGATCAACAAGATGTCACCACCTACAGTAGTTGCACAGCTTCCTTTGTTCATGTTATGGTGGTTGTGGCACAGAAATCTGCTCATAATGTACATTTTCCAAAACTTAGAAAGATGTAAAGAATGTGAAATAGATCGCAGGATAGTGTTTTGCCGTTAACTTTTAACTAACAATGACTTATACTTTTTCATATCCAGGGAAAATTCTTGCATTCCTAAATTGCAAGAAAACTAATTCAATTAACATGAATTTATGCTTTCTTTTTACACTGATTGCTATGATCTATTTCTTAGCACAATGATATCTGAGAGTAAAGTTACTGCATATCATATACAGGCAACCCCGCTGAACGAATGGGTTACGTTCCTAAAAAAAACATTTGTTAAGCGAATTTTCGTTAAGTGTACCAATTATAACAAGTTTAACCCCTGACTTGAACTTTCATTGAGAGTAAACAAAGTGAGAGTGCATCATAGTACAGTAAAAGGTTTAATGAAAGTAAAAGTTATTAAGTTAAACATTTAGGCAGTTTAATTTGTCATTATAATGTACACTAATGTATGTGTGTAAGTAACTTTACAATGTTGATGATCTTAAATTTATAAAGGGAGGGAGAGTGGAGAGGGAAAGACACTAGCTGGCAACCTGTGGAATGTAAACAAAAGGTGCATTATTGCACCGCATACAAAACTTATGTACAGGCAACCCCCGCTTAATGAAGGGGCTATGTTCCTAAAAAACCCATCGTTAAGCGAATTTTCGTTAAGCGAACCAATTATAACCAGTTTAACCCCTGACTTGAACTTCCATTGAGAGTAAACAAAGTGAGAGTGCATCATAGTACAGTAAAAGGTTTAATGAAAGTAAAAATTATGAAGTTAAACATTTAAGCAGTTTAACTTAAGACAAAGTCATTACAATGTACACTAATGTATGTATGTAAGTAACTTTATAATGTTGATGATCTTAGATTTATGAAGGGAGGGAGATTGGAGCGGGAAAGACGCTAGCTGGCAACCTGTGAAATGTAAACAAAGGGCGCATCATTGTACTGCATACAAAACTTATGTACCACATTTCCACAAGGCTTTCCATTTTATCCATTGCAGAGTCACGAGTTCAGGTGGTTCTTTTAGCTTGCAAGGAAGATATGATCTCACCAGCCTTCTTAATAGAGTCTGCTGACTTGAAAATGGTAGACAATAGATGGAGTCAAGCCATGGTGGGAAGCAATGCTATTAGTTTTCTCGACTCGTGTCTGTGAATAATATCCAGCTTCACTTCGAGTGTAAAAGACTTCCTGGTCTTCTTAGCAACGCTAGGTGACATTGCAGGGCGTTTTAGTGGTAAGTTGAGCGAGGGAAGACGAGCTGCTGCTGATGCTGTTATTGTTTTGAACTAGGGGTGAGTGAGTGGTGTGCATTTTGTCCACGAGAGGCGCTGGTGTATTCAAAAGCGTGTTGACCTGCGTGGTACAGCGGAGCTTTCAAACTTGGAAAAAAATTACCTGGATAAAATTTCGTTAAAGCGAGTTTGGTGTTTGTTAAATGAGCAGATGGTAGTAAAAGGAAACCTTCGTTGTAGTGAAATTTCGTTGTGTGAACCTTCATTACGCGGGGGTTGCCTGTACCACATTTCCACAAGGCTTTCCATTTTATCATGAGTTCAGGTGGTTCTTTTAGCTTGCAAGGAAGATACGGTCTCACCAGGCTTCTCAATAGAGTCTGCTGACTTGAAAATAGTAGAGACAGTAGATGGAGTCAAGCCATGGTGGCAAGCAATGCTATTAGTTTTCTCGCCTCTCTCATGTCTATGAATAATATCCAGCTTCACTTTGAGAGTAAGAGACTTCCTGTCTTCTTATCAATGCTAGGCAACATTGCAGGGCATTTTGGTAGCATGTTGAGCGAGGGAAGACGAGCTGCTGCTGACGCTGTTATTGTTTTGAACTAGGGGTGAGTGAGTGGTGTGTGGTTTGTCTACGAGAGGCGCTGGTGTATTCAAAAGCCTTTTGGCTTGCATGATGTGGTGGGGCTTTCAAACTTGGAAAAAATTACCTGGTTAAAATTTCATTAAAGCAAGTTTGGTGTTTGTTAAACGAGCAGATGGTAGTAAAATTAAACGTTCGTTGTAACAAAATTTTGTTGTGTGAACCTTCGTTAAGTGGGGGTTGCCTGGATGTAATTGTATAACTAGCACATGCTATGAGACTTAGGTTGGAAGCTACCACCAGATATCTCTCTCTCTCTCTCTCTCTCTCTCTCTCTCTCTCTCTCTCTCTCTCTCTCTCTCTCTCTCTCTCTCTCTCTCTCTCTCTTTTTCTCTCATTCATGAACTTGTGTGGATTTTTTTCCTTCATCCCAAAAAATAAGAAACATTTCCTCTTATTCACTGTATCTCTCACTAGATCTTCTTTCTCCTTAGTTATTTGTATAACAGTGTCCTTTGTCTTTTCTTGAACTTGCATCCTTACTACCTCTGAAACTTCAACTTTTTCCTCTTCCTGTTCCTGTTTCCATACATTTTGTAATTCCTCCAGTTTGCTTTCACCCATTCCATTTTCTACTTTGTCCTCCCCATCCTGCACTTTTTTCTGTAGACTTCTTAAGGAGTCTTCATAGTCTTAACATGTAGCCTTTAGTAAATCATTTTGTTTGTTTATCTCCTGCATCTCTTCCTTCATCTCTTGATTTATTTCCCTTACTTTCTCACATTCCTCCAACCTCACTTTTAGTTCCATGTTTTCTTTTATCAATTTGTCTTGTTTTTCTATCGTACTTGACATCACCTCCTTCATGTATCTTATCTCTCTTTCCATGTTTATCAGCCTCCTCATATTGCCTCTTTCATCTCTAAATCCAAAAATAGTCCTTGTCCATATATCATCTGTCAATCTCCTCAGTCTTAGAGGTGTTTCTATAAAATCTCAGGTTTTCACAATATTGTGTTTGTTTAGGTCTCGTGCATTTGGCTATGTGTGTGTGTGTGGGGAGGAGGAAGGAGGTAGTTCAGTGGAGGACGAGTCATCATCTATGGAAACGTCTTGTAAATTTTTTCCTAGTGTCATTTCTGTGAATCCACTAATGGAGTGCTGTGGCTCACTAACACTTTCATTCTTACTAGATTCCTTATTTTCCTCACTAATAAGCCTCTTAGGTGCCATCATAAGTTTGTAAATGAAAAACTACCGACAACACAGAGGAATGTTGTTTTTCTCAAGACTGCGGCAGGACTAGAGATGCGCACCGGCATCCCATTTACCGGTATTACTGGTATTACCAATAATACCGTGTCAGAACAATACAGTGGCGGTTGCGAGAAGGGACATGACACAGCTTTGTATACGACCAAATGTCCAGCGTTCGATTGCCAGATTTTTTCACCACTAATAAGCCTTTGGTGTTGATGTAAGTTCATAAATGAAAAACTAGAGATAAATGCAGGAAAATGTTATCCTGATGACTGTGGCAGCACAAGTCACAACTGGTGGAGGGGGAAGGGGGAAGGGGGATGCCAGGGAGCCTTTGCTTACAACCACGTGTGTGGATGCTCAACTATCGGATATTTTTTTGAGTATTAAATTGAACTTAAGGATTTGAGTATTGAAAAGTTCAAGTACGCGGGATCCTCATGACTCAACCGTTCGCAGTTTAAATTATTGCCAATTCGAACTCCGTTAATTAATACCCAATCCTCAAGGTTTGACCGACTGACTCGCCAATTCGACATTAACATCTCGCTCACCATCCACCCGGTCAAATCCGCCGCCAGCCCAAATTCGCTGCCAGCCTGCCAGGCGGAAGTGTAAACCGACGCTTCTCTGTGCCAAGGCTGCCACTTGTGGAAATCCCCTACAGTAGGTGATTTTATCCTAATGTAGGGGTTAGGGGGATCCCTACAGGGAAAATAGCAATTTGCAAGGGAAACTAGAGAGTTTATTGGCAATATGTAGGGGAATGTTTTTTTTAATTTTTTATTTCAAACACTAATTATTTGTCTGAACACCCATTACAGTTTATGAAATATGGATTTTATATATATATATATATATATATATATATATATATATATATATATATATATATATATATATATATATATATATATATATATATATATATATATATATATATATATATATATATATATATATATATATATATATATATATATATATATATATATATATATATATATATATATATATATATATATATAGATATATATACAGGCAATCCCTGCTTAACGAAGGGGTTACGTTCCTAAAAAAACACTTCGTTAAGCGAAACTTTGTTAAGCGAACCGATTATAACAAGTTTAACTCCTGATTTGAACTTCCATTGAGAATAAGCAAAGCGAGAGTGCATCATAGTACAGTAATAGGTTTAATGAAAGTAAAAATTATGAAGTTAAACATTTAGGTAGTTTAATATAAGTCATTATAATGTAGTTTAATGTAAGTCATTATAATGTACACAAATGTATGTAAGTACGTAACTTTATAATGTTGATGATCTTAACTTTATGAAGGGAGGAAGAGTGAAATGGGAAATACACTAACCGGCAACCTGTGGAATGTAAACAAAGTGCGCATCATGGTACCGCATACAAAACTTATGTACCACATTTCCACAAGGCTTTCCATTTTATCCATTGTAGAGTCACAAGTTCAGGTGGTTCTTTTAGCTTTCAAGGAAGATGCAGTCTCACCAGCCTTCTTAATAGAGTCTGCTGACTTGAAAATAGTAGACAGTAGATGGAGTCAAGATGGTGGCAAACAATGTTATTAGTTTTCTGGCCTCTCTCTTGTCTGTGAATAATACCCAGCTTCACTTCGAGACTAAAACACTTCCTGGTCTTCTTAGGAGTGTTAGGCCACATTGCAGGGCGTTTTGGTATTAAGTTGAACTAGGGAAGATGAGCTGCTAGTGATGCTGTTATGTTTTGACTGGGGAGTGAGTGGTGCACATGATCTTGATCTTGATCTTGATGCTACAGGTGATGCAGAATTTCTTCTGAGTCAGGCCTTTGTATTGGCAGTGCCTGTGTTGTCCACGAGAGGCTTGATCTTGATCTTTATTCTACAGGTGTCTCAGGATTTCTCCTGAGGCAGGCCTTAGTACCAGCAGCTCCTGGTGTATTCAAAAGCCTGTCAGCTTGCATGATACGGTGGGGCTTTGAAATTTGGAAAAAATTGCCTGGATAAAACTTCGTTAAAATGAGTTTGGTGTTCGCTAAACAAGCAGATGGTAGTAAAATGAAACCTTCGTTGTAGCTAAATTTCGTTGTGTGAACCTTCGTTAAACGGGGGTTGCCTATATATATATATATATATATATATATATATATATATATATATATATATATATATATATATATATATATATATATATATTTGACGCAACATGGAGTATGGTGCAATGTGGCGAGATGCTCCATTAGGACGAGAGTTGATCGCTTGTTCCCGTGTACATCGTCCATTCTGACATGATAATATACCAAAGAAAAGTAAATTTTTCGATAAAAGAAAATTTTCTTATTTTTGCAAAAAAGTATAAATACGTTTATTTTCACACAATAATATATGCATGTACAAAGAGGAATTTTGGGATTGGCATAGGTGAAAATAGGGGAAAATTTGCACGAGTGGTAGGTGAAAGTAGGAGGAAATGCGCGCGAGTGGTAGGGAGAAATGAAAATTTAGAGTGGCGGCCTTGCAGCCTGTGCGTCGCTTCATCTGCGTCACTCTCGCCCCAGCCTGTGTTCCCCAGCCCTAAGAAGCACAACTTCCTGCTTTCAAAGATAAGCTTGAGCTTATAAGAAAGTGGGAGGCAGGTATAATTCACAGAGTCGTTGCACTGAAATGGGTGTCCCTAGATCAACAGTATCAATAATTTGGAAGAACAGGGACAAATACAACGAGACCACTGCATCATGCAAGTGTTTTTATTGACAAAAATGTACTGTACACCACCCTAATGTGTTTAATGAAAAAAGTTAGATACAAATGAAGTAATTATTTAGTCTAGGTTAGTGTTTTTAAAGGTTATAGTGATGTTTTAGGGGGTCTAGGCTGGAGGTTGGTCCGTATCCTCCCTAATTCTTAAGTATCCTATGGGAAAAATTGCTTCACGATTCAAATTAACGCTGATTCGACCGATGAAAAACCGCCCTAACCCCGTCGAATTGCGAGGATCCTATGTATGTATTTAGACATTTGAGTATTGAGTCTCCACTCTACTATGAAGTAATGCGAGACATTTGAAAAGATTTAAGTGAAGAGAGAGTTGTTGTTATCACTGAAGTTATTTGTGTATTGTGATTTGAGTTCAAGATATAATGTGACAGAATTGGAGATATTTGAGGGTGGACTTTGAGTGAAGAGAGAGTAATCAAATTTTTGAGGTTTTCATGTTTTTTTTTTTTGTTGTTGGAGGGTCGAAAGGTGTAAATATATGTTTGATAATATCATTAATTAAAGTTTATAAAAGAAACTCAGATGTTTTCCCTTGAATTCACAAAAGTAGTCTTGAAGATTAGGGATGCAACAAGATCGTGCAACTTGTAAGCATGATCGATTTTCCCAATTTTGAGGCTCCCAAATCAAGGGGTCATCTTATATACCGAGAATAAAACACAACATTTTAACCCCTTGGTGAACATTACGTGTCACAGTACCATGGAATTCATTCTGCAACCACACACACATGTGTATGACAGGATGAGGTGCTCTCTAAGGATGTTGAATGTTTACTGACAGTAGTGTTCGGTGCCTCAAAAAGTCAATTCCCCCACCTATCAACTTGACACAACCTTTAAGACAACTATCCCTTTTTCAATGACATGCAACTGTCCCTCTTCTACACTGAATATCCTCAGTCTGTCCTTTAGTCATAATCTAAACTGGAAACTTCACATCTCATCTCTTGCTAAAACACCTTTCTGAGGGGTCTCTGCCAGTTTTTCTCATTCTCCCCGAGCTGCTTACTCTGTACAAGGGCCTCATTCACCCATATAATATTCTTTGCATGTTTGGGGGGATTCCACTCATACAGCTTTATTAGAAAGGGTGGAATGAAAAGCTTTTCATCTCATGAACTTCCCTGCTCTGACTGACTGTCTTCAGCCTCTTTCCCACTGCCAAAATGTTGCATCTCTAGCTATCTTCTACTTCTATTTTCATGTTAATTGTTCTTCTGTTCTTGCTAACTGCATGCCTCCCCTCCTCCTGCAGCCTCACTGCACAAAGTTTTCTTCATCCTGTCATCCCTATTGTGTCCAACTTTCTAATGCAAGAGTTAACCAGTACTCTCAGTCATTCATGCCTTTCTGTGGTAAACTTTGGAACTCTCTACCTGTGTCTGTATTTCCTATTTCCTGTGACTAGACTTTGTTTAAGAGGGAGGTTTCAAGATATTTTTTCCTTGTTTTTTGGCTAATCCTTTTGGACCTGTAAGGGGACTGGCAATCAAGTGGGCCTTTTTAAATTTTTGTTGTCCCTGGCCAGGTCTTGCTTCATACATAAAAAAAAAATACTTTTTAATTATTACTTGTATGATTTCTGTGTTATCCTTTTTTTAATTATTACCTTCTCCAGTCTAACATATTTCTTTGTCAAAACATCATTCCTCCTCCTCCTCCTCCTCTCCTCCAAAAATGGCAAAAAAAAAAAAAAAAAAAAAAATGGCAAATGAAATTCAATATAGAAAAATGTGAAGTCCTACACATTGGAAGTAACAATGTACAAGCAAAATACGTAATGAATAATGTACCTCTGGCAAGTGCTGAGAATGAAAAAGATCTTGGTGTTGTGGTGTCTAAAGATCTCAAGCCGAGTAAACACCACAGTGGGCCTTTTTAAATTTTTGTTGTCCCTGGCCAGGTCTTGCTTCATACATAAAAAAAAGATACTTTTTAATTATTACTTGTATGATTTCTGTCTTATCCTTTTTTTTAATTATTACCTTCTCTAGTCTAACATATTTCTTTGTCAAAACGTCATTCCTCCTCCTCCTCCTCCTCCTCCTCCTCCTCCAAAAATGGCAAAAAAAAAAAAAAAAAAATGGCAAATGAAATTCAATATAGAAAAATGTGAAGTCCTACACATTGGAAGTAATAATGTACAAGCAAAATACGTAATGAATAATGTACCTCTGGCAAGTGCTGAGAATGAAAAAGATCTTGGTGTTGTGGTGTCTAAAGATCTCAAGCCGAGTAAACACCACAGAAGCAGTGAAGAATGCAAATAAATTAGTTGGGTTCATTGGAAGAACCTTTGAATTTAAATCAGAAAAAGTTATCCTTACTTTATATAACTCATTGGTGCGTCCTCAGCTTAAATACTTTGTGCAGTTCTGGTCACCATATTACAGAAAAGACATTGAAAAACTGGAAAAGATCCAGCGTAGAGTGACCAAGATGATTCCAAGATTGAGAAACAAGCCCTATGAGGAACGACTGGAAGCATTGAATTTATTCAGCTTAACAAAGCGCAGGATAAGAGGGACCTAATCGAAGTTTTCAAAATTTTTCAGGGATATAACATCCTTGATGTAATTAAATATTTTACCATTGATCACTCTACCTTGAGAAGGAATAATGGATTTAAAATTACACCCAAACACTTCAAAACCCACAAGGCAAAACACTTTTTCTTTGACAGAATTGTTAACATTTGGAATAAGCATCCTTCAGAAATAGTAAACAGTACTTCCATTGCATCATTCAAAAACAAAATTGATAAATATTTAAAGAATAACCCCCAACAAGCTCTCTTCTTGTCCGAATAATTAAACATGGTATTAGTATAACAATTATTTTGTATAACTCTTCTTATAGATAGATATGTAGAATTCATCGTATGGTGAATAATAGAATCTCCTTTCATTCTTTCCTGTGAAAATTCCATGTCAGTTTTTCCATACTGCATGGTACTTTTCCAAACTATTTTCCATGCCAGCAAAAGCTGGAGGGAGTGGTGGGTGTGGAGGAGCCTTATCCTGTACTGTCCTGTCTCTCTTATCTGTAGCCAGTTAGAAGTAGTTACTAAACAGCCTCGAAAGGACCAAGAGGTCTGTTGCTGTTTGGCTTTCCTTTGTATTCCTCCTCCTCCTCCTCCTCCTCCTCCTCCTCCTCCTCCTCCTCCTCCTCCTCCTCCTCCTCCTCCTCCTCCTCCTCCTCCTCCTCCTCCTCCTCCTCCTCCTCCTCCTCCTCCTCCTCCTCCTCCTCCTAATTCACACTTCATATTTATCTTAACTAACATCATGAGTTCCCCATTCACTTTTCCATTTAGTACACACAAAATCATAGCATATACTTTTATAGTTCTCCTCATCCAATCAGACTAGTCAGCCATCACCACCCCCTTTTATCTAGAAAGCTAATATATAGAACTGATATTCAGTGAATCTTACATGATAATATATGGTCAAAGTAATCTTAATGTATATAAATCCCCTATCAGTTAGTGGGATCTTTCTGTCTAAGGTGTCTTAGGAACTGCCAGATACTGCCTTGTTGGCAGGAAAAAAGTGAACTGATTGTATGTAAATATGATATTAAGGGCACTAGGCTGACTGGGAAGTGTTGCTATATAGCCACTTAATAATTTAGAGAAAAATGCTCTGAAAGTAATTTGAAATAACAGATGGGTAAAATGCTGTTTACATGAATGATCACCATACCTCAAAACAGGACAGTGTGTGCTTACATGAACGATCATCGTCAGTTAAGGATTAATATATATAGCTTTGGATACTTTAGTGTAAGCAGAGTAGGTGGAGGTTGTGGCTTTTGCTGCACAGTAAAAGAGTAGTCGTGTGTGCAGAAAGTGTCTGTGGTAAAGGATTGTCAGCTACAAAGGTCCATCAAGTCTGCACTGTACTGAACCACAATTCAAGCATGAAGATGTTGTGTAGTAATAGATACCCCTCGCTAAACCTTCTCTTTCTTTCAGTGACCTGGAGAGTGCCTGGGCTGTACTAGATGTGATGCACAGTTCTGGTCTGGAACCTACCTCTGATTCCTATGCTGCCCTCCTGATAGCCCATGCAGAGGCTGGTGATGCTGAAGGACTGAGCCGCACCTTGAGGGAGTGTGAAGCAGCTGAGTTGACCATGCATGACCATGACCTGCTGGAGGCTGTGTATTCCTTGGCCACACACGGCCACCATGTCCTTGTAGCACAAGTATGTGTGTTCCTCCATTACTTGATTTATTCATAAAATGGTTTCATAGATTAGCATGTACTTAAAAAGCATGAAATGGCTGGCATTATTGTACCAATTCATATATATTTTTTTAATGCAAGAGGGAAATTAGTCAAGGGCAACAAAACATTAAAAAAGAAGGCCCACTTTAATGCAAGTTCCTTGAAAGATTTGTAAGGAATTAGCCAAAAGACAGGGAAAAGTACGAGTATCTTGAAACCTCTCTCTCAAAAGAAGTCAATTTGTAAGGACATGGAAATACAGAAGCAGGTAAAGAGTTCCAGAGTTTATCAGAGAAAGGTTTGAATGATTGAGAGTACTGGTTAACTCTTGTATTAGAGTGTTAGACAGAATAGGGCTGAGAGGAAGAAGAAAGCCTTGTGCATCAAGGTTGCAGGAGGGGAGGCATGCAGCTAGCAAGATCAGTAAAGCAGTTAGCATGAAAATAACAGTAAAAGATGGAAAAAAAATGCAATATTTTGGCAGTGAGAAAGAGGTTGAAGACAATCAGTCAGAGGAGGAGAGTTGAGACAAAAAGCTTTTGATTCCACCTTAATGAAACTGTTTGAATGGAACCCTCCCAAAAATGCAAAGAGTACTCCATACAAGGACAGAGAACACCCTCGTACAGAGTTAACAGTTGGAGAGACGAGAAAAACTGGTGAAAACTCCTCAGAATGCCTAACTTCATAGAAGCTGTTTTAGCAAGGGATGAGTTGTGAAATTTCCTGTTAGGATTATGAGTAAAGGACAGACCAAGGATATTCAGTGTAAAAGAGAGAGACAATTGAGTGTCATTGAAGAAGAGGGGATAGTTGTCTGGAAGGTTGTGCTGAGTTGATAGATGGAGGAATTGAGTTTTTGAAGCATTGAATACTACTAATTTTTCTGTGCCCCAATCAGAAATCTTAGAAATATCAAAAGTCAGGCATTCTGTGGCATCCCTGCATGATCTGTTGATTCCTGAAGGTTGGTCGTCTCTGAAAGGACTTGGACAGATTAAGGATATTCAGTGTAGAAGAGGGAGACAGTTGAGTGTCATTCAAGAAGAGGAGATAGTTGTCTGGAAGGTTGTGTCAGGTTGATAGATGGAGGAATTGAATTTTTGAGGCATTGAAATTTTAGAAAGATCAGAAGTCAGGTGTTCTGTGGTGTCCCTGCGTGATCTGTTGACCTCCTGAAGGGTTGGTTGTCTCTGAAAGGATGTGGAAAGATGTAGGGTGGTATCATCAGCGTAGGGGTGGATAAGGCAAGAAGTTTGGTTAAGAAGGTCGTTAATGAATAATAGAAAGAGTGAGTGACAGGACTGACAGACAGGAGAAGAACAGTGGCTGTCTAGCACGGCTGCAATAGAACGGTTGGAAAGGAAACTTGAGTTAAAGTTGCAGAGAAAAGGATAAAAACTGTAGGAGGGCAGTTTTGAAATCAAAGCTTTGTGCCAAACTCTATCAAAAGCTTTTGATATGTCTAACACGACAGCAAAATTTTCACTGAAATCTCTAAAAGAGTATGACCAAAACTCAATAAGGAAAGTCAGATCACCAGTAGAGCGACCTTGATGGAAGCCATGCTGGTGATCAGACAGAAGATTGTGAAATGACATGTTTAACCTTTTCAGGGCGCAAATGGGTTTTTGGGTCATGTCTGTGAGACGCAAATTCGGCCGAAAAATTGAGGTTTGCAAAAATGGAAACAATCAATATTCTCATGCATAATAGAGTGTTGCACATCTCCTGTAAAAAATTTAGGTCCCTACTCACCCTGGAAAGTGGTACAATAATGATGGGAAGTTGGCTTTCTGGTGGTATGTTGTGTGCTGGTTAGTATTGCCATCATAGCGGGTGGTTATTTTCTGCCGCAGCTTGTGCACGTGTTTTCACTAAATTACACTGAATTTTCTGCCTGATTTAAACTGCAGTTGCTCAGAACTGCTCCAGAATGTGCTAGGGTAATTATTTTTCACACCTGTGCATACATTATGCCCACACAAATAATATAGAATACATTTTCAGAGTGTTTTCTTGATGTACATACTATCATGAGTGAGGATACGCATGCCCATATATGGTAATATACGAAATACGCAATATACTACCAATAAACGAATAATATCTGGCATATCTGCTCTCTAACAACAAGATTCGATCATTACTCTTGTTATTTCTATAAATAAATGCACAAATAGCCACTAGCGATGTCGTAAAATAATAATAATAATTGTGAAAAAAGGGGCATCTGATACTCTACTGTGTGGATGCCATTGTGATGGCACATCCCATCAGTCGAGGGAGGATGGGAGAATGTCATCTGGCAACTAGCAGCAGTCAGGAGGTGCGCGGTTTAATTCTGTGACTAGTCAAATATGGGACCACGATCGTGGACAGGAGGCATTTCCCTCAAAGCCGTGATCGTGGTCTGGAGCACTGAAAGGGTTAATAATCTTCCTATTGAGGGTAGATTAAAAACTTAAGACGAGCAAGAGATTAAAACTATAGGGCGGTACTTTAAGGGATTAGAACAGTCACCTGAATGTAGGCAAACTTCCGGTAAGAAGGAAAGGTAGAAGTCGATAGACATAGTTGAAAGAGTTTGGCCAGGCAAGGTGCAAGCACGGAAGAAGAGTTTTTGAGAACAGTAGGAGGAATCCCATCAGATCCATAAGCCTTCTGAGGGTTTAGGCCAGCGAATGCATGGAAAACATCATTACGAAGAGCTTTGATTGAAGGCATGAAATAGTCAGAAGGATGAGGAGAGGGAGGGACAAGCCCATATTCATTCAAAGTGGAGTTGTTAACAAAGGTTTGAGAGAAGAATTCAGCTTTAGAGACAGCTGTGATGGCAGTATTGCCATAAGGATGAAACAAAGGAGTGAAGGATGAAGAAGCAGTTATTGGAGATGATTTTTGGCCAGATTCCAGAAGTCATGAGGGTAGTTAGAGTTTCAAAGATTATGACATTTTCTGTTTATGAAAGAGTGTTTAGCAAGTTGAAGAACAGACTTGGCGTGATTCTGGGTAGAAGTATAAAGTGCATGAGATTCAGGAGATGGAAGGCTCAAGTACCTTTTGTGGGCAATGTCTATCATGTATAGCACAAGAATAGGTTGTGTTAAGCCAAAGTTTAGAAGGTTTAGGTTGAGAAAACAAATGAAGAGTGTACACCTCCATGCCAGACTATCACTTCTGTTATGCGTTCAATACACAGAGATGGCTCTCTGACACGGAAACAGTAATTATTCCAGGGAAAAATTAGCATAATACCTTCTCAGGTCTCCCCAGCTGGCAGAGGCAAACCACCAGAGGCACCTTCGCTTTGGGGGATCCTGTGGAGGGATTGCAAAAATACGACAAGATACAGAAATGAGATTATGATTTGAGGAGCCCAACAGAGAAGATAGGGTAACAGCATAAGCTGAAGGATTAGAAGCAAGGAAAAGATCTAGAATGTTGGGCGTATCTCCAAGACGGTCAGGAATGTAAGTAGGGTGTTGCACCAGTTGCTCTAGGTCATGGAAGATAGCAAAGTTGAAGGCTGGTTCACCTGGATGGTCATTGAAGGGAAAGGAAAGCCAAAGCTGGTGGTGAACATTGAAATCTCCATGGATGGAGATCTCCGTGAATGGGTAGAGGGACAGAATGTGCTCCACTTTGGAAGTTAAATAGTCAAAGAATTTACTATGGTCAGAGGAGTTAGGGGAGAGATAGACAGCACAGATAAATTTAGTTTAAGAGTGTCTGTTGAGTCTAAGCCAGATGGTGGAAAACTCGGAAGATTCAGGAGTGTGGGAATGAAGGCAAGTTAAATTGTTGCACACATAGATGTAACATCCAGCTTTGGAAACTGAAAATGAGGATAGAGAAAGTAGGAGTGTGTTCTACTTATTGAAAGTTATTGTTGAACCTTGATAACTTGGACCCTGATATCTTGGATTTTTTAATAAGTTGGACTCTAACCAACCTAGGGACTAAAGTCCTACTTGAACTGCCTGCCCATTTTCTATTCACATTATAAAAAATCTAATTACAACAAAAAAAAATGCATTTTTCGAGACCTGAAAACTGTGATCAAAGATACATACTCATCTTGGGGTAAAGTAACAAGTGGAGTGCCACAAAGGTCAGTGTTAGTTCCCATTATGTTTCAGGTACATGTAATTGACATTTAAAATAGGATAAACAGTTATATTAATTTACTTGCTGATGATGCAAAATTGCTAAGATTAGTCAACACTTCAGAGGACTGTTTGCTGCTGCAGGAAGGTATAAACAAAATCTATGAGTGGAATAAAAAGTGGAAATTAGAGTTCAATGCGAAGAAATTTCACGAAATGGAACTAGGAAAGAGTAAGAGAAGACTGCTATGGAACTATTTGATGGGAGAGGAACAAATAATAAAGACTAAAGAGGAAAAAGATCTGGGAGTGATTATACTGGAAAATCTGAATCCTGAAAAACACATAAGTGAGATAGTTAGATTAGCATATAAAATGTTGACTAATATTAGAGTGGCATTTCAATTCATGGAGAAAGATGTGATGAAAAAAATTATCACGAGCATGATTTGTCCTATGCTGAAATATGCAGCAGTGGTGTGGTTACCGAGTTCTATAAAAGATATAAGAAGATTAGAATGGATCCAGAAGATAGCTACAAAGATGGTGCTGGAACTAAAGGACCTAACATATGAAGAAAGGCTGAAGGAAATGGGACTGCTAACCTTATAAGATAAAAGAGAATGAGGAGA
Source organism: Portunus trituberculatus (assembly GCF_017591435.1). Lineage (NCBI taxonomy): Eukaryota > Metazoa > Arthropoda > Malacostraca > Decapoda > Portunidae > Portunus > Portunus trituberculatus. Next base: position 13,274,200 of record NC_059263.1, on the reverse strand, counting down.
GCTAATAACAATATATAAAGTAGTAAATGGCACTGAAAAAGATAGACAAGGAAGACCTGGTGCTGGTGACAGAAGCAGCAAGAAGGACAAGAGGACATACATAAAAGTTAAGGTAAGGCAGTGTGTGAAGTATATTGGAAAATACAATTTTCCACAGGGAGTGGTGGAAAAGTGGAATGCATTGAGAGATGAAGTTGTTAGAGCACATATTGTGTATAGCTTTAACCCTTAACTTCCGGGGATTAAAATATTTTTTCCTGTCTAATGACGGGGAAAAATGGTACACCTAAAAATTGTCAGAACACAGTTTGAATACTGATAATTATTTTCTCTGTGTTATTCTGAATACAATGATGTACTTTCCAGCTCGATATGACGTCTGAGAGTTTAGTTATTGCCTTATCAAAGTTTCCTCCTCCGAGACGGTGTGACCAGTCAAGAGGAAACAGCCCGGAGAGCGACGCCGCTCTCTCTCTCTCTCTCTCTCTCTCTCTCTCTCTCTCTCTCTCTCTCTCTCTCTCTCTCTCTCTCTCTCTCTCTCTCTCTCTCTCTCTCTCTCTCTCTCTCTCTGTGTGTGTGTGTGAGAGAGAGAGAGAGAGAGAGAGAGAGAGAGAGAGGAGGAAGGAAGGACATATTATCACTGATTTCTGAGACACGTGTGTGTGTGTGTGTGTGTGTGTGTGTGTGTGTGTGTGTGTGTGTGTGTGTGTGTGTGTCATATATCACTGATTTCTGAGACACGTGTGTGTGTGTGTGTGTGTGTGTGTGTGTGTGTGTGTGTGTGTGTGTGTGTGTGTGTGTGTGTGTCTCTCTCTCTCTCTCTCTCTCTCTCTCTCTCTCTCTCTCTCTCTCTCTCTCTCTCTCTCTCTCTCTGACAAGTGTTGATGTGTGTAGGCCCGCGTGTGTGACTCAGATGAGTTACCTTCTACTAATTTATTATAATGGTCCAAGAAAGCATCACTGAGAAACGCCATGAAATAGTCACAATTGTGTTGCACAGGAGGGAATTCAGCTGTTATGCCAGGAGACACAGATAAATCAGGCATAACTGGGAAAAAATCATCATTGAATTCCCTCCATTGAAAGACAGGTCGGGGTCTCGCGCCACCTCTGCCACGCCCCCTTGATCGTCTCCCCAGAACGCGAGGAGCACGCGCATGCCTGCGTCTCCTAGAAACACTCTGTGTCCTTGACACATTATCTGGAGTCTGTTCTTCATCATTATTGCCTTCACTGTCACTTATACTGTGTAAGAGTCTCTGTCTCTGTCTGTTCTCCTGAGAAAGCAGGTGAATGATGCTCTACATCCGTGTCCTCACTACTAGTCTCTTCACTTTCCCCAGTTTCTTCTTCTATATATTCACTGTCACTTTCTTCTAGCTCAGAACCACTGCTAAGTAAAAGGGTTCTGCCTTGCTCCATGGTGATTTACAATCTGACCCGATCCTTCGCTGTTATCACTGACCTTTCTACCCAGCGTCACCGGAGTTGCCAAGTGTCGCCCATAAACGGGAAAACAGTTCAGTTACCTCTAAAATTAGGAGCTCTTGTGGAAACACTTGTGTGGTAAAAGATGCCAGATACTTCTACTCACCATCCGCCTCAAGAGAGCGCGAGAGACTTAAAATTACGCCGGAAAAATCTTGATTACTGGGACGAATCCCGTCACTTCGGACGTTCTGACGCAAACGTTTATATACGACCGCCGGAAGTTAAGGGTTAAAGAAAAATTGGATAAATGGAGACATGGAGACAGGACACTATGAACCCCACTTGAAGCATGTACAATACAACTAGGTAAACTAGGTAAATACACACACACACACACACACACACACACACACACACACACACACACACACACACACACACACACACGGTGGCTGTGAACGAACTATAATGATGGGAGATTTTAATTGTAAAGAGGTGTGTTGGGAGGACTGGTCAATGGAAGGATCAGAGACAACATGGGGAAATACACTATTGACACTGGCAATGGAAAATGTGTTAACTCAGTGGGTCAAAGAAGATACTAGGTTTGGAGGAGAGGGAGCATCGTCAAGACTGGACTTGGTCTTTAGTACAGAGCCAATGGTCATTGAGGAGATGAGGGTGGAGTGCCCTTTAGCAAAGAGTGATCATGCAGTTTTGGAGTTCAAGGTGATAGATGAAGAGAAATCTAGAAGAAATGAAGAATATAAAGTGGGAAGATGGAATTATGCCAAGACAGATTTTGGAAACCTAAAGAAATTCTTTCAAGAGACAAATTGGATGAAATTCAAGAGTGCTAAGGAGCAAATGAAAAGTGGAAGGAATTTATAAAAATATACAAAGAAGGTGAGAAAAATTTGTACCAATAAGACAACATAGAGAAGTTGGAAAGCAGGACTGGTTTAACGATAGATGTGAAAAGGCTAGAACAAGAAAAGAGGATGCATGGAAGAGGTGGAGAAGGAAAAGACGGATTAAGCAGTGGGAAAGTTACAAAAGAGCAAGAAATGAATATGTGTTGATTAGAAGAGAAGAAAGAAAGAAACAAGAAAAGGATATAATTGATAAATGTAAAGACCAACCAAGGCTTTTTACAGACATGTGAACAACAACATCAAAAATAGAGAAAGTATTGAAAGTTTAGAAGTAAATGGAGTATGCAGTGAAGATCCCAGGAAATGGCAGAGGCTATGAATGGATGCTTTCGGAAGGTATTCACAAAGGAGACTGCTTTTGACAAACCACTGGTAATGGAACAGAAAGGGATTATGAAGGAGTTTCAAGTAACTGTGGAGGAGATCAAGAATATGATGGGGAGTTTAGAAGTGAGAAAAGCTGTGGGACCTGATGGGGTATCAGGATGGATTTTAAGAGAATGCAGGAGCAACTGGCAGAAAAAGTTTGTGAAGTAATTGATGCCTCATTAAGGGAAGGTGTAGTGCCCCAAGACTGGAAAAGAGCTAACATTGTCCCAATCTATAAATCAGGTAACAAGAGAGACCCATTGAACTATAGACCAGTGTCACTTACAAGTGTGGTAGCTAAGATGTGTGAGAGGGTGGTGAAGAATAGATGGACAGACTTCTTGGAGAAAAATGACATACTTTGTGAGTGTCAATTTGGTTTTAGAAAAGGGCGTTCATGCACGACAAACCTGATATGTTACTATTCGAGGGTGATAGATGTAATACAGGAAAGAGATGGTTGGGCTGATGGAATATATCTGGATTTAAAAAAGGCCTTTGATAAGGTACCACACCGGAGACTGATCTGGAAACTTGAAATGGTAGGAGGAGTGCATGGCAGTTTACTAAAATGGATGGAAGACTTTTGGTAGGAAGAGAAATGAGAACAATAATTAAGGACAGACCATCAGAATGGGGCTTGGTGGAGAGTGGAGTTCCACAGGGATCAGTGTTGGCACCAGTAATGTTCGCGGTCTACATAAATGACATGGTGGATGGGGTGTCCAGTTATGTGAGCCTATTTGCAGACGATGCAAAATTGTTAAGAAAAGTGAGATGTGACAAAGATTGCGAACTACTCCAGGAAGACTTGGACAGAATATGGAAATGGAGCTGTACATGGCAAATGGAGTTCAACACGACAAAATGCAAGAAAATAGAGTTTGGCAAGAGTGAAAGAAGAATCAGGAGTATGTACAAGATAGGAAATGAAGACATAAAACCAGTCATGAAGAAAAAGACCTTGGGGTGACAATTACCAATGACCTATCGCCAGAGAGACATATAAACAAAATAATTGGAGAAGTATTGAACTTATTGAGGAACATAAGAGTGGCGTCAGATATTTAGATGAAGAAATGATGAAGAAAATAATTACTGCAATGATAAGACCGAGGCTTGAATATGCAACAATACAGTGGGCTCGAACTTAAAGAAACACATAAGGAAACTAGAGAAAGTACAGAGGGCTGCAACAAAAATGGTGCCTGACTTAAGAGATTTGACTTATGAAGACAGACTGAAAAGAATGCAACTTCCGACCCTGGAAAACAGAAGAGAAAGGGAGACCTGATAGCAATATACAGAGTGATGATTGGCATGGAAAAATGGATAGGGAAGATCTGTGTATGTGGAATGAAAGAATGTCGAGAGGGCATGGGAAAAAATTAAAAATGGCCACTTATAGGAGAGATGTGAAAAAATATAGCTTCCCTCATAGAAGGGTGGAAGCATGGAATAGTTTAGACGTGGAAGTGGTCAACGCAAGGAATATTCATGATTTTAAGAAAAAGCTGGACATTAATAGATATGGAGACGGGACAACACGAGCATAGCTCTTTTCCCGTATGTTACAATTAGGTAAATACAATTAGGTAAATACACACAACACACACACGGACGGTAGCTCAGTGGTTAGAGCGCTGACTTCACAAGCCAGAGGACTGGAGTTCGATTCCCCGGCCGGGTGGAGATATTTGGGTGTGTCTCCTTCACGTAGCCCTGTTCACCTAGCAGTGAGTAGGTACGGGATGTAAATCGAGGAGTTGTGACCTTGTTGTCCCTGTGTGTGGTGTGTGCCTGGTCTCAGGCCTATCCGAAGATCGGAAATAATGAGCTCTGAGCTCGTTCCGTAGGGTAACGTCTGGCTGTCTCGTCAGAGACTGCAGCAGATCAAACAGTGAAACACACACACCATTGAAAGGTTAAAAGGAGAGCAAGGGATAGTAGATGACCCTAAGAATATTGCGGAATTGCTAAATAATAGGTTTCAACAAGTATTTACTAAAGAAACAATGTTTATAAAGCCTCAGAATGTAGAAAGAAATGTGCACATGGATGACATTAAGATACCTAAAAAGGAGTTATATAAAATGTTGGAGGAACTTAAAGATGATAAAGCTATGGGACCAGATGAAGTTTCAGGAAAATTATTGAAGGAATATAGAGAAGAATTGATAGATCCATTATACCTGCCGCCCGGTGGAATACTCCAGGAGATGTACTTACGGGGATGTAGGCAGTGCTGCAGACTGAGTGATTCCCCGTGTCCTCTCTTCCCGGTTCCCTTTGTGGTCTCATTTATACAATTGAGCAGCTGCAGCCTGCCCTCTAAAGACAACTTCTACTACTTCCTACACTACACTACAACACCTTACACTTTTACACTCTCTTCAAATCAAAATTTAATAATGGCTTCACCACGCCCTGCCTCGGAGTCCCCTCTGGGAGGGACCATAAATGTCCCCAGGTCGGACTGCCCTCTGCTGTCGACCTTGGGTGTCTTGACACTTCATCTAATACTTTCACTATCAATTTCTGCAACATTCGTGGCCTTCGTTCTAATTTTCAATCTGTGGAACACCACCTCTCCTCTACTAAACCTCATCTTCTCTTCCTAACCGAAACACAGTTGTCTGTGACTACTGACAGCAGCCCTTTTCTGTTCCCTCCTACTTGCTCTATCCTCATTTTCAATCCAAAGCTGGATGTTGCGCATACGTGCGTAACGACACCACTTGCTCGTGCCCACAATCTTGAATCTTCAGAATTTTCTACCATCTGGCTAAGACTTCAATGTCACTCTCTAACTAAATTCATCTGTGCTGTATACCTCTCACCTAATTCCTCTGACTATGTAAAATTCTTTGACTATTTGACTTCCAAGGTGGAGCACATCTTATCTCACTTTCCTTTGCTGAGATCTCCATTTTAGGGATTTCAATGTTCACCACCAGCTTTGGCTTTCATCTTCTTTCACTGACCAACCTGGTGAACAAACCTTCAACTTTGCTATCCTTCATGACCTAGAGCAGCTAGTGCAGTTCCCTACCCGTATTCCTGACCGCCTTGGAGACACGCCCAACATTCTTGATCTTTTCCTAACCTCCAACCCTTCTGCTTACTCTGTTAAACTTTCCTCTCCGTTGGGCTCCTCCGACCACAATCTAATTTCCGTTACCTGTTCTATCACTCCAGTGCAGCCTCAGGACCCGCCTAAGCGGAGGTGCTTCTGGCATTTTAACTCTGCTAAGTGGGAGGAACTAAGGCAGTACTATTCTGATTTCCTTGGGATGATTATTGTTTTCATGTCAGAGATCCTTCTCTTTGTGCCGAGCGCATAACAGAGGTGATTATCTCTGGCATGGAGCTATACATTCCTCATACTTTCTCTAACCCTAAAGCTAAAAAGCCTTGGTTTAACTCTGCTTGTTCTCGTGCTGTCAATGATAGAGAGGCGGCTCACAAACGGTTCCGTAGCCATCCAACTGCTGAAACTCATGCCCTATATATTTCTGCCCGTAATCATGCCAAATCTATTCTCCAACTTACTAAAACTCTTTCATCAATAGAAAATGTCAAAGTCTTTCCAATTCTAACTCCTCTCGAGATTTCTGGCATCTAGCCAATAATATCTCTAACAACTTTACTTCTTCGTCTTTCCTCCTTTACTTCATCCAGATGGCTCTACAGCTGTCTCTTCTTTTCTAAAGCTGAACTCTTCGCTCAAACCTTTGCTACCAACTCAACTTTGGATGATTCTGGGCATATTCCTCCTACTCCTCCACCCTCTGACTACTTCATCCCTAAAATTAAAATTCTTTATAAAGACGTTTTCCTGGCCCTCTCTGGCCTTGATTCTCGGAAGGCTTACGGTCCGGATGGAGTCCCTCCTGTTGTTCTCAAAACTGTGCTTCCGAACTCGCTCACTGCCTGGTCAAACTCTTTCATCTGTGTCTCTACTTCTATTTATCCTTCTTGCTGGAAGTTTGCTCACATTCAACCTGTCCCTAAAAAGGTGACCACTCCAATCCTTCTAACTACCGCCCTATAGCTTTGATTTCCTGCCTTTCTAAAGCCTTTGAGTCTATCCTTAATAGGAAGATAATGAGGCATCTATCAGCTCACAACCTTCTCTCTGATTGCCAGTATGGTTTCCGTAAAGGCAGATCTACTGGTGATCTTCTTACTTTCCTAACTGAATCTTGGTCATCCTCTTTAGGGACTTCGGTGAAACCTTTGCTGTCGGCCTTGACATATCGAAAGCCTTCGATAGAGTCTGGCACAAATCTTTAATTTCTAAACTACCCTCCTACGGATTCTATCCTTCTCTCTGTACCTTCATCTCCAGTTTCCTTTCCGATCGTTCTATTGCTGCTGTAGTAGACGGTCACTGTTCTTCCCTAAAACTATCAACAGTGGTGTTCCACAGGGTTCTGTCCTATCACCCACTCTCTTTCTATTATTCATCAATGATCTCCTAAATCTGACTCAATGCCCTATCCACTCCTATGCTGATGATACCACCTTGCATTATTCAACAGCGTTCAACAGACGCCCAACCCAACAACAATTAAATGACTCAAGGCGAGATGCTATAGGACGCCTAACTTCTGATCTTTCACTTGTTTCTGATTGGGGCAGAGAAAACCTGGTTTTGTTCAATGCCTCAAAACTCAATTTCTACAACTATCTACTCGACATAACCTTCCAGACAACTATCCTCTCTTCTTCAATAACACTCAACTTCCCTCTCCTCTACATTAAACACACTCGGTCTATCCTTCACTAAAAATCTAAACTGGAAATTTCACATCTCTACTCTTGCTAAATCAGCTTCCAAGAAGTTAGGTGTCCTGTGGCGTCTTCGTCCATTTTTCTCCCTCCCAGCTGCTTGCTCTGTACAGGGCCTTATCCGCCCGTGTATGGAGTATGGCTCTCATGTCTGGGGATCCACACACAGCTTTACTAAACAAGGTGGAATCTAAAGCTTTTCGTCTTATCAACTCTTCTCCTCTAACTGACTGTCTTGATTCTTTAAGTCACCGCCGCAATGTTGCATCTTTATCTGTCTTCTACCGCTGTTTTCATGCTGTCTGCTCTTCTGAACTTGCTAACTGCTTGCCTTCCCCCTCCTGCGGCCTCGCTGCACAAGACTCTCTACTTCTTCTCATCCCTATTCTGTCCATCTTCCTAATGCAAGAGTTAACCAGTATCTTCACTCCTTCATTCCCTACACTGGTAAACTCTGGAACTCTCTACCTGTGTCTGTATTTCCACCTGCCTATGACTTAAACTCTTTCAAAAGAGGAGTGTCAAGACACCTCTTACGTTAACTGGACCCTCCTTTTAGATTTTTTTGTTTTTTCTCTTTCTCCTACTTTCCTCTTCACAGGGCCTGGCAACCAGCGGGATTTTTTTTTTTCTCCAACACTTTGTTTTCCCTTGGCCAGTGCCCTTGTAATGTAAAAAAAAAAAAAAAAAAAAAAAAAAAATGATATTATAAGGTGCTTATTAGAAACGGGGGAAGTACCGGTAGAGTGGAAAAGAGCTGAAGTGGTGCCCATTTATAAGGGAGGCAGTAAGGAAGAGCCTCTTAACTATAGACCTGTGTCTTTAACAAGTATGGTCGGTAAGATTTGTGAGAGGGTGATAAAGAAATATTGGATACGGTTCCTGGAGGATCATAAGTTATTATCGGATCATCAATTTGGCTTTAGGAAAGGGAGCTCATGTGTAACAAATCTACTGAGCTTTTATTCGAGAGTGGTTGACAAAATACAAGAGAGAGAGGGATGGATGGACTGTGTATATTTGGATTTAAAAAAAGCTTTTGACAAAGTACCGCACATGAGACTGCTATGGAAATTAGAAATTTATGGAGGACTGAAAGGAAAAGTGTTAAAGTGGATGGAAAACTACTTGAGATGGAGGGAGATGAGAACGGTAATAAGGGATGCAAAGTCGGACTGGTTGGTGGTGGAGAGTGGAGTCCCACAAGGTTCAGTGCTGGCACTGATACTTTTCCTTGTCTATATTAATGATATGCCAGAGGGAGTAAACAGTTATATTTATTTGTTTGCGGATGATGCGAAGTTGTGTAGGTGTGTGAAGAGTGAAGAAGATTGTGAAATTTTACAGGCAGATCTGGATAGAATTTGGGAATGGAGCAAGAGGTGGGAGATGGAATTTAATCTGAGCAAAAGTCATGTGATGGAGATGGGGAAGAGTAGAAGACGGCCAAGAGGGTCATATAAGATGGGTGAAGGAGTAGTGTTGAAAAAGGTGAAAAAGGAAAAGGATTTAGGAGTGATAATACAAGACCATGGGCAGTTTGAGGCTCATATTGACAAGATGTTTGGAGAAACATAATTTGATTAGAGATATTGGATTAGCCTTTCATTATATGGATAAAGATATTATGAAGAAATTAATTAGTACGGTAATTAGACCAAGATTGGAATATGCTGGGGTGGTTTGGTCCCTTTATAAAAAGAAGCATATAAGGAAGTTGGAGAGATTGCAGAGAATGGCAACAAAAATGATTCCGGAATTGGCAGAAATGACCTATGAGGAGAGATTAAAAGAAATGAATTTGCTTACCTTGGAACAAAGAAGAGAAAGAGGAGATTTAATACAGGTTTATAAACTGTTGAACGGTCTGGATGAAGTGGATAATGAGCAAATGATGTTGAGAGAGGAAAATTTAAATAGAACTACGAGATCGCATAGTAAAAAGATAGCCAAGGGAATATGCTTGAAGGATGTAAAGAAATATAGTTTCCCACAAAGATGTGTGGAGGTGTGGAATAGTTTGAGTGAGGAGGTGGTGTCAGCAAGGAGTGTGCATAGTTTTAAAGCAGGGGCAGGCAACCTTTTTAGAGTGAGTGCCAGATGAGACTCTTGGAAGGAGGTCGCGGGCCGGAGTGAAAAACGAAATCTCAGACAAATGCATGGAATACTATAGTAATAAAAGAAAACATATGCACACACGACTACTACTACAACTACTACTACTACTAATAATAATAATCATAATAATAATAATAATAATAATGAAATGTAAAGTAATTCAATAGTATAATTTATTCATTTAAAAACTTAAAATTTATTAGAGTTTCTTCTCTACTTTTAGTGGGAGGTCCACGGGCCGGATTGCATTAATAAAGCCTAGCAGGGTGGCGGGAGAAAGCCTTCGGATGTGGCCCACGGGCCGGAGGTTGCCCGCCCCTGTTTTAAAGGAAGGTTGGATGTGTGTAGATATGGAGACGGGGCCACACGAGTATGATACCCAGGCCCTGTAAAATTACAACTAGGTGAATACAACTAGGTGAATACACACACACACATACACACACACAAAATCTGGATATTGTATGCCTGGCTGAAACATAACTAAATGAGGCAATCAAAATAAACTTGAATAATAGGTATAATGTATGGAGAAGAGACAGAGTGGGTAAAGGAGGAGGAGGAGTCATGATAATGTTAAGGAAGGAGATAGTGATAAACCAAGTGGAATGTGGGAAGGAAAAGCATAAGTATTGTATGTTAAGATGCATATTAATAAAAAAGAGTTAACAATCAATGTAACATATGTGCCACCAAAAACAAATTCATGAACCAATCAAGAATATAAAGACATGATAGATGACACAATAAGGAGTCTAACGAGAATCGTTAAAGAAGGAAAAAAGTGATATTAATAGGAGATTTCAACTGTAAAGAAGTGGACTGGGAAAATTATGAAAGTGGTATAGGGGAGAAAGATTCTTGAACCTAATGATAGACAATATGATGGATCAGAGAGTAAAGGAATGCACAAGATTCAGAGGAAACGATGAGCCGGCGAGATTGGACCTAGTTTTTACAAGGGGTATACAAATGAATGATGATATAAGATATAAGTGCCCATTGGGAAAGAGTGACCATGTAATATTAGAAATGGATATAGAAGAGGGAAAGGAAGATAGAGACGATTCATACAAAGGAGACCGATTAAATTACAGAAAGGCTGATATTGAAAATCTCAAGAACTATTTTAAACACGTAAACTGGGAGGAGATGGAAAACTCAGAGATGATGCAAGAGAAGTATAACTTATTTTTGGAAATATACAAAACAGGAGTCAGGAATATGTCCCAAATATAGACCTAAAGAAGAAGGAAAGAAAGATTGGTTTAATGCAAGGTGTGCTAGGGCAAAGGAGAAAAGAGATGGAGCATGGAAAAGTGGAGGAGAAATAGAAATCCAGCAAATAAGGAAAACTTGAAGGCAGCAAGAAATGAATATGTTAAGGTGAGGAAGGAAGAGGAAAAGAACTTTGAAAAGGACATTGTCGAAAAATGTAAGGAGCAACCAAAATTGTTCTACAGATTCATAAATGGAAAAATTAGGCAAAAGAAACAATAGAAAGGTTAAAAGGAGAGAATGGGATGGTGGAAGACCCAAAAGTATGGCAGAACTATTAAATAATAAATTCCAGGAGGTCTTTACTAAGGAATCCAAATTTGAAAGGCCACAGGGTAATAGAGAGACAGTCTATATGAAAGAGATTAAAGTAACCAAGCTTGAAATAAAAGAGTTAATGAAGGAACTGGATGAAGAGAAGGCAATGGGACCAGATGAAGTCTCAGGCAGAATACTGAAAGAATGTAGGGAAGAACTAGCAAGTCCTATATACAACATCATAAAATGCTCAATAGAAAATGGAACAGTACCAGTAGAATGGAAAAGAGCTGAGGTGGTCCCCATATATAAGAGCAGAAAGAAGGAAGAACCTTTAAATTACAGACCGGTATCACTAACTAGTGTTGTAATATGCAAGATGTGTGAAAGAATAATAAAGAAACAGTGGATCGAGTTCCTTGAAGACAACAAATTAATATCAAATAGCCAATTTGGTTGTAGAAAAAGATTGTTGTGTGTAACTAATTTATTGAGTTTCTATTCTAGAATAGTTGATAGAGTACAAGAGAGAGAGGGATGGGTTGTGTGTATTTATTTGGATTTAAAAAAGGCGTTTGACAAAGTGCCACATGCAAGATTACTATGGAAGTTAGAGGAGAAGGGTGGCTTAAAAGGAAGCACATTGAGATGGAGAGAAAATTATTTGAGGGGGAGAGAAATAAGGATGGTAGTTAAAGATATGAAGTCCAAGTGGAGAGCAGTAGAAAGCAGAGTGCCACAGGGGTCAGTATTGGCACCAATTCTTTTCCTCATTTATGTTAATGACATGCCAGTAGGTGTGAACAGCTGCATAAATCTGTTTGCAGATGATACAAAACTGTGCAGAGTTATAAAGCAAAAAGAGGGTTGTGAAATACTGCAAGAAGACCTAAATAAGATCTGGAAATGGAGTAAAAAGTGAGAAATGGAATTCAATGTGAACAAAAGCCATGTCATGGAAATGGGAAAGAGTGAAAGATGACCCGTGGGAATCTATAAGATGGGATATGGAGTAGAACTGGAGAAAGTAAAAAAGGAAAAGGGCTTAGGAGTGACGATGGAAGAAAACAATCAACCAGTATGCCATATTGATAGAATTTTTAGAGAAACATATAATTTGCTGAGGAATATTGGAGTAGCATTTCACTACATGGACAAAGAAATGATGAAGAAATTGATAAGTACTATAATAAGACCCAGATTGGAATATGCAGGAGTAGTGTGGACCCTCATAAAAGAAACACATAAGGAAGTTGGAGAGACTACAAAAATGGCTACAAGAATGGTTCCAGAATTTGAAGGATGACATATGAGGAGAGACTAAAGGCTATGGATCTACCAACCCTGGAACAAAGAAGGGAGAGAGGAGATCTTTTACAAGTTTATAAATTGATCAACGGAATGGATCAAGTGGATAATGAGAAACTGATCCTGAGAGAAGAATATGACATCCGAAGCACAAGATCGCATAGTAAAAAGCTGAGAAAAGGAAGATGTCTGAGAGATGTTTAAAAATATAGTTTCCCGCAAAGATGTATTGAGATGTGGAGTAGGCAGTAGTCACCTGCCGCCCGGTGGAATACTCCAGGAGAGGTACTTACGGGGATGTAGGCAGTGCTGCAGATTGAGTGATTCCCCGTGTCCTCTCTTCCCGGTTCCCTTTGTGGTCTCATTTATACAATTGAGCAGCTGCAGCCTGCCCTCTAAACTAAACTTTACTTCTTCGTCTTTCCCTCCTTTACTTCATCCAGATGGCTCTACAGCTGTCTCTTCTTTTTCTAAAGCTGAACTCTTCGCTCAAACCTTTGCTACCAACTCAACTTTGGATGATTCTGGGCATATTCCTCCTACTCCTCCACCCTCTGACTACTTCATCCCTAAAATTAAAATTCTTTATAAAGACGTTTTCCTGGCCCTCTCTGGCCTTGATTCTCGGAAGGCTTACGGTCCGGATGGAGTCCCTCCTGTTGTTCTCAAAAACTGTGCTTCCGAACTCGCTCACTGCCTGGTCAAACTCTTTCATCTGTGTCTCTACTTCTATTTATCCTTCTTGCTGGAAGTTTGCTCACATTCAACCTGTCCCTAAAAAAGGTGACCACTCCAATCCTTCTAACTACCGCCCTATAGCTTTGATTTCCTGCCTTTCTAAAGCCTTTGAGTCTATCCTTAATAGGAAGATAATGAGGCATCTATCAGCTCACAACCTTCTCTCTGATTGCCAGTATGGTTTCCGTAAAGGCAGATCTACTGGTGATCTTCTTACTTTCCTAACTGAATCTTGGTCATCCTCTTTAGGGACTTGGTGAAACCTTTGCTGTCGGCCTTGACATATCGAAAGCCTTCGATAGAGTCTGGCACAAATCTTTAATTTCTAAACTACCCTCCCACGGATTCTATCCTTCTCTCTGTACCTTCATCTCCAGTTTCCTTTCCGATCGTTCTATTGCTGCTGTAGTAGACGGTCACTGTTCTTCCCTAAAACTATCAACAGTGGTGTTCCACAGGGTTCTGTCCTATCACCCACTCTCTTTCTATTATTCATCAATGATCTCCTAAATCTGACTCAATGCCCTATCCACTCCTATGCTGATGATACCACCCTGCATTATTCAACAGCGTTCAACAGACGCCCAACCCAACAACAATTAAATGACTCAAGGCGAGATGCTATAGGACGCCTAACTTCTGATCTTTCACTTGTTTCTGATTGGGGCAGAGAAAACCTGGTTTTGTTCAATGCCTCAAAAACTCAATTTCTACAACTATCTACTCGACATAACCTTCCAGACAACTATCCTCTCTTCTTCAATAACACTCAACTTCCCCTCTCCTCTACATTAAACACACTCGGTCTATCCTTCACTAAAAATCTAAACTGGAAATTTCACATCTCTACTCTTGCTAAATCAGCTTCCAAGAAGTTAGGTGTCCTATGGCGTCTTCGTCCATTTTTCTCTCCCTCCCAGCTGCTTGCTCTGTACAAGGGCCTTATCCGCCCGTGTATGGAGTATGGCTCTCATGTCTGGGGGATCCACACACAGCTTTACTAAACAAGGTGGAATCTAAAGCTTTTCGTCTTATCAACTCTTCTCCTCTAACTGACTGTCTTGATTCTTTAAGTCACCGCCGCAATGTTGCATCTTTATCTGTCTTCTACCGCTGTTTTCATGCTGTCTGCTCTTCTGAACTTGCTAACTGCATGCCTTCCCCCTCCTGCGGCCTCGCTGCACAAGACTCTCTACTTCTTCTCATCCCTATTCTGTCCATCTTCCTAATGCAAGAGTTAACCAGTATCTTCACTCCTTCATTCCCTACACTGGTAAACTCTGGAACTCTCTACCTGTGTCTGTATTTCCACCTGCCTATGACTTAAACTCTTTCAAAAGAGGAGTGTCAAGACACCTCTTCGTTAACTGGACCCTCCTTTTAGATTTTTTGTTTTTCTCTTTCTACTTTCTTCTTAACAGGGCCTGGCAACCAGCGGATTTTTTTTTTCCAACACTTTGTTTGCCCTTGGCCAGTGCCCTTGTAATGTAAAAAAAAAAAAAAAAAAGTTTAAATGAAGAAGTAGTGTCTGCAACGAGTGTGGATACTTTTAAAGTAAGATTGGATAAGTGTAGATATGGAGACGGGGCCACACGAGCATAAAACCCAGGCCCTGTAAAACTACAACTAGGTAAATACAACTAGGTAAATACACACACACACACACACACACACACACACACACACACACACACACACACACACACACACACACACACACACACACACACTGAGGTGGTTCCCATATATAAGAGCGGAAGGAAGGAAGAACCTTTAAATTACAGGCCGGTATCACTAACTAGTGTAATATGCAAGATGTGTGAAAAAGTAATAAAGAAGCAATGGATCGGGTTTCTTGAAGACAACAAAATATTATCAAATAGCCAATTTGGTTTTAGAAAAGGTCGGTCATGTGTGACAAATTTATTGAGTTTCTACTCTAGAATAGTTGATAAAGTACAAGAGAGAGAGGGATGGGTTGACTGTATTTATTTAGATCTAAAAAAGGCTTTTGATAGAGTGTCACATGAAAGATTACTATGGAAGTTAGAGGAGAAGGGTGGCTTAAAAGGAAGCACATTGAGATGGATGAAGAATTACTTAATGGGAAGAGAAATAAGGACGATAGTTAAAGATATGAAGTCCAAGTGGAGAACAGTAGACAGCGGAGTGCCACAGGGGTCAGTATTGGCTACATAAATCTGTTTGCGGACGATGCGAAACTGTGCAGAGTCATTAAACAAAAAGAGGATTGTGAAATACTACAGGAAGACTTAAACAAGATCTGGAAATGGAGCAAAAAATGGGAGATGGAATTCAATGTGGACAAAAGCCATGTCATGGAAATGGGAAAAAGTGAAAGACGACCAGTGGGAATCTATAAGATGGGAGATGGAGTAGAACTAGAAAAAGTAAAAAAGGAAAAGGACTTGGGAGTGACAATGGAAGAAAATAATCAACCGGTTAGCCATATTGATAGAATTTTCAGAGAGACGATAATTTGCTAAGGAATATTGGAGTAGCATTTCACTATATGGACAAGGAAATGATGAAGAAATTGATAAGTACTAAAATAAGACCTAGATTGGAATATGCAGGAGTTGTGTGGACTCCCATAAAAGAAACACATAAGAAAATTAGAGAGACTACAAAAATGGCTACAAGAATGGTTCCAGAATTTAAAGGGATGGCATAAGAGGAGAGACTAAAGGCAATGGATCTACCAACCTTGGAGCAGAGAAGAGAGAGGGATCTGATACAAGTTTATAAATTGATTAACGGAATGGATGAAGTGGATAATGAGAAACTGATCCTGAGAGAAGAATATGACTTTAGAAGCACAAGATCGCATAGTAAGAAACTAAGGAAGGGACGATGTCTGAGAGATGTTAAAAATTTAGTTTCCAAAAGATGTGTTGAGACTTGGAACAGTTTGAGTGAAGAAGTGGTATCAGCAAAGAGTGTACATAGTTTTAAAGAAAAATTGGATAAGTGTAGATATGGAGACGGGACCACACGAGCATAAAGCCAAGGCCCTGTAAAACTACAATTAGGTAAATACAACTAGGTAAATACACACACACACACACCCGGTAGCTCAGTGGTTAGAGCGCTGGCTTCACAAGCCAGAGGACCAGGGTTTGATTCTGGCTGGAGATATTTGGGTGTGTCTCCTTTCACGGGTAGCCCCTGTTCACCTTGCAGTGAGTAGGTACGGGATGTAAATTGAGGAGTTGTGACCTTGTTGTCCCGGTGTGTGTGTGCCTGGTCTCAGGCCTATCCGAAGATCGGAAATAATGAGCTCTGAGCTCGTTCCGTAGGATAAGGTCTGGCTATCTTGTCAGAGACTGCAGCAGATCAAACAGTGAAACACATCTGTTTGCGGACGATGTGAAACTGTGCAGAGTTATAAAGCAGAAAGAGGATTGTGAAATACTGCAAGAAGACCTAAATAAGATCTGGGAATGGAGTAAAAAGTGGGAGATGGAATTCAATGTGGACAAAAGCCATGTCATGGAAATGGGAAAGAGTTAAAAGACGACCAGTGGGAATCTATAAGATGGGAGATGGAGTAGAACTGGAGAAAGTAAAAAAGGAAAAGGATTTGGAAGAAAATAATCAATCAGCAAGCCATATTGATAGAATTTTCAGAGACATACAATTTGCTAAGGAATATTGGAATAGCATTTCACTACACGGACAAAGAAATGATGAAGAAACTTATAAGTACTATAATAAGACCCAGATTGGAATATGCAAGAGTAGTGTGGACCTCTCACAAAAAGAAACACATACGGAAGATGGAGAGACTACAAAAAATGGCTACAAGAATGGTCTCAGAACTTGAAGGGATGACATATATGGAGAGACTAAAGGCTATGGATCTTCCAACATTGGAGCAGAGAAGGGAGAGAGGGGATCTCATACAAGTTTATAAATTGAGAAACGGAATGGACCAAGTGGACAATGAGTATCTGATCCTGAGAGAAGAATGCCAGTCAAAGCACAATATCGCATAGTAAGAAGCTGAGGAAGGGAAGATGTGTAAGAGATATTAAAAAGTATAGTTTCCTGCAAAGATGTGTTGAGACATGAAACAGTTTAAATGAAGAAGTAGTGTCTGCAACGAGTGTGCATAGTTTTAAAGTAAGATTGGATAAGTGTAGATTTGGAGACGGGGCCACACGAGTATAAAGCCCAGGCCTTGTAAAACTAGAACTAGGTAAATACAACTAGGTAAATACCTGAACATTATAATAGAAAATATAGACAGTCACACCAGTCTGTTTGCAGATGATGCTAAATTTATGAGGAGGGTGAATAGAAAGGATGATTGTGAGGCGTTACAATAAAACTCGATGAAATAGCGGAATGGTCATTCACATGGGAAATGGAATTAAATAAAAAAAGTGCAGCATAATAGAATTTGAATGAACAAAAGAAAACCAAATGGAGGTTACTGAATGGGGTTTGAAGAAATTAAATAGAAATCTGAAGAAAAATACTTAGGAGTAACCATTGTGGATAACTTGTCACCAGAAAAGCACATAAATAGAATTACAGGAAATACCTATGATTTTTTTATGAATATAAAGGTGGTATCCATGTACATAGATGACAATATGTCTGATAATGACTAATTTGCCCAAAATTAGAATATGCAGCTACAGTATGGTCACTGAACAAAAAGAAACACATAGGGAAACTGGAGAGGATACAGAGGGCAGCAACAAAGCTTCCTCTAAATTTAAGTGAACTGTCATATGAAGAAAGGCTACAAATACTAGGACTTACAACCTTAGACCAGAGAAGGGAAACAGGAAATCTTTTAGCAGTGAACAGAGTGATGAATGGACTGAAAAAATTAGATGGAGAAGACTTACTAATCTGGGACACCAGTGACACAAGAGGATATGGAAAGAAATTATGAAAGGACAATTGTAGGAGAGATATCAAGAAGTTAAGCTTTCCACAAAGATGTGTAGAGGTGTGGAACGGTTTAGGTAAGAGAGTCGTTGAAGCAAGAACAATCAATAAGTTCAAAGAAATGTTGGATTTTCATAGATGTGGAGTTGGGACAGCATGAACATATCTCTTTTCCTGCATGTTACAACTAAATAAAACGATTAGGTAATTACAGAAAAAAAGAAGAAAAAAATGGAAATGGAGAATATAGGTGGCACTGGCACCAACGTAAATGTAAACATGGGCACCAGGCCAAAGGGGATCAGTGAAGCACATTTAGGATATAATGAGGACAGGGAATTTTCTGGAAAATACCTAAGAGTGAGAGGTTAAGAGAAGGTGGATGGAGAGAGGAGATGGAGGTGAAAGCAAGATATGGAAACCAAAGTAGGAAAAGGGAGATTGACGTGGAGAGAGAGAGAGAGAGAGAGAGAGAGAGAGAGAGAGAGAGAGAGAGAGAGAGAGAGATCATGGTGGTAACAAAATCAAATGTCTAAGGGAGATATTTGTTGTGGTATTTGAGAAGCAGGAACAGCTGATCATGGAAAACAAGAAGCTGAAGGAGAAATGTGACATGCTAGATAGTAAAGTTTAACCCCTTCTGTATCAGGACGTGTTTTCATATTCATTTTGTTTTCTATTTGGTGATTTTATGCAGCTTCACAAACTTATGTTGAGATTAAAATAGTAAAGACAGTGGCCATTAATCTTCTTCCTCCATAGACCCTTCCTAATGTAAATAAAATTGTCTAATCACACCCAAAACTGCGATGTTTGAGTTACCGAACTATTGTTCGAAAACATCTATTTTGAGTGAAGCAGCTCCAGTGCGGGTTTAGGTGTACTAACTGAGTGCACAATGTACTATCTGTGTAGTACTACACCTCAAGGTATCGCTGAAACATCTCATTAACCCTTAAACTGCTAATTCCTAAATGCTGAATGCTTTGGTGCGCCTAAAATATAAACATTCCCATGTCAGAGAAATGTATTTCGAATTGTATGCCATGAATGGCAAACATCCAAAATACAGTAATACCGAAGTTTTGAATCTGTAAATAAATAAACAGAGGAAGAAATAGGCCTGCAAAACTTCGCGAGCTTTGGAAAGCGCGGGGAACTAATGACACGTCGGGTGCACAGGTTGGGACCTGAGCAGTACCAAGCTGGGCCGTTTTCTATGCTCTCTCTCTCTCTCTCTCTCTCTCTCTCTCTCTCTCTCTCTCTCTCTCTCTCTCTCTCTCTCTCTCTCTCTCTATGTGTGTATTTACTTATTTGTATTTACCTATTTGTGTATTACAGGGCCCGAGCTAAGCTCTCTGTGTCCTGGCTCCTTGTCCATTCCTGTCATATATCTCTTTCATCTGGTTGACACACACCGCATCAACGACATCACTGCTCAGTTTATTCAACTTATCAATGCTACGATGCGGGAAACTGTATTTTCTCACGTCATTTAGACAGATGTCCTTTATTAGCTTTTTTCCATGTCCTCGGAGATGATTACTTGTGGTTACCTTTATCAACTCTCTATCCAGTATGTCAATCTTGTTCACCAATTTATACATAGTTATCATGTCTCCTCTTGTTCTTCTCTCTTCTAATGTGGTCAACCCCAGCTTCCTCAGTCTTTCCTCATAGTCTAACTCCCTGAGTCCTGGTACCATCCTTGTTCCACATTCTTCACATTTTTCTTCATATGCGGTGACCAGACACATGCTGCATATTCTAACTGGGGTCTTATTATTTTCTTCATCATTCCTTCATCTAGGTAGTGGAATGCAAGGCCAATATTTTGAAGCATGTTCTATGTTTTCCCAAAAATCTTGTTAATGTGTTTCTCTGGTAACAAGGTGTTTTGCACGGTTACTCCTAAGTCTTTCTCCTCATTGGTCTCTTTAATTTTCTCATCATCCAGCCTGTAATCCCTGTTTGGTCTGTATCTACTTCTTCCCATTTTCATAACATGGGTCTTGTCTATATTAAATTCCATCTGCCACTCCTTACTCCACTCATATATTTTATCAAGATCTTCCTGTAACTTGTTACAATCTTCCACATTCTTTACTCTCCTCATAATTTTAGTATCGTCCGTGGACATGTTCATATAACTGTCAATTCCTACTGGCATATCATTAACATAAATAAAAAACATGATGGGACCCAGCACTGACCCTTGTGGAACTCCACTGGTTACCTTCTTCCACTCGGACTTCCTTCCTCTCACCACTGTTCTCATTTAATTTCTCTTCCCATTCAGTAATTTTCCATCCATTTTGCTAGTTTATCATTTACTCCTCCAATCATCTTTAGTTTCCACATCAGTCTATTGTGTGGTACTTTATCAAAGGCCTTTCTCAAGTCCAGGTAGATAGCATCCACCCATCCCTCTTTATGTTGTAGTATGTCAGTCACTCTTGAATAAAAACATAATAAATTGGATACACACGATCTTCCTTTTCTGAAACCAAACTGCCTTTCACTCAAAATGTTTTCACTTTCTAGATACTCACTCCACTTAGCTTTAATTACTTCTTTACATACCTTGCACAATATACTAGTCAACGATCCTGGTCTATAATTTAGCGGTTCCATTCTACTACCATTCTTATATATAGGCACAATGTCAGCTCTTTTCCACTCTTTCGGGAGTAATCCTGTTCGTATGGAGGTTTCCACAATATCAAATACGGGGTTCAACAATTGATCCTTACATTCATTTAGCAACCTCCCAGATATGCCATCAGGCCCCATTGATTTATTAATATCCAGATTGCTTATAATTTTCCTTACATCTTCCTTAGTAACCATGATGTCCTGCATTTGTTTTATTTCTGTAGGCCTTCCTCCCATAAAATGCTCCTCCTTTGTAAACACTTTGCAAAAGTTGTCGTTCAAAATTTCACCTATATCTCCAACATCTTCATATACTTCTTCCCCGTTTTTTACCTTTTCTATTGCCTCCCTTATATTTAGTTTTCCATTTATGAATTTGTAAAACATTTTTGGGTCACTATCACAGTTTTCCACCACCCTCTGTTCATATTCCTTCTGTGCTGTTCTCCTTACTTCAACATATCTATTTCTTGCTGTTTTGTAGACTTCCCTTGAAAATACATCACTGTATTTCTTAAGTTTCTTCCATGCCTTTTCTTTGTTCTTTTTTTGCTTCTTCACAATTTCTATTAAACCACTGTTTATTATTTAAAGTCCTCTTTCTGTGATATGGCACAAACTTTTTCACAGCAGAGTTATACAAATCCATAAATTTATCGTATTTCAATTGCATATCCCTTTCCTGGTATACCACAGACCAGTCAATTTCATTAAAGAACTCCCTTATATGGTTATAATTTGCCCTAGTATAATTTAATTTTTCCTCCCTGCGTTCCACAATCTTATTCGTGCTTAATTCCGTATCCAGCTCAAAGCTTAGGACATCGTGAACTCACCCACTGTGTCATCAAGTTATTTGTTGCTACCTTTAACAATTCTTCTGCCCACTCACCACCGTTCACCACTTCGTAGTCTTCCCATACTATTTCCTTGCAATTAAAGTCTCCAACTACCATCACTCTATACTTTCTGATGAGTTCTTGCTTCATTCTGTCTAGAGTATTTCTCATCACCATTTAGTACTGTTCATATTCCCAAGCACTGGTTCTTGGTGGTATGTATACTGTTATAATATTAATGTTCCTCTTGCCATCTGTTATAAGCATACTTATCACTTCCTCATTTCCCTTATTATATATAGTTCACCTCCTTCACTATCAGATCTTCCTTAGTAAAAACCATTATACCACCACCTCCTATATATTTTCTATCATTTCTCCATACTTTGTAGTGTTTTACAACAAACCAATCTAGCTTTATTTCGGGCTTTAGCTTTGTTTCCACTACACACATTATGTCCGGTTCGTTATTTCTTAGGTAATCCATACATTCTAGCCTCTTAGACAGAAATCCATCTATATTCATGTAAGTCACTTGTATTCCATTCCTAGTCTCTTTCTTCTATGTAATGTCTATTCCGCTTGTTTTATCCACCACTTCCTTAGCCTCCCATTTCTCATCCTCCAAATAAACTTGGTCTTTTCCTCCTCTGTTCTTCGTGTGTGTGTGTGTGCGAGAGACACGAATCCACTGTGCAGATGTTTTGTACGTATTGTGTATGATAGAGCTGTGTGTGTGTGTATTTACCTAGTTGTAGTTTTACAGGGCCTGGGCTTTATGCTCGTGTGGTCCCGTCTCCATATCTACACTTATCCAATTTTTCTTTAAAACTATGTACACTCTTTGCTGATACCACTTCTTCACTCAAACTGTTCCAAGTCTCAACACATCTTTGCGGAAAACTAAATTTTTTAACATCTCTCAGACATCGTCCCTTCCTTAGTTTCTTACTATGCGATCTTGTGCTTCTAAAGTCATATTCTTCTCTCAGGATCAGTTTCTCATTATCCACTTCATCCATTCCGTTAATCAATTTATAAACTTGTATCAGATCCTCTCTCTCTCTCTGCTCCAAGGTTGGTAGATCCATTGCCTTTAGTCTCTCCTCATATGCCATCCCTTTAAATTCTGGAACCATTCTTGTAGCCATTTTTGTAGTCTCTCTAATTTTCTTATGTGTTTCTTTTATGGGGAGTCCACACAACTCCTGCATATTCCAATCTAGGTCTTATTTTAGTACTTATCAATTTCTTCATCATTTCCTTGTCCATATAGTGAAATGCTACTCCAATATTCCTTAGCAAATTATACGTCTCTGAAAATTCTATCAATATGGCTAACCGGTTGATTATTTTCTTCCATTGTCACTCCCAAGTCCTTTTCCTTTTTACTTTTTCTAGTTCTACTCCATCTCCCATCTTATAGATTCCCACTGGTCGTCTTTCACTTTTTCCCATTTCCATGACATGGCTTTTGTCCACATTGAATTCCATCTCCCATTTTTTGCTCCATTTCCAGATCTTGTTTAAGTCTTCCTGTAGTATTTCACAATCCTCTTTTGTTTAATGACTCTGCACAGTTTCGCATCGTCCGCAAACAGATTTATGTAGCTGTTCACTCCCTCTGGCATGTCATTTATATATACGAGAAAAAGTATTGGTGCCAATACTGACCCCTGTGGCACTCCGCTATCTACTGTTCTCCACTTGGACTTCATATCTTTAACTATCGTCCTTATTTCTCTCCCCCTTAAGTAATTCTTCATCCATCTCAATGTGCTTCCTTTTAAGCCACCCTTCTCCTCTAACTTCCATAGTAATCTTTCATGTGGCACTTTATCAAAAGCCTTTTTTAGATCTAAATAAATACAGTCAATCCATCCCTCTCTCTCTTGTACTTTATCAACTATTCTAGAGTAGAAACTCAATAAATTTGTCACACATGACTGACCTTTTCTAAAACCAAATTGGCTATTTGATAATATTTTGTTGTCTTCAAGAAACTCGATCCATTGCTTCTTTATTACTTTTTCACACATCTTGCATATTACACTAGTTAGTGATACCGGCCTGTAATTTAAAGGTTCTTCCTTCCTTCCGCTCTTATATATGGGAACCACCTCAGCTCTTTTCCACTCCACTGGCACTGTTCCATTTTCTATTGAGCATTTTATGATGTTGTATATTGGACTTGCTAGTTCTTCCCTACATTCTTTCAGTATTCTGCCTGAGACTTCATCCGGTCCCATTGCCTTTTCCTCATCCAATTCCGTCATCAACTTTTTATTTCAAGCTTGGTTACTTTAATCTCTTTCATATAGACAGTCTCTATTACCCTGTGGTCTTTCAAATTTGGATTCCTTAGTAAAGACCTCATGAAATTTACTATTTAACAGTTCTGCCATACTTTTGGGTCTTCCACCATTCCGTTCTCTCTTTTAACCTTTCTATTGTTTCTTTTTGTCTTATTTTTCCATTTATGAATCTGTAGAACAATTTTGGTTGTTCCTTACATTTTTCGACAATGTCCTTTTCATAGTTCTTTTCTTCTTCCTTTCTCACCTTAGCATATTCATTTCTTGCTGTTTTGAAGTTTTCCTTATTTTCTGGATTTCTGTTTCTTCTCCACCTTTTCCATGCTCCATCTCGTTTCTCCTTTGCCCTAGCACATCTTGCATTAAACCAATCTTTCTTTCCTTCTTCTTTAGGTCTATATTTCGGAACATATTCTCTGACCCCAGTTTTGTATATTTCCAAAAATAAGTTATATTTCTCTTGAACCGTTAATGAGTTTTCCATCTCCTCCCAGTTTACGTTTTAAAATAGTTCTTGAGATTCTCAATATCAGCCTTTCTGTAATTTAATCGGTCTCCTTTGTATGATTCATCTCTATCTTCCTTTCCTTCTTCTATATCCATCTCTAATATTACATGGTCACTCTTTCCCAATGGGCACTTGTATCTTATATCATCGTTAATTGGTATATCCCTTGTAAAACTAGGTCTAATCTTGCCGGCTCATCGTTTCCTCTGAATCTTGTGTTTTCCTTTACTGTTTGGACCATCAAATTATCTATCATTAGGTTAAGGAATCTATCTCCCAGGCATCTTCCCCATACCACTTTCATAATTTTCCCAGTCTACCTCCTTACAGTTGAAATCTCCTATCAATATCACTTTTCTCCTTTCCTTAATGATTCTTGTAAGACTCCTTATTGTGTCATCTATCATGTCTCTATATTCTTGGTTAGTCCATGAGTTTGTTTTGGTGGCACATATGTTCCAATGATTGTTAACTCCTTTTGTTAATATGCATCTTAACATACAGTATTTCTGATTTTCCTTCCCCAAACCCCATTTGATTTACCACTATCTCCTTCCTTAACATCATCATGACTCCTCCTCCTCCTTTACCCACTCTCTCTCCTCCATATATTATACCTTTTATCTATGTCTATTTTATTGCCTCATTTAACTTTGTTTCCACCAGGCATACAATATCTGGTTCTTCTTTCTTTATGTAATCTCTTAATTCTAATTTACTAGATAAAATCCCATCTATGTTTGTATACATAATTTTTAATCTTTTGTTCTTATCATTTTTAGTTAAACTTGCTCCATTCTTTTCTCTTCTTTCTTTTTTATATACCATTTCCTTATCCTGTCTCCTATAATTCTCCAAAAATGCCTTCTTCTCCTCCTCTGACCTTTCATTATTTTTTCTCTTGCTTCTACCACCAGTTCATTGTGTCTCTTCCTTTCCTCCTCGTTTCTATTTTTCTTTATATATATATCTTTGCAACTTTCTGTTTCTCTGAGTTTCGTTTTTCTATATAGTACTTCTTCTGCTGCTGCTTGTGATTTTAGTAATATCTTAATTGGTCTCACTGTTCCTTCTTGATATGGTCCCATTCTATGGATTTCTTCTACTTCCTCTTCTAAGTTCTGTCTATCCTCGTCATTCAGATGTTTTAGTAGGTCTTTTACTGATTTCATTTCGTCTTTTTCCCTTCTTGGTCTATATTTAACATTTTTTCTTTCAGTCCAAAAATAATTACACTTCTTTTTTTCCGCAATTTCTCTTACTAAATTTTCTTTTTTCTTGA
Organism: Portunus trituberculatus; assembly: GCF_017591435.1. Lineage (NCBI taxonomy): Eukaryota > Metazoa > Arthropoda > Malacostraca > Decapoda > Portunidae > Portunus > Portunus trituberculatus. The sequence continues at coordinate 13,248,446 of NC_059263.1, read as the reverse complement.
GGACTCCTATCATTTTGCTTGTCATATTTTCATCTCTTTCTTTTAACTGTTCTTGAAATACTTCTTGAAATGATTCCTTGTCCTTCTTATCTTGGATTCTCCATGCTTGTACTTCTTTTTTAATCACGTCTTGTACTCTTTCTTTTTCTTTGTTAACTAGATCTTTTAGCTTTTCTTTTTCTTTCTTGGCTTTACCGAGTCCTTCTTCCATCAATTTCTTATAGTTCGCTATTTGGACTTTTAATTCTTCATTTTCGGTTCTTAGCCTAGTTTCGTTTTCTTCCACTCTTTTTATCCTTTCTTTCAATTTCTGGAGCTCTTTATCCTGTTCTTCATTCTCTTTCATTCCCATACTCTCCTTTATCAATTTATCTAATTTACGTTCGATAGTTAAGACTCTATCAAATAGTGAAGTTTGCGCCGTATCAAAGCCTTCAAATTCTCCTCCTCCCTCACCAACATTGTCATCATCAGCTTTCATTCTTTCCCTTGTCACATACCTGCATTTAGATGGAATTTCTTTCTCACTCATTATTATTTAACACTGTATTCATGAAAGGAAAAATGAGTCCACACTTATCGCCCAGGCCACTGTAAACCCAAACAAAGGTAGTGAAGATCAGCTGATTGTTGGGAGCGACGGTATCGCGTCCTTCCTCTGCTGCGTCTCGTGTGTGTGTGTGTGTGTGTGTGTGTGTGTGTGTGTGTTTCACTGTTTGATCTGCTGCAGTCTGATGAGACAGCCAGACGTTACCCTACGGAGCGAGCTCAGAGCTCATTATTTTCGATCTTCAGATAGGCCTGAGACCAGGCACACACCACACACCGGGACAACAAGGTCACAACTCCTCGATTTACATCCCGTACCTACTCACTGGTAGGTGAACAGGGGCTACATGTGAAAGGAGACACACCCAAATATCTTCACCCGGCCAGGGAATCGAACCCCAGGCCTCTGGCTTGTGAAGCCAGTGCTCTAACCACTGAGCTACCGGACATGTTTCTGTGTGTCCTGCATGACACAAGTCCTCTGTTCAATACCACAGCTCAAAATGCTACTAGGATAGTTGCCCCTATGCCGTAAAAAGCTGATATAATAACAATAATCTCTTGATTGAGATAGAAGTAATAAACTATAGCATAATTTGGTCTCCCCATAAAGTTTTCTATGTTTTCTATGATACTCAAGGCTGGATTCTACCCGACGAGTCATGAGGAGTTGCCAGGTGTCTCCTACTTCTCCGTGAAAACTCAAGTGAGGCCCTTGTTATAGTATCTGGAGCCCTCATGATGGCAACACTAAGTGGGGAGGAGTCACAAGAGCAGGTCTGAAGGGAAACCGCGCCACGAAAATTCAAAACATTGCCTGCGAAAATTCATGATTACATAAGCGATCGCCGTGTCACAGTACTCGAGAGGCTTGATTATATAAGCGATTGCCACAGTTTAAGGGTTAAAAATGAGGCCCCATGCACATAGGAAACACTGTCTTCAAAATAGAATCAGCACAATAGCACAGTAACCCCTACCTACAATTACAATAGCGCAGTCACCCCTACCAATAGGAACCAAACCCCCATACCCGACCTCCCTACATCCCGTTTTCTATCTCTGGGAGGTCCCTCTCCTGATAAGAAGACGCCATTCCATGTGAAGCGCGAGAACAGAATCTGGCGAAGGATGACCGGGGGAGGGAGCGAAGCGGTGGAAGAGGACCCGATCACCCACACTGGAGCTGCTTCACTCAAAATAGATGTTTTCGAACAATAGGTCAGTAACTCAAACATCGGATTTTGAGGTACAATCAGCTCCAGTACGGGTTTAGCTGCATCACAAGTGGAGGAAGGATCCGCCGCCAGACTATACTGAAAGCTAAGGGTACTGTGAACCTCTAACCTGGCAGAGTGATGATGGTCCGAGAGAGCAGCATACCTGGACTGGTGTGTGGAGGACGGTCCGGTAGAGCTGAAGCAACCTTTGGGAGGGGTGAGGTCTGATCCCGTCGGGTGAACGCAAACCTCCCCAGAAGTTACCATTCCCCAAAGTCCGACCCGTTGGGTCGGAGAGGGGGGTCCGGGAGGAGTAAGAGGCTCTGGAAGCGACAAAGACTCCTTCTACCGGAGGGTAGGGAAAGGGTCCCGCGTCATTGCTGTGTAAGATGGGGGTGAGGTCCGGACCCGTAGGGTGGCCGACGACCTCCCCTGACCCTGCTATCCCCCCCACCAACTCCGATCCGTCAGGTCGAAGAGGAGGGTCCGGGAGGCGAAGAAGGCCCTGCCATGGAGGTGGAAGGGACCACCTCCAGCGTGTGATCCAGATAGTGGGCTACGAAGGAGCGGTCCGAAGCGCACTGTCCATGCTCCCGTATCTGGTCCAAGGAGAAGTGGCGAAGGAAAGCCATGGTGGCCGACATGGCCCTCACTTTGTGCCCCTTTGGTGCATGTCCTGGATCCGCCTCCTCTATCACCCCACAGAGGACCTTCGAGATGTGGATCCTGGATAGGGGCTTGTGGGTGTCAGGCAGGATGAACAGACGGGTATGTTGGGGACCGGAAGTTGACCCAACATACCGTCGCAAGGACTCCACAGGGCAGAGGGGGTGGTGATGATGTCCCTCCATCCATGCCTGGAGCACAATGGGGGCCAAGGAGGGTCCTTCCCTCTCATTTTTGGCCAAGAACTTGGGAGAAGGTGCTAGGGAGACCCGTCGCCCATCCCTGGAGAAGACCAGCCAGGAGGTGTGCCGGATAAGGGCGTGAAGTTGGGAAGCCCTTAAGCCGGAAGCCATGGCCACCAAAAACAGTGCCTTCCGCAAGCTCTGTTGAGGGGTAGAATTAGTAAAAGGAGGCTCCGAAGGAGGGTCAGGACTTTGGACAGAGACCAGAAGATCCTTGGTCTCTTCACAGGAGGCTGCTGGTGGAAGTGACCCTTTTTCAGTAAATCCAGGACCCGTTCTCTGATGGTGATGTTAAACCCAAAAGACAAGGGGTCTGCCAGAGCAGCTACATAGGTGGCGACGGTCGGGGCAGCTCTGTGTCTGACATGGAACATATAGGACAAAAAGTCATAAACAAGAGGTAAAGAAATATAAGAAAAAGGCCGATTGCGGAGAAAAAGCTGGAAAGCTTTCCATGCCGACTCGTACTGGTGGAGGGTGGAATCCCTGGACCCCTTGATGACATCAGAGGGGACTGGAGGCGAGAGGGAGGTGGTCAAGCACGCCTGCAGAAACTCCACGCGTGAAAGCTGGAGGATATTCCAGACTGACGGATGCCATGGCCCCGTACCGTCAGTCTGTTGAGAGGGGAAGAACACCAGAGCAGTAGACGTTGGCACCAGGGTTGGGCCTTCCAGAGAAGGGCTATGAGAAGGACTCGGCCCCTGAACGTCTCCAGCTTGCACACCACTGCCGTCATCACTGTCGTCGCTGGGGGAGGAAATAGATAAACAAACCTCCATGTGTTCCAATCCATGAGAAAGGAGTCCGGCCCTCCCATGGCCGTGACCATGCTCCTGGTGATGTACTGTGGGAGCTGATGGTTCTCCGATGTTGCAAACAGGTCCACCTCGGGCAGACCGAACAACTCCACTAGATCTGTGAAAACGTCCGGATCGAGCGACCATTCCACTGAGGAAGTATTGCTGCAGGACAACGCGTCTGCCCAGACATTGTCCCTGCCCGGCACGTGCACTGGTGACAGCGTAAGATGGCGTGACGCTGCCAGGTTGAAGAGGGCCTCGGATGTCCTGAGGAGGGAGATCGACCGGGAGGAGCCCATCCTCTTCACACACTGGACTGCCACTACGTTGTCCATGTAGAAGCAGACGTGGAGTTGCCGGAGGTCCGCCTGTTGCTGAAGGAAAAGCAGAGGCACTGTCAACTCCCTCACGTTGACGTGCCTCTGCGCGTCGGCCTGCTCCCAGCGTCTCTGGCCCTGTCGACTGTCAGATGCCTGGAAGCCCCAACCGCTGTTCGAAGCGTCTGTGTAGACTTGGAGCTGCGGCGCTCACAGCCTCCAAGGAACTGCAGTCTCCAGAAGGCCCGGAGACAACCACTGACGCAGCAGCTGGTGAAGGTGTGGTGGAACCAGGCACAGACGGTGTGGGGCCGCCCGCGGAAACACTCTGTTAACAGCCTTCCCACCAGAGCCTCCTGCACCACAGAGACCCCAGCGGTGTCACCTGGGCTGCAAACGTCAAGGAGCCCATGAGCCTCGTCCACATGCGGTGGGTGAAGGTGGTGGACCAGGAGGCCCTCCTGACCCACTGCAGGACCTTCTTCCGATTGTCCTTGGACAGGCGGATGGTAGAAGTCCGAGTATCCCACCACTTGCTGAGCCATTGCAGATCTTGAGTGGGCTCGAGACGAGACTTGGGGAAATTGAAGTGAAACCCAAGGGATTTGCTGATGGAGACGGTCCTGGTGGTTGCAGCTCGAGCTTCCTCCCTCGATGACCCCTGGACGAGCCAATCGTCCAGATACATTATAGTTCTGATGTTGACGTCTGCCAGCATTGATGCCAGAGTCTTCGTGATCTTGGTGAAGACCCGTGGCGCGATGTTCAAACTGAAGGGCAGGACTGTAAAACGCAGGACACGGGAGCGGTCCTGCACTGCCAGGTAGGAACGAAAATGCGGACCTATCGGCACATGCCAATATGCATTGGCGAGGTCCAGGGAGGTCAGCCAAGAGTGCAGAAGAAGGGACTCCCTGACCTGCTTGAGCATCATCATCCTGAAGTGATGACACTCGATGTGGGCGTTGAGAGCAGAAAGGTCGACGACCTGTCGAGGGTCCTGCCTGTCCCGCTGAGGGACCAAGAAGGGACGGGACAGGAAGACAGGGCCGGAATACTCCTCCAGTACCCCTTGGAGGAGCATTTCCTGCAATATCGCCGAGAGCTGAGGCGATGTTGATGAGAAGGGAGGAGGCATCCGTAGACGCGGGACACAGCCTTGAGCCCACTCCCAGGAGAGGCCGAGATGAACCACCCTGCTTGCCCATGTGCTAACCGGCCACTTGTCGGCCGCGTTGGACAGGCAACCCAGTGCTGGATAGTCACCGCCGCAACCCCCGGGGCACTGCGGTGATAGTCTGAAAGGGCTGGCCCAAAGCCCTGCGGGTAAAGAATCCGCCATCCCGACCCGGCGGAGCTCTCCTATCCCGTGAAGAGGGCCTGGCGAGAAGCTGACGGGTAGGGGAGGAATCTGTTGGAGGTCCTCTGGAAGTGCGACTGGCCTTGGTATCGAGGAGGGGCTGCCCGAGATGATGAAGCGCACGCTCTCACAGAGCCTGCGCGACCTGGTGGAGCTCCCCGGTAAACCAATGCAACCTGAGGGGACCGTGCGAGAGCATCCGCCACCGTCTGCGTAGACCCAAAGGAAGCTCCCAGCACATCCCCCATGAGAAAGGCTGACTGCGCTGGAGATGGCAGAGGAGCCATGGCTTGCTTCCTGCAGACTAAGTGGGCTGAGAGAGCCTGAGTGACAGAAGAAGCCATCGCCGGAGCCCCTTGCCAGAGGGCGAAGCGCCGCAGAGGCAGGAGGTTAGAGCACAGGAATGATGAGGACACCCGTGCGTTCAGATCCTGCCTCTGTGACAGAACCGTCAAGATCTTCTCCGCCGTCAGCAAGACCTGAAATGAGGAAAAGGCCTTTTCCTTTTTTGGCCTGCCTCACCGTCTCCAACGAAGGGCTGGCCAAGGGAGGAGGAAAGGAGGATGGAGAACGCGCCGACAGCCAAACTCCCACCCAGGCGTCCAGAGAGTCCTTAACCAGAAGTAGAGGAGTCTTGGGCTTAGCTGACGGTCTGGGAACAGGAGCACTTTGGACCCGTGCCGCCGACTGATCCCACCAGTCCCTGGCCACCTTAAGGAACTGGTCTGCCTGGCCCGCCGTCCATGACATGCCCATCGAGCGCCGCGTCGACTCCTCACCCTTGGAGGAAAGGGAAGGAGGAAACAGGCCCGCAAACAAAGAGAGGACCGAGAGGGAGCGCGAGAGCTCGTCCACAGTCGGTAACGGCAAGGTAGGAGTAGGCTGGGTCGCTTGAGAGAGAGGACGGAAATGCCAGGAAGGAAGAGGAGAGTGGCATGACGTCCCCAAGCACACCACCTGACCAGGCACTGGAGTCGCCTCCCACTGGGAGGCCCCATCTTGGCGGAGTAAGATGGCTGACCCGGCGACCTGAGACACCTGCCAATCTGGAGGCACAAGAGCCCACGACTCCGGAAGAACCTCTGGCTCCAACTCCTCCTCCGAAGTGGGGGGCGTCCGAGACAGGGGACGAATCCACCCTGTACGGCTGAGATGCCGGACTAGAGAGGGGAAGAGGTGTAGCAGGGTGAGGGTCAGCCACCAGAGGAGAAGCTGAGGACTGGGCACACGCAGAGGAGCAGCAGAGGAGAGATGGGCCAAAATCCCCGAGAGGAGCTCGTGAATGTTAGGAGGCAGAGGCTCCGAGGGGGGGCAGGGGGAGCGGAAGGCGGCACCACTGGAGACGGATCCCTGGCCACGGGATCGTGAAGTACCGAAGATGGCCCTGGTACCGGCTCCTCCATGACTGAAGAGGGGGGGGAGGAGCAGCCAGCAGAGGACGGGCCTCCCACGATTGGCGCAGCGAAGTGTACTGGAGGCAAAGCTTATCCACCTTGCCCACAGATTAGAGAAATTTCACATTTTCTCAGCACTTCTCACACTTGTCAGTGTCAAACAAGAAGTCCTTTGAAACACAAGGACAATGGGGCACACACAAGTCATGGCCATCGCATGAAAACTCGGTATGCACACCCTTTGCCATCCGAGGAAAACTGGCACTTGGTAGTAGGCATGATGAACTGAAAAGATATCACATGTAAAACACTACCTTTTCGCCCCCAACACGGGTTTAGGAGACGCACAACACGGGTTTAGGAGACGCACAACACTTGGCGGCGCCAAAGACCGCAAAGTACGTTAAAACGCCATAAAAGTGGCTTAAAAACACTGCACACGCACAGGGAGCCGAACAGCAGAGGCCATGAGCAAACACTATGCCCCACCCCGAAAGAAAGGGCCAGTAACGCACTCGAGAACATTCGAGAACACCTGCCGGCTCCCCCACCATATGGTCACTATAAACACACATAATAAAAGCACCACACTGCACTAAAACACACGAAAAAGGCATAGCACAGTGTAATCCGTCCATAAATCCAAGATTCTTGCCAAAAAGCAAGAGGAAAAGCTGAAAAGAAACACCCAGACAAAACACCGGCTCTAAGAGCCGGCGATACAGGCGCAAGTGAGTGTAGGTCCGGCTACCACGAGCGCTGAAACATGGAATGGCGTCTTCTTATCAGGAGAGGGACCTCCCAGAGATAGAAAATGGGGAGGTCAGATATGGGGGTTTGGTTCTTATTGGTAGGGGTGACTGCGCTATTGTGATTGTAGGTAGGGGTTCTGTGCTATTGTGATTGTAGGTAGGGGTTCTGCGCTATTGTGCTGATTCTATTTTGAGGATAGTGTTTCCTATGTGCGTGGGGCCTCATTTATAATGAGATGTTTCAGCGATACCCTGAGGCGTAGTACTACACAGATAGTACATTGTGCACTTAGTTAGTACAGCTAAACCCGCACTTTAGCTGTCTGTACCTCAAAATAAAGGTAAAAATGCGTCCCAGTACTGAAGGGGTTAAATGAACAATGACATGAAGGAAATTCTGGATGAAATAAAAAGGGAGGGCAGCACCTTTAAGAGCAAATGTGAGAATTATGAACTGGAATTACCAGGATTACAGAATAAGCTAAACATAGTGTGGGGATACCAAAAGAGATGAGTGAAAACAAACTGGAAGAATGGAAAAAGGTCTGGGTAAAAGAGTAAGAAAAAGAAAAATAATTAATTTTGTGTAAATAATGAAGCAACAAATAAGGGAGAAAACGAAGGACACATTCATATAAGTGATCAAAGAAAAGGAAGAGATAGCAATAGGTGTGGTGAAAAAACGAAGTGTAAGGTTATATTTGGACTTCAAGTGAAAAAGAACCCAAGGAATTTATGAGGGAGGAGAAGGAGAAAGAGATGGTAAAGCAAATTATCTCAATGATCCATGATGAAGAACAGTCTTGAAAAAGAAATAGCAGAAATAGACAGACTTAGTAAATATAGTGAAGGGACTGAAAGACTACTAGAAATTAAGATGAGAGCACAAGTAGGAGTGAAGGAAATTTTGGTGAGGTCTGGAAAGCTGGTGGGTATGGCAGTGTATGAAAATATTTGGATAAAGAGAGATGAATTAGGAAGAAAGGGGAAAAGAGAGAAGACTAAGAAATTGAGTTAAGAAAAAAAACAAGAGAAAGATGAAGAACAAGAAGAAGAAATTCTTCTACTGGAGATTGCTAGATACGAGATTGAGGAAATAGTATGTTTGGGAAGGGGAAGAAAAGCGTTGAGTCATGCATGCAAACATGGATGGGTTTATATCAGGAAGGTTGGAAGTGAGAGATTATATATTAGAAAAAGAACCAGATGTGATATGTATAGTAGAAAGAAAGTTAAGTGAAGATGTCCAAGTGAATTTTAAGGAGCAGGGATACAATGTATAGAGGAGAGACGAGAAAAGCAGGAGTAGTATTGATAATGGACCAAGTGAATATATATGTGGAGGAGGTACAGTACGGAGATGGACTGGCAGAGTTTTTAAGCATAGCAATTAGGACCAGTGGAAGAGGAAGGAGTATCATAGTAACTTATGTCCCACTGAAGACATACATGAAGGCTTGATGTACACAGAAATGCAAATAGAAGTGCTAAACTGCCTGGACAATATGTTAAGGAAGGACAGAAGAGTGTGACATGTGGGAGATCTAAACTGCATGCAAACATGTAAATTGGGATGAATTGGATGTAATGCAGGAGAGGGACCTCCCAGAGATAGAAAACGGGATGTAGGGAGGTCGGATATGGGGGCTTGGTTCCTATTGGTAGGGGTGTTGGGGAGAAAAGGTTTTACAGTTGGCAATGGTAAACACATTGGATCAATAGGTAAAGGACTATACAAGATATAGAGGGGATGAACCATCTGTACTGGATTTGGTATTGGAAAAAAAAAAAAAAAAAAAAATGGAGCCTTGTCCAACTATCAAATATTATAGACCAATAAGAAAAGTGATCATGTGGTTTTAGAAATTGAATTAGAGGATCACAAAACTTTGAAATGTAATGAAGGATATAAAAAAAAGATTGAATTGCAGCAAGACAAATTTTAAAGGGTTAAGAAAATGTTATTTTTGTAGTATTGATTGTGAAGAAAATATGCAAGGCAAGACGGTCCAGAAGTGTGAAATACAGGCAAACCCTGCATAATGAATGGGTTAGGTTCCAAAAACAGTGTTCGTTATGCGAAAATTCATTGTATGGGGTCCTAGGATTAGTAAAAAAAAAAAAAAATAAATAAATAAAATAAAATAAAATGAAAAATCCGAACGTGTCGAATTTGGACACTGCAGTGGATGGTGGTGGTGGTGATTCGGCGGTGTTTTCAAACTCTGCCAAAATTTCCCAAAGAAAAATTATGTTATAGCAGGATTTGGCGTTCGTTATGTGATTTAAGGGTAATAAAACAAAATATTCGTTGTGGCGAAAATTTATTGTGTAAAAGTTCATTATGCCGGGTTTGCCTGTATTCCTAGATGAGTATGATAAGGGGATAAAGAGATATGTTCTGAATACAAAGTAAAAGAGAGCAAACACAGTTGGTGTAATGCTATATATGCAAGAGTTAAAAAGTGTAAGGATGCAGCTTGGAAAAAAAATTGAGAAAGCGATGGAATGAAGCAAATAAGAAACAGTGTTGTCATGTATTTTACATTGTATGTATTGATTTGAATCATCATTTCCTCTCTACTAGTTGAGAGGCCAACGACTGTTTGCTTAGCTTGTCTGTATGAAGCACTGATTCGTTCCCGCGACTCGTATCATTCGACCAGGCGTCGTGGCGTCCTGCCCACTCGGGGAAAGGCAGACACTGTTGGATTCGTGAGCAGAGCAGACGTTGGCCTGGTGGCTTGCTGAGGGAGTGCTTATTTGTGAAGTGTATGGTGTATATAATCCATCTGGGGTATCGTATGTTGTGTTCTCTTGTATCAATCTCATATAGACTTGCTGTATTCACTTTTCATTCATATTTGAGTTAAGACAAAAGTACGTGGTTCGGTTCAGTTAAAACATAATTGAGTGAGATTCTTACCTTGTAACTTAAGTGTGTTAATGGTGACTTATTTATTACACTATTTGCTTGTGTTGTGTTTTTGTGCATTGGTATTGTTTTTGTGTACATGAACTAATTGAACGGGAATCTTGGAATTATTTCTCTTTCGTGTGGTCAGCACTTGCCTCATTAAACCCTTGTTTAAGTTAACGTGTGTTTGGTTTACACTCTCTTTTTCAGAATCTGGAATAATATGTTCGTATGGGTGGTCTTTTGACTATTGGGTCACTTGTGTGTTACTTGTTCCTGAATAGGTCAACATTGTGGGTTTACCACTTTAATTTTATACCACCTCATATGTAACAGTGTAAAGAGGCTTCTTCTATCTTCTCTGTCACTTTTATCACTGCATATTCTATTGCAACATTACATTGTTTGAGGAAGATGCAATAACTTTATTAATTTATCTATTTTTACTAGTATTGAAAAATGACAAAGAGTTAGGAACAAAATAAGTTATGAGCAGCATTCTAAAACTTATCTTCTGTATGACTAGAATACATTCCAAAGATTTTAATGTTCACTATCTACTTTGGATGTTATTTTCTTTCACTGATCAATGTAGTAAACAAGCAATGAATTTTGCATTTTTACAACAGTGTACTAACCACACGTTGAACATTTCCAATCTTTTCATGAAGCAAGTATTCTTATGTTTTGAATATTTTGCCTTTTTTTTTCATGATTTTATGCTTTTAGAATATTTTAAACATTCAAGATTAGAACGAATTACCTGATTTATAGATATCAATGGTCAAACTTTTTAATACTCAAACAACCATTTGGAATGAATTAAGTTTGAGTATAGAGTCTCCACTGTATTTGAAACGTTTATAAGACTTCAAATACACAGCTGTCTGAGGCAACTGCCAGTAGCCCCTTCTCTGTTCCCTCCTACTTTCTCTATTCTCATTTTCATTCCAAAGCTGGATGTTGCGTCTATGTATGCAATGACTTAACTTGCTCTCGTGCCCACGCTCTTGAGTCTTCCGAATTTTCCACCATCTGGCTACGACTTAACAGTCACTCTCAAACTAAATTCATCTGTGCTGTTTATCTCTCCCCTAACTCTTCTGAATATAGTAAATTCTTCGACTACTTAACTTCTAAAGTGGAGCACATTCTGTCCCTCTACCCTTTCGCTGAGATTTTCATTCTTGGAGATTTCAATATTCACCACCAGCTTTGGCTTTCCTCTCCCTTCACTGACCACCCTGGTGAACTAGCCTTCAACTTTGCTATCCTCCATGACCTAGAGCAACTGGTGCAACACCCTGCTCGTATTCCTGATCGTCTTGGAGACACGCTCAACATTCTTGATCTCTTCCTCACCTCTAACCCTTCTGCTTATGCTGTCACTCTTTCATCTCCGTTGGGCTCCTCCAATCACAATCTCATTTCTGTATCTTGTCCTATTTCTCCAATCCTTCCGCAGGATCCCCCAAAGCGAAGGTGTCTCTGGCGTTTTACCTCTGCCAGTTGGGGAACCTGAGGAGGTATTATACTGATTTTACCTGGAATGATTACTGCTTTCGTGTCAAGAGACCCATCTCTTTGTGCTGAACACATAATAGAGGTGTTAGTGTCTGGCATGGAGGTGTACATTCCTCATTCTTTTTCTCAACCTAAACCTTCTAAACCTTGGTTTAACTTAGCCTGTTCTTGTGCTATACATGATAGAGAGGTTACCCACAAAAGGTACTTGAGCCTTCCATCTCCTGAATCTCATGTACTTTATATCTCTGCCCGGAATCATGCGAAGTCTGTTCTTCAACTTGCCAAACACTCTTTCATAAATAGAAAATGTCAAAATCTTTCAAACTCAAACTCTCCTCGTGACTTCTGGCATCTAGCCAAAAACTTCTCAAATAACTTCACTTCTTCATCTTTCCCTCCTTTATTTCATCCTGATGGCACCACTGCTATCTCTTCTGTCTCTAAAGCTGAACTTTTTTTCTCAAACCTTTGCTCACAACTCCACCATGGATGATTCTGGGCTTCTCCCTCCCTCTCCTCCTCCCTCTGACTATTTCATGTCTACAATCAAAATTCTATGTAATGATGTTTTCCATGCCCTCGCTGGTCTAAACCCTTGCAAGGCTTATGGACCTGATGGGGTCCCTCCTATTGTTCTTAAAAACTGTGCTTCCGTGCTTGCACCTTGCCTGGCCAAACTCTTCCAATTTTGTCTATCGACTTCTACCTTTCCTTCCTGCTGGAAGTTCGCCTACATTCAGCCTGTTCCTAAAAAGGGTGACCATTCTAACCCTTCAAACTACTGTCCTATAGCTTTAATCTCTTGCTTGTCTAAAGTTTTTTAATCTATCCTGAATAGGAAGATTCTCAAACATCTGCCACTTCACAATCTTCTGTCTGATCGCCAGTATGGCTTCTGTCAAGGTCGCTGTACTGGTGATCTTCTGGCTTTCTTTACTGAGTCTTGGTCATCCTCTTTTAGAGATTTCGGTGACACTTTTGCTGTAGCATTAGACATATCAAAAGCTTTTGATAGAGTCTGGCATAAAGCTTTGATTTCAAAACTGCCCTCCTACGGCTTCTATCCTTCCCTCTGCAACTTTATCTCAAGTTTCCTTTCCTACCGCTCTATTGCTGCTGTGGTAGACGGCCACTGTTCTTCTCCTAAATCTATTAACCCTTAAACTGTGGCGATCGCTTATATAATCAAGCCTCTCGAGTACTGTGACGCAGCGATCGCTTATGTAATCATGAATTTTCGTGGGAATGTTTTGAATTTTCGTGGCGCATTTCCCTTCAGACCTGCTCTTGTGACTCCTCCCTACTTAGTGTTGCCATTATGAGGGCTCCAGATACTATAACAAGGGCCTCACTTGAGTTTTCACGGAAAAGTAGGAGACACCTGGCAACTCCTCGTGACTCGTCGGGTAGAATCCAGCCTTGAGTATCATAGAAAACATAGAAAACTTTATGGGGAGACCAAATTATGCTATAGTTTATTACTTCTATCTCAATCAAGAGATTATTATTATATCAGCTTCTTACGGCATAGGGACAACTATCCTAGTAGCATTTTGAGCTGTGGTATTTTACAGAGGACTTGTGTCTGCAGGACACACAGAAACACACACACACACACACACACACACACACACACACACACACACACACTGAGGAAGTGGTTCATAACCCAGAAAAGTACAGCAAGAAAGGACTAAAGAAACTTACGTATGAGCGGAATGTAATGTATTCCAACATAAATGGAGTGATATCGGGGATTTTAGAACTCAACGATTACTTGAGGGACAAGAACCCAGATATTGTGGGTCTTACTGAAACAAAACTGAGAGAGGGAGAAGACCTGATGATGGTTGGAGAAGGAAATATAATGTTTGGAAAAGAAATAGAGTAGGTAAGATGGGAGGAGGAGTGATGTTGCTGGTTAAAAAGATATAAAGGTGGATCAAGTGAAAGAAGGTATGGGAAAGGCAGAAGTGCTAAAGATCAGAGCAGAAACTAATGAAGGAAAAAGAGGCACTACATAGTGGTGTACGTACCACCTAAGACAAATGCATGGTCAGTACAGGAATATGAAGAAATGATAAGAGATACAGGAACATGTCTGGAAGAAATGTTGGGTGGCTGTGAACGAACTATAATGATGGGAGATTTTAATTGTAAAGAGGTGTGTTGGGAAGACTGGTCAATGGAAGGATCAGAGACAACATGGGAAATACACTATTGACACTGGCAATGGAAAATGTGTTAACTCAGTGGGTCAAAGAAGATACTAGGTTTGGAGGAGAGGGAGCATCGTCAAGACTGGACTTGGTCTTTAGTACAGAGCCAATGGTCATTGAGGAGATGAGGGTGGAGTGCCCTTTAGCAAAGAGTGATCATGCAGTTTTGGAGTTCAAGGTGATAGATGAAGAGAAATCTAGAAGAAATGAAGAATATAAAGTGGGAAGATGGAATTATGCCAAGACAGATTTTGGAAACCTAAAGAAATTCTTTCAAGAGACAAATTGGATGAAATTCAAGAGTGCTAAGGAGCAAATGAAAAGTGGAAGGAATTTATAAAAATATACAAAGAAGGTGAGAAAAATTTGTACCAATAAGACAACATAGAGAAGTTGGAAAGCAGGACTGGTTTAACGATAGATGTGAAAAGGCTAGAACAAGAAAAGAGGATGCATGGAAGAGGTGGAGAAGGAAAAGACGGATTAAGCAGTGGGAAAGTTACAAAAGAGCAAGAAATGAATATGTGTTGATTAGAAGAGAAGAAAGAAAGAAACAAGAAAAGGATATAATTGATAAATGTAAAGACCAACCAAGGCTTTTTACAGACATGTGAACAACAACATCAAAAATAGAGAAAGTATTGAAAGTTTAGAAGTAAATGGAGTATGCAGTGAGGATCCCAGGAAATGGCAGAGGCTATGAATGGATGCTTTCGGAAGGTATTCACAAAGGAGACTGCTTTTGACAAACCACTGGTAATGGAACAGAAAGGGATTATGAAGGAGTTTCAAGTAACTGTGGAGGAGATCAAGAATATGATGGGGAGTTTAGAAGTGAGAAAAGCTGTGGGACCTGATGGGGTATCAGGATGGATTTTAAGAGAATGCAGGAGCAACTGGCAGAAAAAGTTTGTGAAGTAATTGATGCCTCATTAAGGGAAGGTGTAGTGCCCCAAGACTGGAAAAGAGCTAACATTGTCCCAATTTATAAATCAGGTAACAAGAGAGACCCATTGAACTATAGACCAGTGTCACTTACAAGTGTGGTAGCTAAGATGTGTGAGAGGGTGGTGAAGAATAGATGGACAGACTTCTTGGAGAAAAATGACATACTTTGTGAGTGTCAATTTGGTTTTAGAAAAGGGCGTTCATGCACGACAAACCTGATATGTTACTATTCGAGGGTGATAGATGTAATACAGGAAAGAGATGGTTGGGCTGATGGAATATATCTGGATTTAAAAAAGGCCTTTGATAAGGTACCACACGGAGACTGATCTGGAAACTTGAAATGGTAGGAGGAGTGCATGGCAGTTTACTAAAATGGATGGAAGACTTTTGGTAGGAAGAGAAATGAGAACAATAATTAAGGACAGACCATCAGAATGGGGCTTGGTGGAGAGTGGAGTTCCACAGGGATCAGTGTTGGCACCAGTAATGTTCGCGGTCTACATAAATGACATGGTGGATGGGGTGTCCAGTTATGTGAGCCTATTTGCAGACGATGCAAAATTGTTAAGAAAAGTGAGATGTGACAAAGATTGCGAACTACTCCAGGAAGACTTGGACAGAATATGGAAATGGAGCTGTACATGGCAAATGGAGTTCAACACGACAAAATGCAAGAAATTAGAGTTTGGCAAGAGTGAAAGAAGAATCAGGAGTATGTACAAGATAGGAAATGAAGACATAAAACCAGTCATGAAGAAAAAGACCTTGGGGTGACAATTACCAATGACCTATCGCCAGAGAGACATATAAACAAAATAATTGGAGAAGTATTGAACTTATTGAGGAACATAAGAGTGGCGTTCAGATATTTAGATGAAGAAATGATGAAGAAAATAATTACTGCAATGATAAGACCAATGCTTGAATATGCAACAATACAGTGGGCTCGAACTTAAAGAAACACATAAGGAAACTAGAGAAAGTACAGAGGGCTGCAACAAAAATGGTGCCTGACTTAAGAGATTTGACTTATGAAGACAGACTGAACAGAATGCAACTTCCGACCCTGGAAAACAGAAGAGAAAGGGGAGACCTGATAGCAATATACAGAGTGATGATTGGCATGGAAAAATGGATAGGGAAGATCTGTGTATGTGGAATGAAAGAATGTCGAGAGGGCATGGGAAAAACTAAAATGGCCACTTATAGGAGAGATGTGAAAAATATAGCTTCCTCATAGAAGGGTGGAAGCATGGAATAGTTTAGACGTGGAAGTGGTCAACGCAAGGAATATTCATGATTTTAAGAAAAAGCTGGACATTAATAGATATGGAGACGGGACAACACGAGCATAGCTCTTTTCCCGTATGTTACAATTAGGTAAATACAATTAGGTAAATACACACACACACACACACACACACACACACACACACACACTGATCCTGAAACTGATCCTGAGAGAAGAATATGACTTTAGAAGCACAAGATCACATAGTAAGAAACTAAGGAAGGGACGATGTCTGAGAGATGTTAAAAAATTTAGTTTCCCGCAAAGATGTGTTGAGACTTGGAACAGTTTGAGTGAGGAAGTGGTGTCAGCAAAGAGTGTACATAGTTTTAAAGAAAAATTAGATAAGTGTAGATATGGAGACGGGACCACACGAGCATAAAGCTCAGGCCCTGTAAAACTACAACAAGGTAAATACAGCTAGGTAAATACACACGCACACACACACAGATAAAGTTCTATCATACATATATATGTACAAAACATATGTACAGAAGACTCGTATCATGTAGGATACGCAGAAACATGCACACATTGATTAACGGAATGGATGAAGTGGATAATGAGAAACTGATCCTGAGAGAAGAATATGACTTTAGAAGCACAAGATCGCATAGTAAGAGACTAAGGAAGGGACGATGTCTGAGAGATGTTAAAAAATTTTGTTTCCCGCAAAGATGTGTTGAGACTTGGAACAGTTTGAGTGAGGAAGTGGTGTCAGCAAAGAGTATACATAGTTTTAAAGAAAAATTGGATAAGTGTAGATATGGAGACGGGACCACACGAGCATAAAGCCCAGGCCCTGTAAAACTACAACTAGGTAAATACAACTAGGTAAATACAAACACACACACACACACACACACACATTCGAGAGACACGGTTGAGGCGGACGACTGGCGCAGTTCCGACGATCAGCTGATCTTCACTACACCTGTTGTATAGTATTTACAGTGGCCTGGGCAGGTAGTGTGGACTCATTTTTTTTTTTTTTTTTCTCCATGAAATCAATTATTAAAGAATAATAAGTGAAAAAGATATTCCATCCAAATGCAGACATGAGAATAGAGAAGGGGCTGATGATGACTATGTCGGTGAGGGAGAACAGCGTGATTCAAGGGTTTGATACGACGACAACTTCACTACTTAAGAGAGTGTCAAATATTGAATGTAAACTAGATAAACTGATAAAGGAGAAGATGGAAATGAAAGAGAATAAAGAACAGGAAATGGAGTTTATAAGACTGAGAGAAAGGATAAGAAAAGTGGAAGAAAATGAAGCTAGGCTAAGAGCGGAAAACGAAGAACTAAAAAAGGAAGTAGCTAACTACAAGAAGCAGATGGAAGAAGGACTCGGTAAAGCCGAGAAAGAAAAGGAGAAGCTGAAAGATCTAGTAAACAAGGAAGAGGAAAGAGTACAGAACGTGATTAAAAAAGAAGTACAAGCATGGAGAGTCCAAGATAAGAAAGATAAGGCCGATTTTCAGGAGGTGATTCAAGAACAACTTAAAGAAAAAGAAGAAAATATGACAAACAAAATGATAGGAGTCCTCAAGACAAAAGAAAATCTAGTTAGAGAAATTGCAGAAAAAAAGAAGAGTGTAGTCGTATTTGGAATAAAAGAAAAAAATATAAAATATAGACCAAAAAGAGAAAAAGAAGAAATGAAATCAGTCAAAGACCTACTGAAGAATCTTAATGACGAAGATAGGTAGAACTTGGAAGAGGAAGTAGAAGAAATAAACAGAATGGAACCATATCAAGAAGGAAAAACGAGACCAATTAAAATATTACTAAAATCACAAGCAGCAACAGAAGAAATATCATATAGAATAACAAAACTTAGAGAAACAGAAGGCTGCAAGGATATCTATATAAAGAAAAATAGAAATGAGGAAGAAAGGAAGAGTTACAATGAACTGGCAGCAGCAGTAAGGGAAAAGAATAATGAAAGGTCAGAAGAGGAGAAGAAGGCATTTTTTTGGAGAGTTCTAGGAGACAGGATAAGGAAATGGTATATAAACGAGAAGGAAGAGAAAAAAGTGGAACAAGTTTAACTAAAAATGATAAAGGCAAAAGACTAAAAATGATGTATACAAACATAGACGGGTTTTATCAAGTAAATTAGAATTAAGAGATTACATAAGGAAAGAAAATCCAGATATTGTATGCCTGGCTGAAACAAAACTAAATGAGGAAATCAAAATTGTCTTGGATAATAGGTATAATGTATGGAGAAGAGACAGAGTGGGTAAAGGAGGAGGAGGAGTCATGATAATGTTAAGGAAGGAGATAGTGATCAATCAAGTGGAATGTGGGGAAGGAAAAGCAGAAGTATTGTATATTAAGATGCATATTAATAAAAAAGAGATAACAATCATTGTAACATATGTGCCACCAAAAACAAATTCATGGACCAATCAAGAATATAAAGACATGAGAGATGACACAATAAAGAGTCTAATGAGAATTGTTAGAGAAAGGAGAAAAGAGATATTAGTAGGAGATTTCAACTGTAAAGAAGTGGACTGGGAAAATTATGAAAGTGGTATGGGGGAAGAAGCCTGGGGAGAAAGATTCTTAAACCTAATGATAGACAATATGATGGACCAGAGAGTAAAGGAATGCACAAGATTCAGAGGAAACGACGAGCCGGCGAGATTGGACCTAGTTTTTACAAGGGGTATACAAATGAATGACGATATAAGATATAAGTGCCCATTGAGAAAGAGTGACCATGTAATATTAGAAATGGATATAGAAGAGAGAAAGGAAGATAGAGACGATTCATACAAAGGAGACCGATTAAATTACAGAAAGGCTGATATTGAGAATCTCAAGAACTATTTTAAAAACGTAGACTGGGAGGAGATGGAAAACTCAGAGACAATGCAAGACAAATGTAACTTATTTTTGGAAATATACAAAACAGGAGTCAGGTGAATATGTCTCAAAATATAGACCAAAAGAAGAAGGAAAAAAAGATTGGTTTAATGCAAGGTGTGCTAGGGCAAAGGAGAAAAGAGATGGAGCATGGAAAAGGTGGAGGAAAAATAGGAATCCAACAAACAAGGAAAACTTCAAGGCAGCGAGAAATGAATATGTTAAGGTGAGGAAGGAAGAGGAAAAGAACTTTGAAAAAGATATTGTCGAAAAATGTAAGGAGCAACCAAAATTGTTCTATAGATTCATAAATGGAAAAATTAGGCAAAAAGAAACAATAGAAAGGTTAAAAGGAGAGAACGGGATGGTGGAAGACCCAAAAAGTATGGCAGAACTACTAAATAAAAAATTCCAGGTCTTTACTAAAGAATCCAAATTTGAGAGGCCACAGGGTAATAGAGACAATCTATATGAAAGAGATTAAAGTAACCAAGCTTGAAATAAAAGAGTTAATGAAGGAACTGGATGAAGAGAAGGCAATGGGACCGGATGAAGTCTCAGGCAGAATACTGAAAGAATGTAGGGAAGAACTAGCAAGTCCTATATACAACATCATAAAATGCTCAATAGAAAATGGAACAGTGCCAGTAGAATGGAAAAGAGCTGAGGTGGTTCCCATATATAAGAGTGGAAGGAAAGAAGAACCTTTAAATTACAGACCGGTATCAATAACTAGTGTAATATGCAAGATGTGTGAAAGAATAATAAAGAAACAATGGATCGAGTTCGTTGAAAACAACAAATTAATATCAAATAGCCAATTTGGTTTTAGAAAAGGACGGTGTTGTGTAACTAATTTATTGAGTTTCTATTCTAGAATAGTTGATAGAGTACAAGAGAGAGAGGGATGGGTTGACTATATCTACTTGGATTTAAAAAAGGCGTTTGACAAAGTGCCACACTCAAGATTACTGTGGAAGTTAGAGGAGAAGGGTGGCTTAAGAGGAAGCACATTGAGATGGATAGAAAATTATTTGAGGGGGAGAGAAATAAGGACGGTAGTTAAAGATATGAAGTCCAAGTGGAGAGC
>NC_059263.1:12858265-12923265 GCF_017591435.1 Portunus trituberculatus | reverse complement strand
CAGTGACAACGTTTTGCCTTTCTGCCTTTGGGGTGTCTTATTTTATATGGATGTCGATATCTAAGTAAGTTGTGTATATGCACTAAAACATTGATATTCACTACCATAACTCTCAGTCTTCCAGTAAACAGAGAAAATGTGCAGGGCTCGCTGCATATTAATTTGGCACCAACGCCAACGAGCCGAAAGCTTCATCAAGGAACTGGCTTTCCATATAGTTTCCTGATGTTTAGTAAACACCGCTGCCCAAAAATGAAAACCTTAGCACTGACAGTCTTCGAATCACTGAGAGGTAGCAACAAATGGTTAGTTTACTGGACGCAAATGCGTTGAATTTCGAAGATGGTTTCCGCAATGTTGATATTCATAGGGGTGGTAAATGTATTGAATTTAGGACTAACGTGAAGTCTCGAGAGGATTTCGAACGCTGGAGGGAGTTTTTTTCTAATTTAAATCTAGCATGTGTTTTAAACTCCTAGAAATTGTACTCATGTGTCAAGAAGGTGTTTCGCCAACAGCTGATATGTCACTACGGAACAAAACACCAATGAGTGAAGAAGACTTCTACTGGGTAAGTATATTGGGAATTATTGTTAGGTTACATTACACATTTTTTCTGTTTACTGGATGATTGAGAGTATTGGTAGTTAAATATCAATGGTTTAGTGCATAAATAAAACTTTAGATATCGGCACTCAGTGACACTAAAATAGCTATCAATAATGTTATTATATGAATGTTAAATATTGAAAATCTTTGGTTCTTTTGATTACAATAGTATTTCTACAGGGCAGGTGATGACATCATGGGTTGACAATACGAGTACTTGCCTCCGCTGAACTCAGGCTGTGATTGGCTCTAATTTCGTCCGCGGGACGAGTCCTTCCAGACTTAGTAAATAACTTACTGGTCAGCACTGGGCTTCACGTTAGGATGAAGCAGACTGATGTGAGGCGCGGTACTGGAAATGGCTGAATGTCTCGGTGGCGCTACCCACCCACAGCGACCGCAGGCGAGACATGAGAGGTGATGATGGGGAGACTGGCTTGGCTGGTGGCTCATGAACTGCAGGGAGAGGCTTGGGGGCTGGGGTAGTATTGCGCCAGTGAGAGGGAGAGAAACAGAGTTGCCAGGGTACTGGTGTAGCATACCGCCCAGCGGAGAGGAGAAAGAGAGAAGCAAGGGTGTTGTGTATCGCCCGGGAGACAGGAGAGAGAAAGAGAGAGGCCAGGATACTGGTGTAGCTTAACGCCCGACAGAGAGGAGGTAGAAGGAGCAAGAGAGAGAAAGATGTTCAGGAGCATGGAGATCTCGCTCCTTATAAACCCCTCGGGCCTCGGCTGTGTTCGGCTTCCTGCTGTAGTGCTGTCTTTAGCTTCACAATCATTAGAACAGTTAGCATGAAAATAGCGATAAAAGATAGCAAGAGGTGCAGCATTCCGGCGGTGAGAAAGAGGCTGAAGACAGTCAGAGGAGGGGAATTGATGAGACGAAAAGCTTTTGATTCCACCCTAACGAAACTGTGTGAGTGGAACCCATCCAAACATAAATCCATACAAGGACGGATAAGGCCCTTATACAAAGTTAGCAGTGTCGCGGTAAAAGACGGAATCGTCGGCGGATCTTGGTGCGGCAAGCCAACTCACAGATGAACGATACCACTGCGATGAACACCCCTGAGGAGAAAAAACAGTACGGTATGTACGAACAAAAGATCAACAAATAATATACATATTTTCATATAAAGACGAGAAAATCTGAGTGCTTACTTAAATAATAAATGATTATTTCACAAATGGTTGGATTGTGGTGAAGAAAAAATAAACGGATGATATTTTGTCTCAGTTTAGGCCTACATTTGGCTTTCTTTCATAAACAAATTAATTAAAGGTAATTCAATTTTTTTTTATGGACAAATTTGACTAAACATCTGCTTTATATTCTGAGCATAAACTATTGATTTTTTCCTTTTCTATTTTTTTGTTTTGTTTTTGTTTCACGAGCAAATAACCTATTCAATTATGTAAAATCATCATATGCAACCAGAAGAGGAAACTTGAATATAGAGTGCCATCAGTTTCGAACATTTTCTTTTTGATTAATCAGTTTTTTTCATATAAGAGAGGATATCTTGCCAAGGCCAACAAAAAGAGTGCACAGAAAAGGCCCACTTATACTCGTAGTTGCCAATCGCATGCAGAGCCGGGAAAGGTAGCCAAAAGAAAGGAATAAATGTCTTGAAACCACCTTCTTAAATTACTTAATGTCATAGAAAGATGCAAATACAGTAACAGGTAGGGAGATCCAGAGTTTGCAGAAAAAGATATGAATGATTGAAATAACTGGTAACTCTTGAGGTGGACAGAATAGGGGCGAGAGGAAGAAGAAAGTCTTGTGCAACAAGGTTGCGGGAAGATGAGAGGCATGTAGTTAACAACATCAGAAGAACAGTTTGCATGAAAGTATAGGTAGAGGATAAGTATGAGATGCAACATTGCTTCAGTGAGAGACAGGCCGAAGACAGTCAGTCAGTTAAAGAAGAGGAATTGAAAAAACAAAAATAACTTTTCATTCCACCCTATCTTATAAGACTGTGTGAGTGGAACCTTCCACACATGCGAAGAATGCGCCATACATGGACGGATAAGACCCTTGTACGGAGTTAGCAGTTGGGGGATGAGAAAAACAGGCAGAGACACCTCAGAACGCCTATCTTCATAAAGCTGTTTTAGCAAGAGATGATATATGTAGTTTCTAGTTTATATTATAAGTAAAAGGCAGACCGTGGATATTCAGTGTTAAAGGGAGGCACAGTTGTGTCAAGGAAGAAGAGGGGGCAGTTGTCTGGAAGGTTGTGAAGATTAGATAGACGGATAAATTGAGTTTTTTTCTCTGCCTCAATCAGAAATCTCAGAGATTAGAAGTCAGGTGTTACATGGCGTGGCGTCCCTACATGACTTGTTTATTCCTGAAAGACTGGTCGTTTCTGAATAGTTGTGGAAAAGTGTAGGATGATATCATTACTGTAGGAGTGGATAGGATAAGAAGTTTGGTTTAGATCATTGATGAATAATAGGAAGAGAGTGGGTGAAAGGACAGAACCCTAAGGAATACCATTGTTATTAGATTTAGAAGAAAGGTGGCTGTCTACTACAGCAATAACAGTACGATCGGGGAGGAAATTTAAGAAGATGAAGTTGCAGAGCAGAGGTTAGAAGGCGTAAAGGGTAGTTTGGTCTTCAAACATTGTATCCATATATCTAAACACGTTAGACTGTAATTTTCTTTGGTCAGCAACTGTGGAATTATGTGCCTGTTGCCATAAGAAATGTTAATACTGTTAGCTATTTTGAGTTAAATTAAAGAACATTTCACTTAGCTTAGCAGTTCATAGATTTCACTGGATATCAGATTTATCATACGGTATGGTTTATGAAATAATGTATAAATCTTTCTGTCTTTTTGTATATATACCACTGATAGTACATGTGTATGTGTCAGTGAAGGAGAATGTATGCCCTGCTATGCATGTCAATAACTTATGTAAGCTTGTAAATGCGAGTAAGCATATGATTGGATTACTGTTATACGTATGTGCAAGTACATGTCTGTGTCTATGACGCTGGAGTATTTGTACTTAAATATGTATGCATATAGAATTGGGTGATGTACGACTGGATGTATTATGTATTTACTCTTATGCATTTTTGCATATACTGTTGCCAGGTGAAGTCTAATATAGAGACAGACAGTACCTATGAAGATCGTATATATATTAATTCTATTTTGTAATGATATATGGCAATAGACTTTACTCTGTGCACACAAACTCATTTGTCACTCACCTCCAAGGAAGACACAAAACACGCCATAAAAGTCCAACATCTCTAGGGGCCGGTGAGTGTTATGATCGTGTCTGAAGGACTCGGGTGTCATGCAGATGGACCAGTAGGGAATGGCACGCTCATAAAGGTGCAAAAGTATACCTGATTCTTGCAGTCTTTCGAGGCTGAAATTAGTGTAATATCATTAAATATTGCCTAACTTTTCTATTGTCGAATTTCTTAATGAGCTATAAACATCATTTCAGTGACGCCAACGCTATGTTAACTTTAAGAAAATTTGAGTGTGGAATATGATGTTGACTGCCATCATGTCAATGTATGCTGTGACGACAAAATAACTGAGTGTGGAATAGTGATGCTGACTGCTAACATGTCAGTATATATATATATATATATATATATATATATATATATATATATATATATATATATATACATATATATATAGTGGAGACTCAATACTCGAACGTCTAAATAGTCGAACTTTTCAATAGTCGAACGCAAAAGTTCGCCTTAATACTCGAAAAAAATATCTATTAGTCGAACGTCAGTCCAAGTGGCTGTAAACAAAGGGTCTCTCCCTTCCCACCGCCCCACGCGCCCCACCGTACCACAGCAGCCAGTTGATCCTTAGCTGTCGTAAGAATAACATTGTCTTGTGCTTTCTCTCCGTTTTTTTTTTTTCATTTAGAAGCTTACAATGGCACCGAAAAGGCTTGTTAGTGGTGAGAATAAGCCTACAAGAAAGAATGTAGTGACAACAATCGAGAGGAAAAAGGAGATTATTGATAAATACAAAAAAGGAGGAAGAATAACTGATCTTGCAACTGAATATTGTATGGCAAAATCTACAGTAGCCACAATACTGAAGAAGACAGAGCTCATTAAAAGAGCTGATGTGGCGATTGGTGTGAAACGGCAATTTAAGTGACCTGCGGCAGTGGAAGAAATGGAATGGAAAAATGTTGGTTGGGTAAACCAAAGGCAGATGACTGGTGATTCTTTGTCAAAGGGCATAATTTGTGCGAAAGCTAGGCTGCTGCATCATGATCTTATTTTTGATACTACATCTGACTCCAATGATGAAATTAACCCCTAAAACTCGGGACACGTCATAGACGTTCATCAGGCAAAACTCGGTGCACGTCGATAGACGTTTAGGCATTTTAGGGGTATATTTTGGCTATTTTTCTTACGTTTTTTGAGCTGACAGCACTCATCATGAGTAAACATAATCCTATACGTCACTGCGTCCCCAACTCCCACGATGGGTGATCGGAGCGCCAAGCGACAGTGATTTCACGGTGTCCGATTCCGCCACCTCTAACGCGCGCCTTACTCTACACCTCGGGTCTCTCGCCATGATGCGAGGAGACAACTTTTGAATGAGAGTGGTATCAGAAGGGCTTTGGAATTAACAGTTTCTACAATAATAGAGAGTGAAGATAGTGATGTTCTGCTCTGATACGGATATAGGAGGTTCAATCACCGAGGGGGAGGACAATCCACCACCACCACCACCACCAACTCCTATTGTGTGTATTATATATATTTTTTTTTCCAAAAAATATACAAATTAGATCACTTTGCAAACATTATGATTGAGAGAGAGAGAGAGAGAGAGAGAGAGAGAGAGAGAGAGAGAGAGAGAGATAGAGTATATATATATATATATATATATATATATATATATATATATATATATATATATATATATATATATATATATATATATATATATATATACATATATAGTGGAGGAGGTAGCTGACACCTACCGAAACGATAACCTAATATCCCAGTGAGATCTAATAGCATTAGTTCAGGGGGTGCTGTGAACCTTCCATTAAAGCTAGTTGTGATCTCGCTGAACGTTTCCCTTTGTGTCTCACAACTCAAGGGGGCAGTCACAGCCTACCCTCTAAAGACAGCTCTCCTCCTTCACACAAAACGACATTGACTTACCACACATACACCCTTCACTTGAAAATCAAAATTTAAAATGACCTCAAATGCCTTGACACTTCCCTCAACTTTTTTCTATATTAACTTCTGCAACATTCGCGGTCTTAGATCTAATTTTCAATCTGTGGAACACCACCTCTCCTCTACTAAACCTCATCTTCTTTTCCTCACCGAAACATAGCTAACTGAGGCAACTGACAGTAGCCCCTTCTCTGTTTCCTCCTACTTTCTCTATTCTCATTTTCATTCCAAAACTGGATGTTGCGTCTATGTGCGCAACGACTTAAATTGCTCTCGTGCCCACTCTCTTGAGTCTTCCGAATTTTCCACTTCGGCTTCGACTTCATAGTCACTCTCAAACTAAATTCATCTGTGCTGTCTATCTCTTCCCTAACTCTTCTGACTATAGTGAATTCTTCGACTACTTAACTTTCTAAGTGGAGCACATTCTGTCCCTCTACCCTTTCGCTGAGATTTCCATTCTTGGAGATTTCAATGTTCACCACCAACTTTGGCTTTCATCTCCCTTCACTGACCATCCTGGTGAACTAGCCTTCAACTTTGCTATCCTCCATGACCTAGAGCAACACCCTACGCGTATTCCTGATCGTATTGGAGACACGCCCAACATTCTTGATCTCTTCCTCACCTCTAATTCTTCTGCTTATGCTGTCACCCTTTCATCTCCGTTGGGCTCCTCCGATCACAATCTCATTTCTGTATCTTGTCCTATTTTCCAATCCTCCACAGGATCCCCAAAGCGAAGGTGCCTCTGGTGTTTTGCCTCTGCCAGTTGGGGGGACCTGAGGAGGTATTATGCTGATTTTCCTTGGAATGATTATTGCTTCCGTGTCAGAGACCCATCTCTTTGTGCTGAACGCATAACAGAGGTGGTTGTGTCTGGCATGGAGGCGTACATTCCTCATTCTTTTCTCAACCTAAACCTTCTAAACCTTGGTTTAACTCAGCCTGTTCTCGTGCTATACATGATAGAGAGGTTGCCCACAAAAGGTACTTGAGCCTTCCATCTCCTGAATCTCAAGCACTTTATATTTCTGCCCGGAATCATGCCAAGTTTGTTCTTCAACTTGCCAAACACTCCTTCATAAATAGGAAATGTCAAAGTCTTTCAGACTCTAACTCCCCTCGAGACTTCTGGCATCTAGCCAGAAACATCTCAAATAACTTCACTTCTTCATCTTTCCCTCCTTTATTTCATCCTGATGGCACCACTCTTCTGTCTCTAAAGCTGAACTCTTCTCTCAAACCTTTGCTCACAATTCCACCTTGGACGATTCTGGGCTTGTCCCTCCCTCTTCTCCTCCCTCTGACTAGTTCTTGTCTACAATTAAAATTTGCTGGCCTAAATCCTCGGAAGGTCTATGGTCCTGATGGGGTCTCTCCTATTGTTCTCAAAAACTGTGCTTCCGTGCTTGCACCTTGCCTGGCCAAACTCTTTCAACTTTGTCTATCTACTTCTACCTTTCCTTCCTGCTGGAAGTTTGCCTACATTCAGCTTGTTCCTAAAAAGGGTGACCGTTCTAAATCCTCAAACTTTAATCTCTTGCTTGTCTAAAGTTTTTGAATCTATCTTGAATAGGAAGATTCTCAAACGTCTGTCACTTCACAATCTTCTGTCTGATCGCCAGTATGGCTTCCGTCAAGGTCGCTCTACTGGTGATCTTCTGGCTTTCCTTACTGAGTCTTAGTCATTCTCTTTTAGAGATTTTGGTGAAACTTTTGCTGTTGCGTTAGACATATCAAAAGCTTTTGATAGAGTCTGGCATAAAGCTTTGATTTCAAAACTGCCCTCCTACGGCTTCTATCCTTCTCTGCAACTTTATCTCAAGTTTCCTTTCCGACCGCTCTATTGCTGCTGTGGTAGACGGCTACTGTTCTTCCTAAACCTATTAATAGTGGTGTTCCTCAGGGTTCTGTCCTGTCACCCACTCTCTTTCTATTCATTAATGACCAAACTTCTTGCCCTATCCACTCCTACGCTGATGATACCACCTACATCTTTCCACGTTCTTTCAGAGACGTCCAACCCTTCAGGAAGTCAACAGATCACGCGGGACGCCACGGAACGCCTGACTTCCGATCTTTCTAAGATTTCCGATTGGGGCAGAGAAAATCTAGTAGTTTTCAATGCCTCAAAACTCAATTCCTCCATCTATCAACTCGACACAACCTTCCAGACAACTATCCGCTCTTCTTCAATGACACTCAACTGTCTCCCTCTTCCACAATGAATAAATATCCTCGGTCTGTCCTTTGCTCATAATCTTAACTGGAAACTACACATCTCATCTCTTGCTAAAACAGCTTCTATGAAGTTAGGTGTTTTGAGGCGTCTCCGCCAGTTTTTCTCGTCCTTCCAACTGCTTACTCTGTATAAGGGCCTTATCCGTCCCTGTATGGAGTACTCTTCGCATGTTTGGGGGGGTTCTAGTCACACAGCTTTGCTTGATGGGGTGGAATCGAAAGCTTTTCGTCTCATCAACTCCTCTCGTCTAACTAACTGTCTTCAGCCTCTTTCTTACCACCGAAATGTTGCATTCCTTTCTATCTTTTATCGCTATTTTCATGGTAACTGTTCTACTGATCTTGCTAACTGCATGCCTCCCCTCCTCCTGTGGCCACGCTGCACAAGGCTTTCTTCTTCCTCTCATCCCTTTTCTGTCCAACTCTCTAACGTAAGAGTTAACCAGTACTCTTAATCATTCATCCCTTTCACCGGTAAATTCTGGAACTCCTTTCCTGCATCTGTATTTCCGACTTCTTTTAAGAGGGAGGTATCGAGGCATTTGCTCCAGAATTTTGGCTGACGCTTTTGCACTTTTTGGAGAGCCAGCACTCAAGTGGGCCTTTTTCTTTAACTCTTTCTTTTTTTGCCCTTGGCTGGCTCTCTTCCCTACGTAAGAAAAAAATACGTAAAAAAAAAAACAAGTAAATCTGAAGTAAATCTGAAGGTCTGGAAAGTGTTTGCATAACAAATCAGTTATTTCCTTCCTAACATGATAGCTGATATGAAACTGGAAAGGTAATTTGAGGTACCTAACTGATATGTCATCAATTAATTCTCTTGTATCTGTTGCTAAATGTATTGCACGAAAACTGTTTTATTTATTTATCTATTTTTTTTTTCAAATAACGTCAATGGATATATTAATTGAATGTAAAATATTCTTATCAAAATTTATCCAAGGGCTACGCATAGAACAGGCCGTATACAGTAAAGTTGTTAAATGAGTTGATTTTATAAATGTTGGGAAGAATGGATGTATAGTTAAGTCAGAAGCCTGTTAAGGTTTTTTTTTTTATCCTATATAGTATACATCAGTGACGACCATATTCACTATTTTTTACTACCCCATCCAATAAAGGAAGGCAGCTATTTTCTTCTAGTTCTACTGTGGAATTGATTTTCTTATATTGTAGATTTGAAAATTCATGAAACTTTTTATGGGTGATTCATCTTTAAATATATATATATATATATATATATATATATATATATATATATATATATATATATATATATATATATATATATATATATATATATATATATATATATATATATATATATATATATATATATATATATATATATATATATAATCAGTTATCTACATATCTTTTATAAATAATAGGTTTGAATTGAATTCTTTTGGTCAATTTTTAAGCCAAACAGTTTCATGAAAACATAGGAAGCAATTTGCCAAGGTAGGGGCAAGAGGAAACCCCATTCCCACCCTATCAACTTGTTGATGTAACTTGTTAAATCCAACAATGATTTGAATTGTGGAACATTAAGATTATTAGCTAAGGAATCTCTGATTTTCTTTATGCAGATGTTAATAACTTCAATTAAGGGTCTATTAGTAAAATGTGACGACGTCAAAACTGGACATATAGAGGGTTGTTGGTAATTTAAATTTCATTAGATCCTTAATAAATGTAGCAGAATTCCTTATTGTATATTCATTAGAAGTCAAATGAGACAAAACTGAATTTCACCAAATTACAATTGAAGGTATTAATTGCTGAAAGAATTTGTCATATGGGACAACTTTCTTTTATGGACCTTCTGGAGGCCATATGGTATCTTGGGAGTTGAGCAGAATGCTAAAATTCAATTATTAGATTTTTTTTTTTCTTCGAAAAAAAAAAAAAATATGTTCACTACTTCTTGGCGGGTCTTGAAGGCACTTATGTAGGTCGCACCTCTCATTAGATGCTGCCGTCATCAACCCACTCATGAGTGGGCTGGGAGTTGTTAGTCCCGAGGAGGCCGCGACCATAAGCTGAGGCATATAAACTATCTTGACTTTGAGTGGCAGCTTCTTCTTTCAGCTACTTTGTTGTAGGGCCGGGGGTCTGGAGCATCGCCTGCGCTATTGTGGCAACTCTCACCGTGGCTATTGCTAAGCCGTTCTAGGGTAACCATTGAGGTGAATTGCGGCACCCCAAGTCCCCGTCGCGGACTTTTGCGTGGATCGCCGTGTTGGTGGTGTCATGGGGGCAGATGATAAAACCTTGATAAACCTCTTAATTTCTCTATCAAATCTGACTAATGTGCTTTTGGATGTTCTCCCCAGAACACAAAGGTATTGGTGTATAGGCATTATGTAATTATTGAATGCCCACAACTTTTGCTGGGGCTTTAAAAGACCTTTTTGCAAGGCGGTTAAGTTTCTGATTAGAGCTGCCAGCTACTCTTCGCTGTTCTGATTGTCCCATGGCCACACCAGTCTCCAAGCCCAGGTACTTATACCATGGCCAAGGGCCAGACACGCTGGTCCAAGGACCTCAGATAGAAGATAGACACTGCTATCTCAATCGCGGCACCGATAGAGGTAGCGGTGTCGCAGGTCTATGAAACTAGGAAACTCCACAACCAGGTGCCGTACTGTGAGTGGCACCAGGCAGTCATCACAGAAAGGTTGAGGGTCCCTGGTTAGCAGGTACCTATTTGTAAGGTACGTGTAACCTATACGCCGTCGCGCCAATAAAGTCTGTGGACGGCGTATGTCCACTGAGGGAGAGTGGAAGTGATCTCTCCCATTTTCGAGGTTGCAACCCCCTTTAGCCATCTCCTCTGCCATATTGCTGCGACCGTCACTGTGAATCGAGGCCAATCTGCCCCAGCGTGGGGGCGGGGACTGTGGCTCAGAGTTCACAGATTCCAATAAAATAGGAAAGTGGTCACTACCGTGTAAATCCGGTAGGACCCGCCAATTAAAATCGAGGAAAGAATTAGAAGTAGAGATAGAAAGATCAATAGCTATAAAAGTCCCAGAAGGACTCTAGAAATGTGTAACGTCCCCAGAATTTAAAACCTCCAATCCCTCATCCTCAATAAAAAAAAAAAAAACGATTAAAACCCCACGAGGATTACTAGCACCTTCATCCCACAATGGGTGACGGATGGATGGATGGATGGATTTGCTTTACTCGCCGCAACAGCTGGGGTCATATGGCGCCGCGACTATAGTTTAAAAAAAAAAATAATAATAGTTAAAAAAAAAATAATAAAACTAAAGTTAACTAAAACTAAGACTACAATAAAATTAGATAAAACATTAAAATACATAATAAGTAATAAAATTTACAAATTGATGAGGAGGCCCGCTTCTCCCAGAAAGCTACAAATGTCATGGCCAGGGGCCAGAGAAGCTGGTCCAAGGACCTTTGAGAGATAGTAGACACCGCTATCGCTACCGCGTCACCGTTAGACGTAGCGGTGTCGTAACTCGATAAAACTAGGGCACTCTACCAGAAGGTGCCGCACGGTGAGCGGCACCAAGCAGTCATCACAATAAGGTTGTGGGTCCCTGGTCAGCAGGTACCTATGTGTAAGGTACGTGTGACCTATACACAGTCGCGCCAATAAAGTCTGTGCACGGCGATCCCGGACAAGGGAGTATGTCCACTGAGGAATAGTGGAAGTAGTGATCTCTCCCATTTTCGAGGTTGCGATCCCCGTTAGCCATTTCCTCTGCCATAATGCTGCAACGGCCACACGAATAGAGTGAAATGCATCTCGAAACGGAACAGGGGAAGGAGATGGAGGGCAACTTGCTGCCTCTTTAGCGAGGCGGTCTGCATGTTCATTCCCTGGAACACCAACATGACCAGGGACCCAACAGAACCCAACACGATATCCTCGTTGTGTTAGAAAATATAGCCACTCCAAGGCTGATAAAACCAAATGGTTAAAGGATATAGTGGGAGAGAGAGAAGTAAGAGCACTGCGACAGTCACTAAAAATTGTAAAAGACGAAACCGGTAGAATAAAAAATAATCTGTAAAGCTAGGACTATGGCAGACAGCTCCGCAGTAAAGACGGATGCCACTGAAGGAAGGCTGCCACACCGATAAAAAGAGGGGAAAACCACACTAAACCCAACGCCTGCGTCGGATTTGGAACCATCAGTAAAAACACGGATATCATCAGAATGCATAAAAAAGTTTTTTAAAAACCGTGTGTGGGACAGAGCTGGCAGAAAATCCTTCTTGCCATTCATGGCAGGAGGGCATAAGGAGATAGCAGAAGCTGCCAATAACCAACTCGTGGGAGTCGGAAAGAGTACACAGGAGTGGGGTCGATAGATAAATCCGCCATGAGATTTGCAACTCGATGGCCAAAAGGTTTAGGAAGACCAGGTCGAGTAACATACACCTGCGAACGAGAGTCCCGCAATATTGACAGACAAGGGACAGAATCAGGAAGACGTTGGGTGCGAAACCAACACCGGAGCCGGAGGTTGAGAGGCCAGAAACCAGCATCCACTAGAAGACTTGGTATTGGAGATGTCCGAAATGCACCCGTAGCCAAGCGGACCCCAGCATGATGCAGGGGGTCAAGCGTGCGTAGTCGTGCATCCGTTGCGGATGAATAGATCTCACAGCCGCACTCCAGTTTTGGAAGTATAAGTGTACGGTGGAGAAGCAGCAAAGTGTCCCTATCCGCACCCCAAGAGGTGTGACTTAAAACACGGGATAGTGCCGTCCTGCAAGACTCTTTAAGAGAACGGAAATGTGGAACCCAAGTAAGACAGCTGTCAAACAATAGGCCAAGATATCGAGTGGCCTCCACACATGAGATGCGTCTATTGGCTAAATATAAATCGGGATCTGGATGGAAGCCACGATTTTGACAAAAATGCATAGACACGGTCTTTGAGGTGGAGAATCCAAAACTGTTTATGTTTGCCCAACTGGACACCCAATTTATTGCCAGTTAGATCTTTCGCTCAATCAGTGACATCCTAGCAGCAGCAAAAGAGATGCACAAGTCGTCCACATATAAAGAGCTGTGAACGACATCCGGTAGAGTATCTATAACACCATTTATTGCAACTGCGAATAGCGTAACACTAAGAATACTTCCCTGTGGGACACCGTCATTTAAAGCAGTAGCATCGGAGAGAACACTCCCTACTCGAACCCGTAAAAGACGTCTGGATAAAAACTGCTGGATAAAAATAGGAAGGTGGCCACGGAGACCAAAATTAAACAAGGAACGTAAAATCCCATGACACCAAGCTGTGTCGTGGGCCTTCTCCAGGTTAAAAAATACAGTAACCTGGTGGTGGTGATTAGCGAAGGCCTCACAAATAGAAGACTTTAGAGATAAAAGAGCATCCGTAGTAGACCTCATCTTTCGGAAACCGTACTGTACCGATGACAAGTACTTCCCTCTCTCCATGTACCACATGAGTCTTATATTTAATATCTTTTCTAACACTTTACAAATACAAGACGTGAAAGATATAGGACGGTAATTCGTAGCCTGGAGATGATCTTTCCCAGGCTTCGGAAATGGGAGAACCAATGCCACAGCCCAAGAAGATGGAAAGTCACCGGTATGCCAAATCATATTATATACATTTAATGAAAAGTTAAAAGCCCGGTCAGACATGTGACGCAAAAAAGGATAAAGAATGTCGTCAGGACCAGGAGAAGAGTGATGACACTGGGACAAAGCAGTCCGCAACTCATTGGCAGAGAAGGGGACATTATGGGACTCCCTTCCAGAGAAAGAAAAATTTATGCCGATGGATGGATGGATTTTAATGTAAGCGCCGCAACAGCCACGGTCATTTGGCGCCGCTACCAAAATTTTAAAATATACCAAAAATGTTTAAAACCAAAAAAGAAAAATAAAGAAAAATAATTATAAAAAACTAAAAACAATAAAACCAATACAATTAAAAGTTGCTAAAACACTTAAAGTACAATAAAATCGAATAAGATATCAAAATACATAAATAAAATTCTAAAATTCACAAATATGGGAGAAGGCCAGCCTCTCCCAAAAAACCGAAGAAATCATGGCCAAGGGCCAGACACGCTGGTCAAAGGACCTGAGAGAGGTGATAGACACGGCTATCTCTACTGCGACAGCGGTAGAGGTAGTAGTGTCGCAGGTCTAGTAAACTAGGGCACTCCACAAGTAGGTGCCGTACTGTGAGTGGCACCAGGCAGTCTTCACAGTAAGGTTGAGGGTCCCTGGTCAGCAGGTACCTATTTGTAAGGTACGTGTGACCTATACGCAATCGCACCAATAAAGTCTGTGCACGGCGATCCCGGACATGGGAGTATGTCCACTGAGGGAGAGTGGAAGTAGTGATCTCTCCCATTTTCGAGGTTGCGACCCCCGTTAGCCATCTCCTCTGCCATATTGCTGCGACGTCTTACGAATAAGATCAAATACATCTCGAAACGGAACAGAGGCAGATGGAGCGCAACTTGCTGCCTCTTTAGCGAGGCGATCTGCGTGTTCATTCCCTGGAACACCTACATGACCAAGGACCCAACAGAACCGAACACGATATCCTCTTTTGGTAAGTAGATAAAGCCACTCCATGGCTGATAAAACCAAAGGGTGAAGGGAAATAGAAGAGGAGAGAGCAGTAAGAGCACTGCGAGAGTCACAAAAAATTGTAAAAGACGAAACCGGGAGAGTAGAAATAATCTGTAAAACTAGGACTATGGCAGAGAGCTCCGCAGTAAAGACGGAGGCTACTGAAGGAAGGCTGCCAGACCGACAAAAAGAGGGGAAAACCACAGAAAATCCAACTCCTGCGTCGAATTTGGAATCATCAGTAAAAACAGGGATGTCATTGGAATGGATAAAAAAAGTGTTCTAAAAATCGTGTGTGGGAAAGAGCTGGCAGGAAATCCTTCTTGCCATCCATGGCAGAGGGCATAATGAGGTAACAGGAAGCTGCCAATAACCAACTCGTGGGACGGAAAGAGTACAGGAGTGGGGTCGATAGATAACTCTGCCATGAGATTTGCAACATGTAGGCCAAAAGGTTTAGGGAGACTCGGTCGAGTGACATACGCCTGCAAACGCGAGTCCCGCAACATTGACACACAGGGGACAAAATCAGGCAGACGGTGGGTGCGAAACCAACACCGGAGCATCGAAGATTGGCGCCGGAGGTCGAGCGGCCAGAAACCAGCATCCACTAGAAGGCTAGGTATTGGAGATGTCCGAAATGCACCCGTAGCCAAGCGGACCCCAGCATGATGCACGGGGTCAAGTGAGCGTAGTCGTGCATCTGTTGCGGATGAGTAGATCTCACAGCCGTATTCCAGCTTCGGAAGTATGAGTGTACGGTGAAGCAACAGCAACGTGTCCCTGTCCGCACCCCAAGAGGTGACTTAAAACCCGAAGAAGGGATAGTGCCTGCCGACAAGACGCCTTAAGAGAGCGAAATGGGGAACCCAGGTGAGACGGTTGTCAAATAAAAGGCCAAGATATCAAGTCGCCTCCACGCATGAGAGGCGTCTATTGGCGAGGTATAAATCCGGGTCTGGATGGACACCACGGTTGCGACAAAAATGCATGGCTACGGTATTAGAGGTGGAGAATCGAAAACCGTTCATGTTGGCCCAACTGGACACCCTATTGATCGCTAGTTGGAGCTTGCGCTCAATCAGTGACATCCTAGAAGCAGCAAAAGAGATGCACAAGTTATCCACATATAAAGAACTGTGAACGCCACCCGGTAGAGTATCTATAACACCATTTATTGCAACTGCGAATAGCGTAACACTAAGAATACTTCCCTGTGGGACACCGTCATTTAAAGCTGTAGCATCGGAGAGAACACTCCTAACTCGAACCCGTAAAAAACGTCTGGATAAAAACTGGTGGATAAAAATAGGAAGGTGGCCACGAAGGCCAAAATTAAACAAAGACTGTAAAATACCATGACACCAAGCCGTGTCGTAGGCCTTCTCCAGGTCAAAAAAGACTGTTACTTGATGGTGGTGATTAGCGAAGGCCTCACAAATGGAAGACTCTAGGGATAAAAGAGCATCAGTAGTAGACCTCATCTTTCGGAAGCCGTACTGTACCGGTGACAAGTACTTCCCCTTCTCCAAATACCACATGAGTCTTATATTTACCATCTTTTCTAACATTTTGCAAATAAAGGATGTTAAAGATATAGGACGGTAGTTCGTAGCCATGGAGATTATCTTTCCCAGGCTTCGGAAATGGAAGAACCACTGCCACAGCCCAAAAAGATGGAAAGTCACCGGTATGCCAAATCATATTATAAAGATTTAAAAGAAAGTTAAAAGCAGTGTCAGACATGTGGCGCAAGAAGGCATAAGGTATATCATCTGGCCCAGGAGAAGAGTCGCGACACTCGGACAAAGCAGTCCGCAACTCAGAAGCAGAGAAAGGGACATTATAAGACTCCCTTCCAGCGGAAGAAAAGTTTATGCCGAGAGATTCCTTTCTCTGGCAGCGACGTGCGCCCGGGGCAGCAGGATACCTCCGGGAAACACTTTGAAAGTGCTCCACAAAGAGGCTGGCGACAATCTTTGGGTCTGCTACCGTTCGCCCAGCAGACAACAAAATTGGTGGGCAAGGAGCAGAATACTTTCCAGCAATTCGGCGGACTTTTTGAAGACATCCGTAAGAGGGGTGCGGACATTTATGGAAGAGATATAGGCTTTCCACGAGGCTCTTTGTGCCTCTTTCAAAACGAGGCAGGCCCGAGTTCGGCAGCGCCGAAAAGCTTCCAGGCACTGCGGGTCCCCACGATGTCGCCGGAGACGAGAGAAAGCTGCCCGTTTCTCTTTCACCGCTGCAGTGCATGCTGCGTTCCACCAAGGAACGGGACGCTTAGTAAAGCGACCTGACGTCCTAGGGATTGTCTGAAGCGCTAAAGAAATAAAAAAAATTGGTAAAATAATCAACAGTTTCAGCACAAGTAGAAAAGTCAGCTAGGGGACGGATAAAAGAACTAAGGTCTGTGAATCGACGCTAATCTGCCTTGTCTAAAACCCAGCGTGGGGGCCGGGACTGTGGCTCAGAGTTCACATATTCCAATAAAATCGGAAAGTGGTCACTACCGTGTAAATCCGGTAGGACTCGCCAATTAAAATCAAGGAAAGAATTAGATGTATAAAGTAAAAGATCGATAGCTGTATAAGTCCCAGTAGGACTGTGGAAATGTATAACATCCCCAAAATTTAAAACCTCCAATCCCTCATCCTCTATAAAAGAACCGATTAAAACCCCTCGGGGATTACTATCACCTTCATCCCACAATGGGTGACGGCCGTTAAAATCTCCCAACAACAGAAAAGGCGGAGTCAGCTGACGCACAAGGCCGTCAAGCTCATCCCTGGAGACAGGAAACCTAGAAGGAAGATATACACTGCAAATGGTGTAGGATCGTCCCATAAAAAACTTTAACAGCAACTACCTGAAGAGGAGAGTTGAGCTGTAAAGGGACAACAGGTATATCCTGACGGACAAGGATTGCTGTGCCACCGTGGTGGCCCTGTTCGGGGAAAGGAGTGTTAAAAAAGGCACGATAGCCAGGAGGACTAGAGTAAGTACTATCACCAATCATAATCTCTTCCAGAGCTACACAGGCTGGAGAGAACTCCGACAGTAAAGCTCGGAGTTCTCCCCACGAGGCGCGAAGGCCTCTACAGTTCCACTGTAGAAGCTTGAAAATGACTATTTAGGTATAGTGGACGGGCGAGACTTTTGAAGGGGCTGCCTGTGACTCACCTGACTAGAAATAATTAACCGACGAGAAGACACCGGGAGTTGTGATGTGCCGGGTCGTTGGACCGCTGCCTTTCGGACTACAGGTGAGTGATGCGAACCATCATCACTCCTACCGGTCCTCGGAGGACGAGGGTCAGGCTGGACTCCACTTTTTGACACAGCGGGTCTGCTGTGACAATATCATCGGACGTCTCCATGTTAAGACCGTCCTCATCACAAGAAGCCCGATCTGGGACGGAGGGCGTCACAGGAGGCTGGACAGAAACAACTGGAGCTACCATTGCAGAGCGGTCCCTGGAGGACTCAAGATCGTGTGAACCGGGAGAAACCTTAGATTGCTTAGGCTGAACAAATTCTATCGACTTCGCAGAGCCGCAGAGCCGCCCTTCAAAGGCTTAGGCGATGGAGGAGGCAAATGGACATCAACTACATGGGTAAGTTTGGTCAAGTCCGTATGAATCTCGTCGCTTCTTGCAGGTGACTCAACTGAGTCGTCGGACAAAAGGGCAAACCTATTGGCCAAATGAACAGGACCACCCGCTCCAACAGAGCGAGAGGTAGCAGGAGTTGTCTTCGGACCAGCAGACTCAGCTGAAGAGCGAGCGGCCAATGAAGCATAGGATGTCGCACCAGTACCATCCTTCTGGCGGTACAGGAGTTCACGGCGGGCACTACCAAGGCTAATGAATTGGCTCTTAGCAAGCTGTAAAATATCCTGCTCCAGGCGATACCTGAGGCATTGCCTAGAACGTACCTGGTGAGCATCACGGCAATGGAAACAGTAAGCAGTAGCATTGCAATGCTTTTCAGAGTGTGAATCTAGTGCCGAGCAATTACCACATCTAGAAGCTTCCTTACAGGAGATTTTGCCGTGACCGTACCCATAGCAAGAGAAACACTGAACAGGGCGAGAAACAAAGCGCCTCACCCTAAGGTTGATAGGACCGATATGAACACGGCCTGGGAGGGTGGAACCAAAGAAGGTGACAAGGACCATGTTAGTTGAATTCTTCAGCTATGTCACCTTCTGGACTGAATTAGGACACATACCCAGTATTTCTTCTTCAGGAAATTCGTAAAGATCCTGACTGTACACACAACCTTTACTGTAATTAAAGGTGGGATGTGCCTTAATAGTCTCAAACATGCTGTCAGAAGGACATGGTAGATGTTGCAACATCCATGCTTGCGTGATATCTTTCGCTCGCATGAGCACCCCCTTCCCGTATTTCTTGAGGTTTCCCTCAGGATAGATGGATAGATTTTGTTTAAGGCGCAGCAACGGCTGAGGTCATTTGGCGCCGCTTCAATAATTTAAAAAGACAGAGCAGTTAAAAAACTATATAAAGGCAGTTAAAAACAGTAGAGTATCTAAAAATTAAAAAAGACAATAAAACTAAATAAAATATTAAAATGCATATAATGAAATAAGTATAAAATTCAAAGCTTTGGGAGAAGCCCAGCTTCTCCCAAAAACCTAAAAACGTCATGGCCCTGGGCCAGACACTCTGGTCCAAGGATCTTTGAGATATAATAGACACCGTTACCTCTACCGCGACAGCCGTAGAGGTAGCGGTGTCTTAAGTCAGTCAAACTGGGGCACTCCACTAGTAGGTGCCGCACCGTAAGCGGCACCAAGCAGTCATCACAGTAAGGATGAGGGTCCCTGGTCAGGAGGTACCTTTGTGTAAGGTACGTGTGACCTATACGAAGTAGCGCTAATAAAGTCTGTGCACGGCGATCCCGGACATGGGTATAAGTCCACTGAGGGAGTGTGGAAGTAGTAGCCTCTCCCATTTTCAAAGTTGCGACCCCCGTTAGCCATCTCCTATGCCAAAGTGCTGCAATCGCCACACGAATTGCATGAAATATATCTCGAAACGGAACAGGGGAAGGAGACGGAGCGCGACTTGCTGCGTCTTTAGCGAGGCGGTCTGCGTGTTCATTTCCTGGAACACCAACATGACCAGGGACCCAACAGAACCCAACACGATATCCTCGTTGGGTAAGAAGATATAGCCACTCCGGGGCTGATAAAATCAAAGGGTTAAAAGAGACAGTGCAAGAGAGAGCAGTAAGAGCACTGCGACAGTCACTAAAAATTGTAAAAGACGAAACCGGGAGAGTAAAAATAATCCGTAAAGCTAAAACTATGGCAGACAGCTCCGCAGTAAAGACGGAGGCTGCCGAAGGAAGGCTGCCACACCGATAAAAAGAGGGGAAAACCACACTAAATCAAACGTCTGCGTTAGTTTTGGAACCATCAGTAAAAACGGGGATATCATCAGAATGGATAAAAAAGTGTTCTAAAAACCGTGTGTGGGACAGAGCTGGCAAAAAATCCTTCTTGCCATCTTTAGCAGGAGGGCATAATGAAACAACCGGAAGCTGCCAATAACCAACTCGTGGGAGTCGGAAAGAGTAGACGGGAGTGGGGTCGATGGACAAATCCATCATCAGGTTTGCCACTTGAAGGCCAGAAGGTTTAGGTAGACTCGGTCGAGTGTTATACGCCTGCGAACGCGAGTCCCGCAACATTGACACACAGGGACAGAATCAGGAAGACGGTGGGTGCGAAACCAACACCGGAGCATCGAAGACTGGCGCCGGAGGTCGAGCGGCCAGAAACCAGCATCCACTAGAAGGCTAAGTATTGGAGATGTCCGAAATGGACCCGTAGCCAAGCGGACCCTAGCATGGTGTATGAGGTCAAGCGTGCGTAGGCGTGCATCCGGTGCGGATGAATAGATCTCACAGCCATACTCCAGCTTTGGAAGTATAATTGTACGGTGAAGAAGCAGCAAAGTGTCCCTGTCCACACCCCAAGAGGTGTGACTTAAAACGCGAAGAAGGGATAATGCAGTCCTGCAAGACGCTTTGAGAGAACGGAAATGTGGAACCCAAGTAAGACGGCTGTCAAACAATAGGCCAAGATATCGAGTGGCCTCCACACAAGAGATGCGTCTATTGGCTAAATATAAATCGGGATCTGGATGGACACCACTATTTCGACAAAAATGCATAGACACGGTGGAGAATCGAAAACCGTTTATGTTAGCCCAACTGAACACCCGATTCATTGCCAGCTGGAGGTTTCGCTCATTCAGTGACATCGTAGCAGCAGCAAAAGAGATGCACAAGTCGTCCACATATAAAGAGCTGTGAACGCCATCCGGTAGAGTATCTATAACACCAATTATTGCAACTGCGAATAGCATAACACTAAGAATACTTGCCTGTGGGACACCGTCATTTAAAGCTGTAGCATCGGAGAGAACACTCCCCACACGAACCCGTAAAAGACGTCTGGATAAAAACTGCTTGATAAAAATAGGAAGGTTGCCACGGAGACCAAAATTAAACAAGGAACGTAAAATCCCATGACACCAAGCTGTGTCGTAGGCCTTCTCCAGATAAAAAAAAACAGTAACCTGGTGGTGGTGATAACCGGAGGCCTCACAAATAGAAGACTCTAGGGATAAAAGAGCATCCGTAGTAGACCTCATTTTTCGGAAGCCGTACTGTACCGATGACAAGTAATTCCCCCTCTCTAAGTATCACATGAGCCTTACACTTACCATTTTTTCTAACACTTTACAAATACAAGACGTGAAAGATATAGGACGGTAATTCGTAGCCTGGAGATGATCCTTCCCAGGCTTCGGAAATGGGAGAACCACTGCCACAGCCCAAGAAGTAGGAAAGTCACCGGTTTGCCAAATCATATCATTTAGATTTAATAAAAAGTTAAAAGCACTAACAGACATGTGGCGCAGGAAGGCATATGGAATATCATCTGGGCCAGAAGAAGAGTCATGACACTTGGACAAAGCAGTCTGGAACTCGGAGGCAGAGAAGGGGACATTATAAGACTCCCCTCCTGTGGAAGAAAAATTTCCATTCTCTGGCGGTGACGTGCGCCTGGAGCTGCAAGATGCCTCCGGGAAACGTTGGCAAAGTGCTCCGCGAAGAGGTCGGCGACAGTCCTAGGATCTGCCACCGTTCGGCCAGCAGACAACAAAACTGGTGGGGGAGGAGCAGAATACTTCCCAGCAATTCGCCGGACTTTGTTAAAGACATCCGTAAAAGGAGTGTGGGCATTAATGGAAGACACTTAAGCTTTCCAAGAGGCTCTTTGTGCCTCTTTCAAAATGCGGTGGGCCTGAGCTCGGTAACGCCGAAAAGCTTCCAGACACTGCGGGTCCCCACGATGTCGCCGGAGACGAGAGAAAGCTGCTCGTTTCTTTTTCACCGCTGCAGTGCATACTGCGTTCCACCAAGGAACGGGACGCTTAGTAAAGCGACCTGACGTTCTAGGGATTGTCTGAAGCGCTACTGAAATTAAAAAATCGGTAAAATGATCAACAGCCTCAGCACAAGTAGAAAAATCAGCCAGCGGACGGATAAAAGAGCTAAGGTCTGTGAATCGAGGCCAATCTGCCTTGTCCAAAACCCAGTGTGGTGGCCGGGACTGTGGCTCAGATATCACAGATTCTAATAAGAGCGGAAAGTGGTCACTACCGTGTAAATCTGGTAGGACCCACCAATTAAAATCGAGTAAAGAATTAGATGTACAAATAGAAAGATCGATAGCCGTAAAAGTCCCAGTAGGACTATGGAAATGTGTAACATCCCCAGAATTAAAATCTCTAATCCCTCATCCTTAATAAAAGAACCGATTAAAACCCCACGAGGATTACTAGCACCTTCATCCCACAATGGGTGAAGGCCGTTAAAATCTCCCAACAAGAGGAATGGTGAGTCAGCTGACGCACCAGGCTGTCAAGCTCACCCCTGGAGACAGGAAGCCGAGGAGGGAGATATAA
Organism: Portunus trituberculatus; assembly: GCF_017591435.1. NCBI lineage: Eukaryota > Metazoa > Arthropoda > Malacostraca > Decapoda > Portunidae > Portunus > Portunus trituberculatus. The sequence continues at coordinate 12,900,571 of NC_059263.1, read as the reverse complement.
ACTGCAGATGGTGTACAGTCGTCCCATAAAGACCTTAACAGCAACCACCTGAAGGGAGAGTTGTTGTACCGGGATAACAGGTATATCTGACGGACTAGAATAGCTGTGCCACCGTGGTGGCCCTGGTCAGGAAAGGAGTGTTAAAAAAGGCACGATAGCCAGGAAGACTAGAATAAGTACTATCACCTATCATAGTCTCTTATAGAGCTACACAGGCTGGAGAGAACTCCGACAGCAAAGCTCGGAGTTCCCCCCACGAGGCGCGAAGGCCTCTACAGTTCCACTGTAGAAGCTTGAAGACGACTATTTGGGTGCAGTGGACTAGCGAGCCTTTTGAGGCTGCCCGTGACTAACCTGACTAGAAATAATCAAACGACGAGAAGACACCGGGGGTTGAGATGTGCCGGGTCGTTGGACCGCAGTCTTTCGGCTTATCGGTGGGTGATGCGAACTATCATTACTTTTACCGGTCCTCGGAGGACGAAGATCAGGCTGGACTACACTTTCCAATACAGTGGGTCCATGAGGGACGGCTGTGACAATATCATCGGACGTCTCCATGCTCACACCGTCCTCATCACAAGAAGCCCGATCTGAGACGGAGGGCGTCACAGGAGGCTGGACAGAAACTACTGGAGCTACCATTGCAGAACGGTCCCTCGAGGACTCACGATCACGTACACCGGGAGAAACTTTAGACTGTTTAGGCTGAGCTAAATCTATCGACTCCGCGGAGCCGCGGTGCCGTTTGGTCAGGCCCTTCAAAGGCTTAGGCGATACAGGTGGCAAATGGACATCCACTACTGGGTGACTTTGGTCAAGACCGTATTTGTCTCGTTACTTCTAAGAGTTGACTCAACCGAGTCATCGGATAATAGGGCAAACCTGTTGGCCAAATGAACAGGACCACCCGCCCCAACAGAGCGAGAGGTAGCAGGAGTGGTCGTCAGCAGAAGAGCGAGCGGCCAATGCAGCATAGGATGTCGCACCAGTACCGTCCTTCTGGCGGTACAGGAGTTCACGGCGGGCGCTACCTAAGCTTATGAACTGAGTGTTAGCAAGTTCTAGAATGTCCTGCTCCAGGGGATACCTGGGGCATTGCCTTGAACGTACCTGATGAGCATCATGGCAATGGAAACAATAAGCTGCACCATTGCACTGCTTCTCTGAAAGTGAATCGAGTGCAGCGCAATTACCACATCGGGAAGCTTCCTTACAAGAGCTTTTGCCGTGACCGTACCCATAGCATGAAAAGTACTGAAGAGGACGGGAAACAAAACGCCTCACCCTAAGATTAATAGGTCCGATATTAACACGGTCAGGGAGGGTGGAGCCAAAAAAGGTGAGAAGGACCATGTTGGAGAAGTTCCTCATCTTAGTCACCTTTTGCACAGAGGTAGGACACATTGCTAGTATTTCCTCCTCTGGAAATTCATAAAGGTCTTCACTATAAACACAACCTTTACTATAATTAAAGGTTGGATGAGCCTTAACAGTCTCAAACATGCTGTCAGTAGGGCATGGGAGATGTTGCAACATCCTCGCTTGTGTAATATCTTTAGCTCGCACTAGCACCCCTTTACCATATTTCTTGAGGTTTCCCTCAGGAATAGTGCCGATTTCTTTAGCAAGATACTGGGAGGCATGAATGAAGTTCCCACGCCCATTTCTATAGTACGCCACAAACCAACGAGGAGGCGGGATCTGGCGGACCTTAAGAACTGAATTCTCTAAATAGTTTTCAAAAACATTTGGGATGTAATCCATGTCACTGTCTGAAATATTACGTGACTGGAGAAATTCAGTTTTAAAGCCATGGCCGGCGAGGGGCAGAGATGCTACATGTTCATAAGCTAAACGGGCTTCATCACATGACATAAACGTCACATAGCAGCGGTTAGAAGGAAAGTCTTTTATCATAAACCAGTCGAATGCGAACAACCGTATCATACGCCTTGAGAAGTGATTGCAAGGCATGATAGGAAAATGATGGATTAACATTTACCATTACAAGAGAGTCATATGCAGCAGAAATGCGTCCCTCAAAAGAACTTTCAGAACAGGAGACTGCTGTGGGAGTCCCTTGTGAAGGAGAATCCTCCACCTTACTCAGACCTGAAGATGACGTCTCGTGGGCCAGGTCAGCCACTTTATGAGAACCTGAATGCTACATGTTCATAAGCCAGACAGGCTTCATCACATGACAGAAAAGTTACATAGCAGCGGTTAGAAGGAAAGTCCTTATCATAAACAAGTCGAATGCGAACAACCGTGCCATACACCTTGAGAAGTGAGTGCAAAGCGTGATAAGAAAATAATGGGTTAACATTTACCATCACAAGGGAGTCATATGCAGCAGAAACACGTCCCTCAGAAGAACTCCTAGAACAGGAGACTGCTGAGGGAGGCTCTTGTGGAGGGGAATCCTCCTTCCCACTCAGACCTGAAGATGACGTCTCGCGGGCCAGGTCAGCCACCTCACGAGAACCTGAGTTTTTTGTGTTTCACCATATATATAAAGTTACACAAAAAATGGCTCCAGGGGCAAGGGAAACCACCTACTGAGACTACAATGGGAGGGAGCGCTGGCTGCCGTAGACGGGGTACCTCGTCCCCATGCGGACCAGTCGTTTTAAGAAAAGGTCCCACATGATACGAAAGTTTGTCCACGACAGAGCTGAGACCCCCCTCCCAAAGCATCCCAGCCTGGACACCCAACCATCCAGCACAGGACAGCCCCTAGTGGGCGATCCCTCCAGCGGGTGGCTCCGCTGGTCCACTGGCAGCCTACGTAGGAACCATTTAGTCTGGCCCCTCACTGGCGACCTTACTAGCATGGTTAGCCCTCTCCCCCTCGAAAGGGTAGAGCAGGGGCCTAATCCCCCTCTATCCTAGCTCGCCAGTTCACAGGAGCACGCAAGCCCCCCCACCACGACAAGGCGGTTCCCATCTGGGGGGGGGGTGTTCCCGGGAATGAACACGCAGACTGCCTTGCTAAAGAGGCATCAAGTCGCGCTCCACCCCCTGCCCCTGTCCCGTTTAGAAATGTATTCCTGTCCATTTGTCTGGCGATTGTTGCAAGATGGCAGAGGAGGTGGCAGACGGGTGTTGCCACCTCGAAAATAGGAGAGATCACCACTTTCGTTCGCCATGACTAGACATACACGCATATTCGCGACCGCCGTCCCCAGACTGTATTGGAGCGATTGCGAATAGGTCACACTTACCTTACGCACCGTTACCTATTGACCAGGGACCCTCAACCCTACTGTGATGACTGCTTAGTACCTTTAACAGTGCGGCACTTACTGTTTGAGTGCCCTAGTTTGATAGACTTAACCTCTTTTGGACCAAAACTTATTAACGCATGATATAAAATACTCAAGTAGTTTTTCCACATTTATTTATGTATAACTAGTCATATCATGAAAAACAACATAGAAATGTGTTCAATTGATATAGATTTAAGTTTTGTCCCCTATATGCCACATTAGTCCTTTGGTTTAAAAAAAAAAGAAAGTTCATTTCATCTCCCTTTCCCGGTTTTATGTGTTCAGTTTGTTGTGAACATACAAAATTGGAACTCCTTTTACTTTGTGTGAAATTTGAAGAAGCAATTAGATGTTTTGTTGAGGCACAAATGAACTTCACACTTCTGACATTTGATTGTTGCTTTGGATTTACACACAGGGAACTTGCATCTCTGACGCTCTGAAGGAAGTGGCCAGTGACCAACACCATCAATGGGACCGATTGCGATCTGCTATGTAGGTGCCTTCAACCGCCAGATGGGTTAATTATTTCACAACAAGTTGGTCAACTGGAACGTACTTTTCTGCACGTTTTGTAAATATTAAATGGTTTAATAAAATAGTTATAATCTTTCTAAGAATGTACTCGTGGCATATAAGCTAAAAAAAGTGGAAATGTTTATATATATGTCGAGCGCTCTTCTTTACCATCTCCATTTCTGGAACAAAAAAAAAAAAAAAAATAGAAAAGATATGGTAAATAAGATAATAATAGGTAAAGCGTAGTTTTAATGCCTTTTCCTTTCCATAAAAATTAATATGAATTATATTCATACAGAAAATCACAACAATTAATAGTCTTAAGAAATTAACAGTATAGAGGATATTGTCTAACATGCACCGAGATTGTTCTATCGAAACGAAAACAAATCTAGCGTGTTAAGAGCCATCGCCACACTCGCTACACAACGACTTCACAATGGATAACACTATGGATGTTAGTGAGGATGAACTTAGAAAATGGACAGTGCCAACTCTGAGAAACTTTCTGAGATCAAAAGGCATACCAAGTTCGCTTGTTGTGATTCAGTTAGGAAAATTCGGTTTCGGTAATGTTGGCCAGGTCATTTCAACACAGACTCCGAAAATTGTTTTTTTTTTTATAAATGCTACTCAAGTGATATTTGCTCTACGCTTTTTGTGTGGAGCATTATCCTATGCAGAAACTCTGACAATTTTGTGATAAGGTATATATGTACTATTAGACTTACAAAAATATTTTGATGGGACACTGGTACATCCATACTTTGCACCATTAGGAACATATATTTGCATATTTTTATATCATTTTCAATCAGACACATAGATAAATAACCAAACGTTTATATTATGAGGTATGTAGGCATGAATATCAGTATATATATATTTTTTTAATAGGGCTTCCACAAGAGCGACAGTTCGGCGCGAAGGCAGGACCAACTTGTGAATTAAACCAGTTAGCGAACAATGAAAACTACACAGATCGCGACATCCATTGTTGGAGTTGATGTAGTCGGCCCTCTTTTTTCTTGGCGGTCAGCTTCATTTCCACTTCAGAGGAACTTGGACGTCCTCTTTTCTTAGTCCCATCTTTCTTGCATTTCAGAAGGCTTTCTGCAATCCCTGATCTAGTATATTCTAGTGAATCCATTCCTTTTTTTCCTGGCAGTCCAAGACTTTTGGCATCACGCCTATACAGTAGCCAGCAGTTGACAGTTACCATGTCAAGAAAGTGGTAAAAAAATCTCATGTAGCACTTCTTTGATCTTAGTTTGATGCGATAGTATGCTACAAGGCCATCCAATAAATTCACACCACCCATGAACTTATTGTACTCCATCACAATATTTGGGCACGCCACTAATACAAACTTTTTTTCTTTCTTGTCCCATCTTTGATCAGTACTACAGGGATCTCCTCCTGCATATTAGGAGATGAATGTCACACATTTTGTGTCATTCCATTTTAGAACAGTAACATCCACTCCTTCTACTGACCCACATTTCTCTTCATAAACCCCACGTCCAATTTTTTTCAGAGACTTGTCATCAATGAGGTTACATCCTTTTAGTCTGTTTTGTCTGACTGTTCCTAAAGCATGAATTCCCTTTTTCTCCATAAGCTGCAGTGATGAAAATCAATTATAAAAAAAGAGAAGGTGTGACATGTTCACTGGAATGGTTTGGGCAAGTTTCAGTACAATATTTGAGCTCGGCTGAAGGTCCGGTTCATTAGGTACTGGTTCAATCTTGCCTGTATATATTTTCAAAATTATGAGTCAGTCCATTGGTATCACAAAGCACAAATATCTTGTAGCCCCATTTGTTTGTTTTTTGTGAATTGTACTGCTTTAGACTGGCTTTTCCTTTATATGGTACAATCTGCTCATCAATGCACAACATTTGCTGCCGAGGGATCTCCTGAAATTTTTTAAGCAATTTATCAACCAGTGGTCTGATTTTGAAAAGCTTATCTCCATTTTTATCTGTTTTTGCAGGCATGTAAGTGTTATCATTGAAGTGCAGATATTTCTTCACTTCTTCCTATCTTTTACGTGAAAACACATCAGCTATTTGTGGTACTCTACAAGAATTTTTCCAATACATACGTGTTCTAGGCAAATGAAATATGGTACTGTATAGCACAGTGCCAATAAATTGCTCTAACTCTTCTACAGTGAGATTCAAAGATAATCCCTTCTGAGTTGCATATAGATTTGATTGATATACAATATGCTGTAAAATATCATCATCAAAAAAATTCTTGAAGTAGTCTAGTGGGGTTTTCAGAGATGTAGATTCTGGTAAATTGCCTTTCCACTCTGGAACCTCAGGTGTTTTTACTCCAAGCTGTACAGTCCTCCAAACAACTCTCCTTCCTATTGCGTGAGAAGACTGTGGCTTCTTTCAAAATAAGCTGGTAGCCTCATCATCTGTAAAATATCAAAGTATAATGGAATAGGCTTTTACAGGACAAGATGATAAGACATTTATTTACATCAAGATCAATGAGAAATTTGACAATTTCCTGAAGTTATCTTGTGTATGTTGAATAGTAAACTCACCTGAATCAGAACTATCAGAAATATCAGATTCCTGATGTGGCTGGTACAAGTCCTCATCACTGGACACCTCATCCTCGCTGTCATAGGGAATTTCTTGGCCTATAAAACTACTATTTTTTTTCGGTTTTGCATAGAAACGTGATGGCTCCATAGTTTTGTGTATCAAACTGGAAAAAAAAACACATTTGTAATCATTATCTTATCTCATGAACGGTGTGTGCCATAAATGACTTTTTATGACCAAATGTCTAATGACCCAAATAAGACCCACACCAAAGATTCTTCATTCTATTCACCTTTGTAACTATATATATAATGAGATATATGCACACTACGGAACCATTATGGCATCAGGAATGACATATTTATTCAGAAAAATAATTATGTGCCAAAAGTATGATACAGGTCAAATTCTAGCAATAGCTTACCAGCCGTCTGAGCATCAACACCACGTGGTCTTCGTTTACATCCATCAGTGTGACGACTCGCCACTACAGACAAGCAGTAGTAGAAAACGGAACCTATGTATGTGCCAAAAACGTCCCAATGGCCCATTGGTCCGATTTTGTTGCTTTACTTGCATTGGAAGCCCTTAAAACGGCATGTGCCATATATGGCGGTAGAGATAGCTGGGGTCCTCGAACCAGCGTGCCTGGCCCCTGGCCATGATGTGAGGGAAGCTGGCCTTCTCCTCAAACTCTGAATATTATTTTATATTATTTCATTATATAGTCTGATTATTATTTTGTATTATTTCATTATATAATCTGTATTTTACTATTTTATTTCCATTCATTGTATTTTTAGTTACTTTTAACTTCGTTATTTCAATAGCTTTTAGTTAGTAGTTTTTAACATATGTTACGGCGCTAGATGAGCGTTGATGTTGCGGCGCCTGTTAAGCGCGTTTTGGTTGTAAGAAGCTTAACTTTGTTTGATTAGCAGGCCAACTGTAGAATCTGTAGGCTCACATAAAGTTATTAAGTTTGTTTTTATTTATTGTCTAGCTGAGCGGTTTCACTGGTAGTTTTGTGTTTCTAAACAACCCAGGTGTACAAGGAAAACTCAGTATATAAAAGTTAGTATATTATGTACAAATTTACAAGTGCTGTCCACACGCCACGTACAAGTACATACGGAAACGTTTTAAACTCGGGAAAATGTTTGTAATGTCACTGAGTTCACAGAGTCACTAGGTTCCCGCAGCACACACTTCACACGCACACACACTTGACGCACCCTGCACTTGCCCAGTCGCCGGTGTAGCAGTAGGAAGTGGAACCAAAGACTATATAAATAAACAAGACTGGAAAGCGTCAATTTACCGTGTAGCCTAGGGAAACTGGCAACTCTTCTTGTTTGCGGTTCACTCACGCGATGGCGCTGCTGTTGCAGCTTAAGATCAAGATCAGCACCGTTGATCCGTCTGCATGTTTACATGTGTCAACACTCAAACAAGTGGGCCCACAGCAGTGACAGGTTACACGCCGCATGTTCTCAAGAAATCCGCAAAAATGTTCGAACACTAGAGTGGGGCATTCATGTGTTATTTGTTGCAGGACAAAGGGCACCCACCCACACTTGGTCTTCCATCGCTTTCCTAAAGATCATGACAGGTAAGTACTGGTGTATAACATGTGGATCGTAGTATACTTGATTTGGTTGAGACCTGTACAAATCAGTATAAACCTTCATGACATTTGTTTGCTTATGCTTGCCTGCTTCTGCTATATTTGTAACAGCTTCCATTCTAAAATCTAGGCCTGTTGTTTTGGTAATTGTTTATGTTTATAATTTCCAATGAACTTATTAAACTTGCTTAGATATGTGCTTTTCCTTACATGAGAATTCCAGATTTCTGGATAACACTTGGAAAAAATCATTGCACTCAAAATTGGCAAATAAATAAAATATATGACTTACAAAAACATTGTGTTTGTATTTACCATTAATATGCAGAAGTAATCCATGTGTAGAGCACCAAACAGGTATAGTATGTACGCATATTACTTTCTTACTGTGCAGTACCCAAAGCCAACAAAAAACACCAGACACAATAGTTACAAAACACAGGAATATTACATATTTTCAGCATACTGTTTTATCTCTTTTCAGTACATAAAGTATGCATATCAAACACTGTTCTGTATTTCCATATAAATGAAAGAAAATGAAGAATTCAACTACAAAAAACATACTCTGTGAAACTTTATTTTTTTTCCTGATTTTAATTGTTATTTTTTTGGCCTTTTGAGAGTATTAAGAGCCGAATTAATGGAGTTTGTATGTATGTATGTATGTATGTATGTATGTATATATATATATATATATATATATATATATATATATATATATATATATATATATATATATATATATATATATATATATATATATATATATATATATATATATATATATATATATATATAATCTGTAATTTGGCTTATTTGAACCAATTTGAAAATAATGTAATTTACCAAAGTACATTATAAATAAAGAAAGTACACACACACACACACACACACACACACACACACACACACACAGAACAGTGGACATCTGGAATAGCTTAAGTGAAATAAGTGAAAGGGTGGTTACTGCAGCCACCATACACATCTTTAAAGACAAGCTAGATGCATAGCTATAGATATGGAGACAGGATAATGTGCCATGCTGTACAGCACAACTATAGGTAAATAAACACACACACACACACACACACACACACACACACACACACACACACACACACACACACACTACCAATAATGTACTGTAGTACAGTACATATTTACTTCATCCACCTGAGACCCCGTTCAAGCTCCCTTGTATCCAACTTGAGTTTTAAGTATATCATAGAGATATATGTATATTGTACATGTGCGATAACTATTTATAATTATAGTCTGACCAGCCTTAATTTACGGCCGTGGGGGGGCGAGCGTCTCTGTACAGTGTTGCCACGTTTTCACTACTGTTATGTTAATCTCTCTCTCTCTCTCTCTCTCTCTCTCTCTCTCTCTCTCTCTCTCTCTCTCTCTACCTTTGATTCTTTAGTAAGTCATTTATAATTGTATATATATATATATATATATATATATATATATATATATATATATATATATATATATATATATATAATATATGAAAGGCACGAGGTCAGTCACGTCGCCACCAGCAATGTGTCAAGGCCACCAGCTGGGTGTGGAAGAGTTGCCGCTCGCAAGTGAATAATGCTTTTTTTTTTTTCTTCGGATTCTTTTTTATCTTCGGATAGGCCTGAAACCAAGGTCACAACTCCTCGATGTACATCCCGTACCTACTCACTGCTAGGTGAACAGGGGCTACACGTGAAAGGAGACACACCCAAATATCTCCACCCGGCCGGGGAATCGAACCCCGGTCCTCTGGCTTGTGAAGCCAGCGCTCTAACCACTGAGCTACCGGGCCGTGTGTGTGTGTGTGTGTGTGTGTGTGTGTGTGTCGACTCCCTAATTATAAATAGTTATCGCACATGTACAATATACATATATCTCTATGATATACTTATAACTCAAGTTGGATACAAGGGAGCTTGAACGGGGTCACAGGTGTATGAAGTAAATATGTACTGTACTACAGTACATTATTGGTAGTGTGTGTGTATGTGTGTGTGTGTGTGTGTGTGGAGGAAGAAACTCAAAGCGATTATTCAAATCGTGGCGCTGTTTGTTTACAAAGGCGTTAGTTTGCGGTTCACTCAATTGATGGCGCTGTTATCCACTATTCTAGCGGTATCTGGCATCTTTATTGGCGACACGAATTTCTTATGGTGAATGGCAATCTTTCCAGTGTTGTTTTATCTATAGTCTTTGATGGAACGTCCATGGAACGCCCAAGTTATCGTACCAACGCATTCTATTTCCTACTGCACCAGTAGAAAGTGGAATGTCCATGAAACGCGTCAACTGCTGATATTTGTAAACGTGTCTTACCCCGGGAAAGTTAACCATGGAAAAAGTATTAGGCTATACGCTCAGTTTATAATAAATATAAGGCAAAAGCCTTTACCTATTATTATTATCATTACTATAATTATTATTATTATTATTATTAATATTATTATTATTAAAATCATTGTTATTATCATTATAATTATTATTATTATAATTATTGTTATTATTATTATTATTATTATCAATTATTATTATTATTATTATTACTATTATTATTTGTTATATTATTATTGTTATTATTAATGTTATCGTTGTTGTTGCAACAATATCCATCATCATCGTTTTGCTAAAATTAAGGTTTAGGTGAAAATGTTGCACTCGGATAATTTATTTCCACGATATAAACGACACTTAAGTAAGGAAATGAAAGTCTAGGTAGAAACCATATAGGTAAATCCTATGTAGTCAAAGAACTATCTTAACAGTGCACTTACCCAGTTCAGCAACAAGGAGAATAATTAACCGCGGATAAAGTTGTAAAATTATTATTAATGTATTATACACCAACTTTATTACAATATAAATTATAAAAATTGCTTCGGCTGGCATATGGAAGACAGTTTCCCAAATCTAAAATACGAATTCACTGGAAACATCTCTTTTTTAAGCTCTTTTCTATTGAAAGTATGAAACCTGGTGGAAGACATGAGCTGCTCCCGCGTCCTACATATTATAATGAATCATGCGCCTGGCAGAGCTACCACTGTCCACGCAAGCGCAGTTGGCGCGTTCCATGGACATTCCACTTTCTACTGCTACACCGGTCATCTTCTTTCTGTCTGCCGTCGCCGGCACCCACCGCGCCCAGCCTCCAAGATGCTGACACAAGGGCGTCGGTCATGTGACGGGGGAAATCTCCACTGGGTGTATTGTGTCGTGCATTACATTTATTTCTATATATATATATATATATATATATATATATATATATATATATATATATATATATATATATATATATATATATATATATATAGTGATATCTATATAAAATGCATCCTACCTATGGAGATTATATAATTTGTTTATTTATCTGAGTCAATCATGAATGCAACAAAATACTAGTTAGTTTTATGAAATAGAGAGGCACCTGCAACCCTTGTTTAAGGAAAAGGCGAGGTCAGCATTCACACATGTTGCACCACATTACGAAAGATTGCATCAGATTCCTACAATGATTAATATACTTATGTACAATGGTCCTACCTATCCTATGGCGGTTACACGCCTAATCAAAACATAACATCCATCTCTCTCTCTCTCTCTCTCTCTCTCTCTCTCTCTCTCTCTCTCTCTCTCTCTCTCTCTCTCTCTCTCTCTCTCTCTCTCTCTCTCTATATATATATATATATATATATATATATATATATATATATATATATATATATATATATTCATAAAACATTTATGGTGAATCATTAACGTATTATTGTTAACAATATCCATGAATATAAATACTTACATTCTGTTGACTTCTTCTCGGAGAAGGGACCCTTTAGGGAAGGCCAGGCTCAATGTCAGGCCAGACACAAATGCTTCATTTGCCACATACACCGGACATGATCTAAACTGTAGACAGAAGTGATCACTAAATTATAATTTCCTTCAGGACACATCCATAAGATGATATGTTAAAGGTAATTGTGAATGCTGCAATTAAAAAAAAAAATAATTAACAGGTTTAGCTTTCAACACTCTAAAGAGTGCTGTCACTGTGCTGGTATGTTACAAAGGATAATATTATCTATTTCAGACTCACTTCGCTTGTGCACTTGTACAGAGCAGCAATACAAATACATCTTCAGGGATAAAGGTGTTTTAATTCGCAATGATAATAATCTAGACTGGAAATCTTCGCTGTATTAGCAGTGAGTCTGGACCTCATAGTGAGAAGTGAGATGTGCCATTTATTTTTGCACGTCCTCTCAGATAGATGGCCTATCATTTTTCTCTCTCGGTAGTGGTTTTAGTCATAACGTGATAGTTTATGATGATGACAATAGTCTTTATTTTCGTATTTTGTGGTTCTTGTCAAATGTTTCTCTGGAGGTGGGGGGAACCCTTTTTAGGTACCAGCTTTGTTTCGTATTCCTCTGTGCCAATTTTTTCATCCATATGTTTCGACCTGGTTCTCTGAGATTGACCGGCCTACATTTTATGCTAATTATAGGCGGGTCTCTTCTAGAGCTCTTAGATAGAGCTTCTAAATTCTGTTTCGCTCTTTGGTTCCTACTTTGCCATTTTGAACCTGTTGTTCGTACTATGTCACCCACTTCTCGAACGTGTTTCTCTGAAAGAAGGCGGATCTCCCTTTCACAATCTGTATACTTACGTCGTCATTCCTGGCTCGCTGGAAATTTATTTTGTTTATTATGCTTGCACTGGTAATCTCCCCCCGCTACTTGGCTTTACGTCTCGACATTGTTGGTGACCTTTCTAGTTATCTACCTTCCAGCCAGCGATACTTGCTTATCTCAATTTTCAGCACTTACCCTTTTCTGTCATTTTTCAGCAGTTTTATTAACATATTTTCCCTTAACATATAGTCTGTAGTGGAGAGACTTTTCTCCTTTTTCCGATAAGTGGTTTTACTCAGGCAGACTTGTTAGTTTTTCTCTTGTCTTCCTTATACTTGTTATATCTTTCGTTAGTAGGCAGTAGTCACCTGCCGCCCGGTGGAATACTCCAGGAGAGGTACTTACGGGGATGTAGGCAGTGCTGCAGACTGAGTGATTCCCCGTGTCCTCTCTTCCCGGTTCCCTTTGTGGTCTCATTTATACAATTGAGCAGCTGCAGCCTGCCCTCTAAAGACAACTTCTACTACTTCCTACACTACACTACAACACCTTACACTTTTACACTCTCTTCAAATCAAAATTTAATAATGGCTTCACCACGCCCTGCCTCGGAGTCCCCCTCTGGGGAGGGGACCATAAATGTCCCCAGGTCGGTCTGCCTCTCTGCTGTCGACCTTGGGTGTCTTGACACTTCATCTAATACTTTCACTATCAATTTCTGCAACATTCGTGGCCTTCGTTCTAATTTTCAATCTGTGGAACACCACCTCTCCTCTACTAAACCTCATCTTCTCTTCCTAACTGAAACACAGTTGTCTGTGACTACTGACAGCAGCCCTTTTCTGTTCCCTCCTACTTGCTCTATCCTCATTTTCAATCCAAAGCTGGATGTTGCGCATACGTGCGTAACGACACCACTTGCTCTCGTGCCCACAATCTTGAATCTTCAGAATTTTCTACCATCTGGCTAAGACTTCAATGTCACTCTCTAACTAAATTCATCTGTGCTGTATACCTCTCACCTAATTCCTCTGACTATGTAAAATTCTTTGACTATTTGACTTCCAAGGTGGAGCACATCTTATCTCACTTTCCTTTTGCTGAGATCTCCATTTTAGGGATTTCAATGTTCACCACCAGCTTTGGCTTTCATCTTCTTTCACTGACCAACCTGGTGAACAAACCTTCAACTTTGCTATCCTTCATGACCTAGAGCAGCTAGTGAAGTTCCCTACCCGTATTCCTGACCGCCTTGGAGACACGCCCAACATTCTTGATCTTTTCCTAACCTCCAACCCTTCTGCTTACTCTGTTAAACTTTCCTCTCCGTTGGGCTCCTCCGACCACAATCTAATTTCCGTTACCAGTTCTATCACTCCAGTGCAGCCTCAGGACCCGCCTAAGCGGAGGTGCTTCTGGCATTTTAACTCTGCTAAGTGGGAGGAACTAAGGCAGTACTATTCTGATTTCCCTTGGGATGATTATTGTTTTCATGTCAGAGATCCTTCTCTTTGTGCCGAGCGCATAACAGAGGTGATTATCTCTGGCATGGAGCTATACATTCCTCATACTTTCTCTAACCCTAAAGCTAAAAAGCCTTGGTTTAACTCTGCTTGTTCTCGTGCTGTCAATGATAGAGGCGGCTCACAAACGGTTCCGTAGCCATCCAACTGCTGAAACTCATGCCCTATATATTTCTGCCCGTAATCATGCCAAATCTATTCTCCAACTTACTAAAACTCTTTCATCAATAGAAAATGTCAAAGTCTTTCCAATTCTAACTCCTCTCGAGATTTCTGGCATCTAGCCAATAATATCTCTAACAACTTTACTTCTTCGTCTTTCCCTCCTTTACTTCATCCAGATGGCTCTACAGCTGTCTCTTCTTTTCTAAAGCTGAACTCTTCGCTCAAACCTTTGCTACCAACTCAACTTTGGATGATTCTGGGCATATTCCTCCTACTCCTCCACCCTCTGACTACTTCATCCCTAAAATTAAAATTCTTTATAAAGACGTTTTCCTGGCCCTCTCTGGCCTTGATTCTCGGAAGGCTTACGGTCCGGATGGAGTCCCTCCTGTTGTTCTCAAAACTGTGCTTCCGAACTCGCTCACTGCCTGGTCAAACTCTTTCATCTGTGTCTCTCTACTTCTATTTATCCTTCTTGCTGGAAGTTTGCTCACATTCAACCTGTCCCTAAAAAGGTGACCACTCCAATCCTTCTAACTACCGCCCTATAGCTTTGATTTCCTGCCTTTCTAAAGCCTTTGAGTCTATCCTTAATAGGAAGATAATGAGGCATCTATCAGCTCACAACCTTCTCTCTGATTGCCAGTATGGTTTCCGTAAAGGCAGATCTACTGGTGATCTTCTTACTTTCCTAACTGAATCTTGGTCATCCTCTTTAGGGACTTCGGTGAAACCTTTGCTGTCGGCCTTGACATATCGAAAGCCTTCGATAGAGTCTGGCACAAATCTTTAATTTCTAAACTACCCTCCTACGGATTCTATCCTTCTCTCTGTACCTTCATCTCCAGTTTCCTTTCCGATCGTTCTATTGCTGCTGTAGTAGACGGTCACTGTTCTTCCCTAAAACTATCAACAGTGGTGTTCCACAGGGTTCTGTCCTATCACCCACTCTCTTTCTATTATTCATCAATGATCTCCTAAATCTGACTCAATGCCCTATCCACTCCTATGCTGATGATACCACCCTGCATTATTCAACAGCGTTCAACAGACGCCCAACCCAACAACAATTAAATGACTCAAGGCGAGATGCTATAGGACGCCTAACTTCTGATCTTTCACTTGTTTCTGATTGGGGCAGAGAAAACCTGGTTTTGTTCAATGCCTCAAAACTCAATTTCTACAACTATCTACTCGACATAACCTTCCAGACAACTATCCTCTCTTCTTCAATAACACTCAACTTCCCTCTCCTCTACATTAAACACACTCGGTCTATCCTTCACTAAAAATCTAAACTGGAAATTTCACATCTCTACTCTTGCTAAATCAGCTTCCAAGAAGTTAGGTGTCCTATGGCGTCTTCGTCCATTTTCTCTCCCTCCCAGCTGCTTGCTCTGTACAAGGGCCTTATCCGCCCGTGTATGGAGTATGGCTCTCATGTCTGGGGGATCCACACACAGCTTTACTAAACAAGGTGGAATCTAAAGCTTTTCGTCTTATCAACTCTTCTCCTCTAACTGACTGTCTTGATTCTTTAAGTCACCGCCGCAATGTTGCATCTTTATCTGTCTTCTACCGCTGTTTTCATGCTGTCTGCTCTTCTGAACTTGCTAACTGCATGCCTTCCCCTCCTGCGGCCTCGCTGCACAAGACTCTCTACTTCTTCTCATCCCTATTCTGTCCATCTTCCTAATGCAAGAGTTAACCAGTATCTTCACTCCTTCATTCCCTACACTGGTAAACTCTGGAACTCTCTACCTGTGTCTGTATTTCCACCTGCCTATGACTTAAACTCTTTCAAAAGAGGAGTGTCAAGACACCTCTTACGTTAACTGGACCCTCCTTTTAGATTTTTTTGTTTTTTCTCTTTCTACTTTCCTCTTAACAGGGCCTGGCAACCAGCGGGATTTTTTTTTTCCAACACTTTGTTTGCCCTTGGCCAGTGCCCTTGTAATGTAAAAAAAAAAAAAAAAAAAAAAACTTTCCTGCTCTGATTAATCACTTCGTTTATTTATTAGTTACTTTGTTTTACCTTCATTTTTCCATCCTTGGATGGTATAAACTTCACATAACTACATTACGGTTAGGTCAACCATGGTTTCTTGGGAGATGCTATTCCCATGACTGTCATCGGCATTGCAGCATTCATGTCTCTGTGTGCAATGAAATAAGTTTGTTTCATTGGAATGTGATACCTCCTCACGGTGGATCCAAGACTTAGGAACATGTGTATTTCCACCTGTTGTGTCTGTTATGTCCAATACACATTGCTCAGCACGCCTACGTACCTGTGAAGAACGTAATATTGTTGTACTGAAACTATGTATAACTACATACATTCTATCCATGTCGCCTGGATTAGTCTCTGGTAGGTAGAAATTATACACCTCTTACAGTGCACTTGTCTTCGTTCACAGCCACATGGAAAGAAGTATATGTGCCTAAATGTAAACAACATACTTAACAAAATGAACGGAGATATTGTTATGGAATGATCTAAGAAAGGTATTGGATTATTCTTGGTAGAGGAGTGGATCCTATTTGCATAAGAATCATAAGAGAAAATGTATCAGTTAAAAGAGTAACTTAAATGAAAGAGTATACAAATATACAACACCACCTACTATCCTCATCCAAAATTGTTGCTTTTTAAACTCTTGTATAACAGTTTCAGAGGTGACTTTCCATTATATCTGAACAACTTTCTTCAAGACAGGATCGTTGTTAAACTTTCTGGTACTTTAATGAATATCAAATCTTTTCGTCTAGAAAAACTGGATGATAGAGTAGTTTTCTTAGTCCCATTCCAATTTACAATATGACAACTTTCCTCCTCATAAATCTTAAATACTCACTGTAGTTTGACAACTGTTCGCTACAGCATTCCTCGGCTTACGCACAGTTCTTAGTAATATGGATTCAAGTTACCTTTCACTCTGTCCAGCATGGTGATTTTAGTTTTTTTATTATTATTTTTTTTTTTAGACGCAACGCCCTGATTTGGAATGAATAATTCAAGGCCATCTGATCAATTGTATTCTTAGGTCTGTATTTTGAATGCAGACAGAATTAGGAAAACTCATTGCTATGAGTTCCTTACCTATTGCCGCCACAAATGGGAACCGCCTTGTCGTGGTGGGGGGGCTTGCGTGCCCCTGTGACTTGGCGAGCTAGGCTAGAGGGGGCTTAGGCCCCTGCTCTGCCCATGCTAGTAAGGTCGCTAGTGAGGGGCCAGACTAAATGGTTCCTACGTAGGCTGCCAGTGGATCAGCGGAGCCATCCGCTGTAGGGATCGCCCAATAGGGGCCGTCCTGTGCTGGATGGTTGGGTGTCCAGGCTGGGATGCTTTGGGAGGGAGGTCTCAGCTTTGTCGTGGACAAACATTCTGCATCATGTGGGGCCTTTTTATAAAACGATTGGTCCGCATGGGGACGAGGTACCCCGTCCACGGCAGCCAGTTCGCCACATCCCGCCTCCACGTTGGTTTTTGGAGTACTACAGAAATGGGCGCGGGAATTTCATCCATGCCTCCCGGTACCTGTCCAAAGAGATCGGCACGATTCCTGAGGGAAACCTCAAAAAGTAAGGTAAGTCGGTGCAAGTGCGTGCTTAAGATATCACGCAGGCAAGGATGTTGCAACATCTACCATGTCCTTCTGAGTGCATGTTTGAGACCGTGAAGGCCCATCCCACCTTTAATTATAACAAAGGTTGTGTGTACAGTCAGGATCTTTATGAATTTCCTAAAGAAGAAATACTGGCTATGTGTCCTAACTCAGTTCTGAAGGTGAGTAAGATGAGGAATTCTTCCAACATGGTCCTTCTCACCTTCTTTGCTTCCACCCTCCCAGACCGTGTTCATATCGGTCCTATCAATCTTAGGGTGAGGCGTTTTGTTTCTCGCCCTCTTCAGTGTTTCTCATGCTATGGGTATGGTCACGGGAAAAGCTCCTGTAAGGAAGCTTCTCGATGATCTGCACTAAATTCACACTCTGAGGAGCATTGCAATGCTGCAGCTTACTGTTTCAATTGCCGTGACGCTCACCAGGTACCCCCCCAGATGGGAACCGCCTTGTCGTGGTGGGGGGCTTGCGTGCCCCGGTGACCTGGCGAGCTAGGCTAGAGGGGGCTTAGGCCCCTGCTCTGCCCATTCGAGGGGAAGAGGGCTACCCATGCTAGCAAGGTCGCCAGTGAGGGGCCAGACTAAATGGTTCCTACGTAGGCTGCCAGTGGACAGCGGAGCCACCCGCTGGAGGGATCGCCCAGTAGGGGCCGTCCTGTGCTGGATGGTTGGGTGTCCAGGCTGGGATGCTTTGGGAGGGGGGTCTCAGCTCTGTCGTGGACAAACATTCGTAGCATGTGGGGCCTTTTTTTTAAAACGACTGGTCCGCATGGGGACGAGGTACCCCGTCCACGGCAGCCAGCGCTCCCTCCCATTGTAGTCCCAGTAGGTGGTTTCCCTATGCCCCTGGAGCCATTTTTTGTGTAACTTTATACATATGGTTAAACACAAAAAGCTGTCAGGTTCTCGTGAAGTGGCTGACCTGGCCCGCAAGAAGTCATCTTCAGGTCTGAGTGGGAAGGAGGATTCCCCTCCACAAGAGCCTCCCGCAGCAGTCTCCTGTTCTGGGAGTTCTTCTGAGGGACGTATTTCTGCTACATATGACTCCCTTGTGATGGTAAATGTTAACCCATCATTTTCTTATCACGCCTTTCACTCACTTCTCAAGGTGTATGGCACGGTTGTTCGCATTCGACTTGTTTATGATAAGGACTTTCCTTCTAACCGCTGCTATGTAACTTTTCTGTCATGTGATGAAGCCCGTCTGGCTTATGAACATGTAGCATCCCTGCCCCTTGCTGGCTCTGGCTTTAAAACAGAATTTCTCCACTCTCGCAATAATTCGGACAGTGACACGGACTACATCCCAAATCTTTTTGGCCACTATTCAGAGAATTCAGTTCCTGAAGTCCGCCACATCCTGCCTTCACGTTGGTTTGTGGCCTACTACAGAAATGGGCACGGGAATTTCATCCACGCCTCCCGGTACTTGTCCAAAGAGATCGGCACGATTCCTGAGGGAAACCTCAAGAAATACGGGAAGGGGGTGCTCGTGCGAGCGAAAGATATCACGCAGTCAAGGATGTTGCAACATCTACCATGTCCTTCTGATAGCATGTTTGAGACTATTAAGGCACATCCCACCTTTAATTACAGTAAAGGTTGTGTGTACAGTCAGGATCGTTACGAATTTCCTGAAGAGGAAATACTGGATATGTGTCCTAACTCAGTCCAGAAGGTGACAAAGCTGAAGAATTCTACTAACATGGTCCTTCTCACCTTCTTTGGTTCCACCCTCCCAGACCGTGTTCAAATCGGTCCTATCAACCTTAGGGTGAGGCGCCTTGTTTGTCACCCTCTTCAGTGTTTCTCTTGCTATGGGTATGGTCACGGCAAAAGCTCCTGTAAGGAAGCTTCTAGATGTTGTAATTGCTCAGCACTTGATTCACACTCTGAGGAGCATTGCAATGCTACTGCTTACTGTTTCCATTGCCTTGATGCTCACCAGGTACGTTTCAGGTATCGCCTGGAGCAGGACATTCTACAACTTGCTAACACTCAGTTCATAAGCCTAGGAAGCGCCCGCCGTGAACTCCTGTACCGCCAAAATGACGGTACTGGTGCGACATCCTATGCTGCATTGGCCGCCCGCTCTTCTGCTGAGTCTGCCGGTCCGAAGACGACGACAAGTGCTACCTCTCGCTCTGTTGGGGCGGGTGGTCCTGTTCATTTGGCCAATAGGTTTGCCCTTTTGTCTGATGACTCAGTTGAGTCACCTGTAAGAAGCGACGAGAATAATACGAACTTGACCAAACTTACCCATGTAGTTGATGTCCATTTGCCTCCTCCATCGCCTAAGCCTTTGAAGGGCATGACCAAACGGCACCGCGGCTTTGCGGAGTCGATAGAATTTGCTCAGCCTAAGCAATCTAAGGTTTCTCCCGGTGCACACGATCGTGAGTCCTCCAGGGACCGCTCTGCAATGGTAGCTCCAGTTATTTCTGTCGCGCTCCGTCCCAGATCGGGCTTCTTGTGATGAGGACGGTCTTAACATGGAGACGTCCGATGATATTGTCACAGCCGTCCCTTGCGGACCCGCTGTGTCTAAAAAGTGGAGTCGAGCCTGACCCTCGTCCTCCGAGGACCGGTAGGAATGATGATGGTTCGCATCACTCACCGGCAAGCCGAAAAGCAGCGGCCCAACGACCCGGCACATCACAACTCCCGGTGTCTTCTCGTCGGTTAATTATTTATAGTCAGGTGAGTCACGGGCAGCCCCTTCAAAAGGCTCGCCCGTCCATTGCACCTAAATAGTCATCTTCAAGCTTCTACAGTGGAATTGTAGAGGCCTTCGCGCCTCGTGGGGGGAACTCTGAGCTTTGCTGTCGGAGTTCTCTCCAGCCTGTGTAGCTCTACAAGAAACTATGCTAGGTGATAGTACTTATTCTAGTCCTCCTGGCTATCGTGCCTTTTTTAGTACTCCTTTCCCTGACCAGGGCCACCACGGTGGCACAGCTATTCTAGTCCGTCAGGATATACCTGTTATCCCGTTACAACTTAACTCCTCCCTTCAGGTGGTTGCTGTTAAGGTCTTTATGGGACGACTGTACACATTTGCAGTTTATATCTCCTCCTCGGCTTCCTGTCTCCAGGGTGAGCTTGACGGCCTGGTGCGTCAGCTGACTCGCCTTTTCTTTTGTTGGGAGATTTTAACGGCCGTCACCCATTGTGGGATGAAGGTGCTAGTAATCCTCGTGGGGTTTTAATCGGTTCTTTTATTGAGGATGAGGGATTGAGGTTTTAAATTCTGGGATGTTACACATTTCCACAGTCCTACTGGGACTTTTACAGCTATCGATCTTTCTCTTTGTACATCTAATTCTTTCCTCGATTTTAATTGGCGAGTCCTACCGGATTTACACGGTAGTGACCACTTTCCGATTTTATTGAAATCTGTGAACTCTGAGCCACAGTCCCGGCCCCTACGCTGAGTTTTAGACAAGGCAGATTGGCGTCGATTCACAGACCTTAGCTCTTTTATCCGTCCGCTGGCTGACTTTTCTACTTGTGCTGAGGCTGTTGATTATTTTACCGATTTTTTTAATTTCTTTAGCGCTTCAGACAATCCCTAGAACGTCAGGTCGCTTTACTAAGCGTCCCGTTCCTTGGTGGAACGCAGCATGCACTGCAGCGGTGAAAGAAAACGGGCAGCTTTCTCTCGTCTCCGGCGACATCGTGGGGACCTGCAGTGCCTGGAAGCTATTCGGCGCTGCCGAGCTCGGGCCCGCCGCGTTTTGAAAGAGGCACAAAGAGCCTCGTGGAAAGCCTATGTCTTTTCCATAAACGTCCGCACCCCTCTTACGGATTGCTGGGAAGTATTCTGCTCCTTCCCCACCAATTTTGTTGTCTGATGGGCGAACGGTGGCAGACCCTAGGAATGTCGCCGACCTCTTCGCGGAGCACTTTGCCAGTGTTTCCCAGAGGCATCCTGCAGCTCCGGGCGCACGTTACCGCCAGAGAATGGAATCTCTCGGCATTAACTTTTATTCGGCTGGAGGGAAGTCTTATAATGTCCCTTTCTCTGCTTCCGAGTTGCGGACTGCTTTGTCCCAGTGTCACGACTCTTCTCCTGGGCCAGATGATATACCTTATGCCTTCTTGCGCCACATGTCTGACACTGCTTTTAACTTTCTTTTAAATCTTTATAATATGATTTGGCATACCGGTGACTTTCCATCTTCTTGGGCTGTGGCAGTGCTTCTCCCATTTCCGAAGCCTAGGAAAGATAATCTCCATGGCTACGGACTACCGTCCTATATCTTTGACATCCTGCATTTGTAAAGTTTTAGAAAAGATGGTAAATGTAAGACTCATGTGGTACTTGGAGAGGGGGAAGTACTTGTCATCGGTAGATACGGCTTCCGAAAGATGAGGTCTACTACTGATGCCCTTTTATCCCTAGAGTCTTCCATTTGTGAGGCCTTCGCTAATCATCACCATCAGGTTACAGTCTTTTTTGACCTGGAGAAGGCCTACGACACGGCTTGGTGTCATGGCATTTTACAGTCTTTGTTTAATTTTGGCCTTCGTGGCCATCTTCCTCTTTTTATCCAACAGTTTTTTATCCAGACGTTTTTTTACGGGTTCTAGTGGGGAGTGTTCTCTTTGAAGCTACTGCTCTAAATGACGGCGTTTCACAGGGAAGTATTCTTAGTGTTACATTATTTCCAGTCGCCATAAATGGTGTGATTGATACTCTCCCAGATGGCATTCACAGCTCCTTATATGTTGATGATTTATGTATTTCTTTTGCTGCTGCTAGGATGTCACTGATTGAGCGCAAGTTCCAACTGGCGATCAATAGGGTGTCAAGTTGGGCCAACATGAACGGTTTTCGATTCTCCACCTCGAAGACCGTAGCTATGTATTTCTGTCGCAACCGTGGTGTCCATCCAGACCCTGATTTATACCTCGCCAATAGACGCCTCATGCGTGGAGGCGTCTCGATATCTTAGCCTTCTATTTGACAACCGTCTCACCTGGGTTCCCCATTTCCGTTCTCTTAAGGCGTCTTGTCGGCAGGCATTATCCCTTCTACGGGTTTTAAGTCACACCTCTTGGGGTGCGGACAGGGAGACGTTGCAGCTGCTTCACCGTACACTCATACTTCCGAAGCTGGAATACGGCTGTGAGATCTACTCATCCGCAACGGATGCACGACTATGCACGCTTGACCCCGTGCATCATGCTGGGGTCCGCTTGGCTACGGGTGCATTTCGGACATCTCCAATACCTAGCCTTCTAGTGGATGCTGGTTTCTGGCTGGACGCCAGTCTTCGATGCTCCGGTGATGGTTTCGCACCCACCGTCTTCCTGATTCTGTCCCCTGTGTGTCAATGTTGCGGGACTCGCGCTCGCAGGCGTATGTCACTCGACCGAGTCTCCCTAAACCTTTTGGCCTACGAGCTGCAAATCTTATGGCAGAGTTATCTATCGAACCTACTCCTGTGTACTCTTTCGGGGTCTCCCGAGTTGGTTATTGGCAGCTTCCTGTTACCTCATTATGCCCTCCTGCCATGGATGGCAAAAAGGATTTTCTGCCAGTTCTGTAGCACACACGGTTTTTAGAACACTCTTTTATGCATTCTGATGATATCCCTGTTTTTACTGATGGTTTCGAATCCGACGCAGGCGTTGGGTTTAGTGTGGTTTTCCCCTCTTTTTATCGGTGTGGCAGCCTTCCTTCAGTGGCATCAGTCTTCACTTCGGAGCTGTCTGCCATAGTTCTAGCTTTACAGATTATTTTTACTCTACCGGTTTCGTCTTTTACAATTTTTAGTGACTGTCGCAGTGCTCTTACTTCTCTCTCTTGCCCTATATAGTTTAATGAATGCAGTGAAACACCGACGAGCTGCGAGAAAAAGATAAAAAACATGATGGGACAGTTGATCATGTTCTAGACTCGTTTGTGATCAACACAGCAGACACTTCAGACGAGGATAGTGACTCTGCATTAGTATATCCTGCTTACAGTCAATAAGAGGATTAGGCCTCCAGGGGACACCTCTTAAAAAAAAAAAAAAAAAAAAAACGCGCCTAAGACTTTTACCTCAAAGGTGGTGTGGAAAAAAAGTCTCCTCATTAATGATTTTCAAGAATAAGTTCAGCTTTGGGCAGTTAATGAAATAATTAAAAAGCTACTTCGATCATCTGTGTTTCTTTCAACCACTCAATATATTACTCTGTGTTTCTACTCGTATGTGCACATATTTGACAAACATGTAAATTACTTGTCTCATTTTCATGTATATAACTAAAATCTTTATTGCATTTAATGTACTATATAGCTGCATAGGTATTTGGGTCTCTTCTGACTTCTTTTAGTGAAGTCATGCATTAAAATAGGTAGAGAACGATCATCACTCCGTTTTCTTTGAAGAAGGTACTGGTATAGCAGTGGCAACGTCGCACCCAAGAGGTAAAGCTGGGCAGGATGGATAGATGGATGGTTTTAGATTTAGGCGCCGCAACTACATAGGTCATGTAGCGCCTCTACAATATTTGAATTAAGACAATATTGATAAAAAAAATAAAAACAATTAAAAACACTAAGATAAAAGGTAACTTAAAAAAACAACTAAAATTACAAGTTAAATAAAACATTAAAAATACATATAATAAAATGAAATAAAATTCACACATTGGAGAGAAGCCCAGCTTCTCCCAGGTACCTGTACACGTCATGGCCTGGGGCCAGACATGCTGGACCAAACACCTTTGGGAGATAGTAGACACCGCTATCGCTACCGCGACACCGGTAGAGGTAGCGGTGTCGTAACTCGATTAAACTAGGGCATTCTACCAGAAGGTGCCGCACGGTGAGCAGCACCAAGCAGTCATCACAATAAGGTTGTGGGTCCCTGGTCAACAGGTACCTTTGTGTAAGGTACATGTGACCTATGCGCAGTCGCGCCAATAAAGTCTTTGCACGGCGATCCCGGACATGGGAGTATGTCCACTGAGGGATAGTGGAAGTAGTGATCTCTCCCATTTTCGAGGTTGCGACACCCGTTAGCCATCTCCTCTGTCAATTTGCTGCAATCGCCACACGAATAAAATGGTATAGGTCTCGAAACAGAACAGGGGCAGGAGATGGAGCGCGACTTGCTGCCTCTTTAGCGAGGCGATCTGCGTGTTCATTCCTGGGAACACCTACGTGACCAGAGACCCAACAGAACCCACCACGATATCCTCGTTTGGTAAGAAGATATAGCCAATCCAGGGCTGATAAAACCAAAGGGTTAAGGGAGACAGTGCAAGAGAGAGCAGTAATAGCACTGTGACAGTCACAAAAAATTTTAAAAGACGAAACCAGGAGAGTAAAAACTATCTGTAAAGCGAGGACTATGGCAGACAGCTCCGCAGTAAAAACGGACGCCACTGAAGGAAGGCTGCCACACCGATAAAAAGACGGGAAAACCACACAAAACCCAACACCTGCGTCGGATTTGGAACCATCATTAAAAACGGGGATATCATCAGAATGGATAAAAAAGTGTTCTAAAAACGTGTGTGGGACAGAGCTGGCAGAAAATCCTTCTTGCCATTCATGGCAGGAGGGCATAATGAGATAACAGGAAGCTGCCAATTACCGGAAAGAGTACACAAGAGTGGGGTCGATAGATAATTCTGCCATGAGATTTGCTACTCAATGGCCAAAAGGTTTAGGGAGACTAGGTCGAGTGACATATGCCTGCGAGCACGAGTCCCGCAATATTGTCAGACAAGGGACGGAATCAGGAAGACGGTGGGTGCGGAACCAACACCGGAGCATCAAAGACTGGCGCCGGAGGTCCAGCGGCCAGAAGTCAGCATCCACTAATAAGCTAGGAATTGGAGATGTCCGAAATGCACCCATAGCCAAGCGGACCCCAGCATGATGCACGGAGTCAAGCGTGCGTAGCCGTGCATCCGTTGCAGAGGAGTAGATATCACAACCGTATTCCATCTTAGGAAGGATTAGTGTACGGTGAAGCAACAGCAAAGTGTCCCCGTCCGCACCCCAAGAAGGGATAATGCCTGCCGACAAGACACCTAAAGAGAACGGAAATGGGGAACCCAGGTGAGACGGTTGTCAAACAAAAGGCCAAGATATCGAGTCGCCTCCACGCATGATAGGCGTCTATTGGCGAGGTATAAATCAGGGTCTGGATGTACACCACGGTTCCGATAAAAATGCACGGCTACGGTCTTCGAGGTGGAGAATCGAAAACCGTTCATGTTGGCCCAACCAGACACCCTATTGATTGCCAGTTGGAGCTTGCGCTCAATCAGTGACATCCTAGCAGATGCACAAGTCGTCCACATATAGATACTCTACTGGATGGCATTCACAGCTCCTTATAACACCATTTATTGCGACTGCGAATAGCGTAACACTAAGAATACTTCCCTGTGGGACACGTACCGTCATTTAGAAAAATAGCATCGGAGAGAGCACGCCCCACTCGAACCCGTTAAAGAGGTCTCTGCTGGATTAGAATAAAAAGGTGGCCACGGAGGCCAAAATTATAAAAGGAATGTAAAATGCCATGACACCAAGACCTTTTCCAGGTAAAAAAAAAAAAGAATAACTGGTGGTGGTGATTAGTAAAAGCCTCACAAATAGAAGACTCCAGGGATAAAAGATCATCAGTAGTAGACCTCATCTTTCGGAAACCATACTGTACCGATGACAAATAGTTCTCCCTCTCCAAGTACCACATGAGTCTTACATTGACCATCTTTTCTAATACTTTACAAAAGCAGGACGTCAAAGATATAGGACGATAGTTCGTAGCCTGAAGATTATCTTTCCCAGGCTTCGGAAATAGGAGAACCACTGCCACAGCCCATAAAGATGGAAAGTCACCGGTATGCCAAATCATATTATAAATATTTAATAAAAAGTTAAAAGCACTGTCAGACATGTGGCGCAAAAAGGCATAAGGAATATCATCTGGGCCAGGAGAAGAATCATGACACTGGGACAAAGCAGTCCGCAACTCGGAGGCAGAGAAGGGGACATTATAAGACTCCCCTCCAGTGGAAGAAAAATTTATGCCGAGAGATTCCATTCTATGGCGGTGACGTGCGCCCGGGGCTGCAGGATGCCTCCGGGAAACACTGGCAAAGTGCTCCGCGAAGAGATCGGCGACAGTCCTAGGGTCTGCCACCGTCCGCCCAACAGATAACAAAACTGGTGGGGAAGAAGCAGAATACTTCCCAGCAATTCGGCGGACTTTGTTGAAGACATCCGTAAGAGGAGTGCGGACGTTTATGGAATAGACATAGGCTTTCCTAGAGGCTCTTTGTGCCTCTTTCAAAACGCGGCAGGCCCGTGCTCGGCAGCGCCGGAAAGCTTCCAGGTACTGCGGGTCCCCACGATGTCGCCAGAGACGAGACAAAGCTGCCCGTTTCTCTTTCACAGCTTTAGTGCATGCTGCGTTCCACCAACGAATGGGACGCTTAGTAAAGCGACCGGACGTCCTAGGGATTGTCTGAAGCGCTACTGAATGTAAAAAAAAATCGGTAAAATAATCAACAGCCTTATCACAAGTAGAAAAGTCAGCCAGCTGACAGATAAAAGAGCTAAGGTCTGTGAATCGAGGCCAATCTGCCTTGTCTAAAACCCAGCGTGGGGGCCGTGACGGTGGCTCAGAGTTCACAGATTGTAATAAAATCGGAAAGTGGTCACTACCGTGTAAATCCGGTAGGACCCGCCAATTAAAATCAAGGAAAGAATTAGATGTACACACGAGAAAGATCGATAGCTGTAAAAGTTCCGACATGACTGTGGAAATGTGTAACATCCCCAGAATTTAAAATCTCCAATCCCTCATCCTCAATAAAAGAACCGATTAAAACCCCGTGAGGATTACTAGCACCTTCATCCCCACAGTGGGTGACAGCCGTTAAAATCTCCCAACAAGAGAATAGGCGGAGTCAGCTGACGCACCAGGCCGTCAAGCTCACCCCTGGAGACAGGAAGCCGAGGAGGGAGATATAAACTGCAAATGGTGTAGGATCGTCCCATAAAGACCCTAACATCAACCACCTGAAGGGGAGAGTTAAGTTGTATGGGGACAACAGGTATATCGTGACGGACTAGAATAGCTGTGCCACCGTGGTGGCCCTGGTCAAGGAGAGGAGTGCTAAAAAAAGGCACCATAGCCAGGAGGACTAGAATACGTACTATCACCTAGCATAGTCTCTTTTAGAGGTACACGGGCTGGAGAGAACTCCGACAATAAAGCTCGGAGTTCCCTCCACGAGGCGCGAAGGCCACTACAGTTCCACTGTAGAAGCTTGAAGATGACTATTTAGGTGCAGTGGACGGGCGAGCCTTTTGAAGGGGCTGCCCGTGACTCACCTGACTAGAAATAATCAACCGACGAGAAGACATCGGGAGTTGAGATGTGTCGAGTCGTTGGACTGCAGCCTTTCGGCCTACCGGTGAATGATGCGAACCATCATCACTCCTTCCGGTCATCGGAGGACGAGGGTCAGGCTGGACTGCACTTTTTGACACAGCGGGTCCACGAGGGATGGCTGTGACAATATCATCGGATGTC
Organism: Portunus trituberculatus; assembly: GCF_017591435.1. Classification (NCBI taxonomy): domain Eukaryota; kingdom Metazoa; phylum Arthropoda; class Malacostraca; order Decapoda; family Portunidae; genus Portunus; species Portunus trituberculatus. The sequence continues at coordinate 12,872,056 of NC_059263.1, read as the reverse complement.
TCCATGCTAAGACCGTCCTCATCACAAGAAGCCCGATCTGAGACGGAGGGTGTCACAAAAGGCTGGACAGAAACTACTGGAGCTGCCATTGCAGAGCGGTCCCTGGAGGACTCACGATCATGTACACCGGAAAAAACCTTAGACTGTTTAGGCTGAGCTAAATCTATTGACTCCGCGGAGCCGCGGTGCCGTTTGCTCATGCCCTTCAAATGCTCAGGCGATACAGGGGGCAAATGGACATCCACTACATGGGTGACTTTGGTCAAGTCCGTATTATTCTCGTCACTTCTAAGAGATGACTCAACCGAGTCATCGGACAAAAGGGCAAACCTATTGGCCTAATGAACAGGACCACCCGCCCCAACAGAGCGAGAGGTAGCAGGAGTTGTCTTCGGACCGGCAGACTCAGCTGAAGAACGAGCGGCCAATGAAACATAGGATGCCGCACCAGTACCGTCCTTCTACCGGTACAGGAGTTCGCGGCGGGCGCTAATAAGACTGATGAACTGACTTTTAGCAAGCTGTAAAATGTCCTGCTCAAGGCAATACCTTGGGCTTTGCCTGAAACGTACCTGGTGAGCATCGCGGCAATGGAAACAATAAGCAGCAGCATTGCAATGCTCCTCAGAATGTGAGTCTAGTGCAGAGCAATTACCACATCGAGAAGCTTCCTTACATGAGCTTTTGCCGTGACCGTACCCATAGCATGAGAAACACTGAAGAGCGCGAGAAACAAAACGCCTCACCCTAAGATTGATAGGACCGATATGAACACGGTCTGGAACCAAAGAAGGTGAGAAGGACCATGTTGGAAGAGTTCCTTATCTTAGTCACCTTTTGGACTGAGCTAGGACACATTGCTAGTATTTCGTCTTCTGGAAATTCATAAAGATCTTGGCTATAAACACAACCTTTGCTATAATTAAAGGTGGGATGAGCCTTAACAGTCTCAAACATGCTGTCAGAAGGGCATGGGAGATGTTGCAACATCCTCGCTTGCGTAATATCTTTAGCTCGCACTAGCATCCCTTTACCGTATTTCTTGAGGTTTCCCTCAGGAATCGTGCCGATCTCTTTGGACAGGTACCGGGAGGCATGGATGAAATTCCCACGCCCATTTCTGTAGTACGCCATAATCCAACGTGGAGGTGGGATCTGGCGGACTACTGGAACTGAATTTTCTAAATAGTTTTCAAAAACATTTGGGATGTAATCCATGTCACTGTCTGGAATATTACATGACTGGAGAAATTCAGTTTTAAAGCCAGAGCCGGCAAAGGGCAGAGATGCTACATGTTCATTAGACAGACGGGCTTCGTCACATGACAGAAAAGTCACATAGCAGCGGTTAGATGGAAAGTCTAATGCGAACAACCATACCATACGCCTTGATAAGTGAGTGGAAGGCATGATAGGAAAATGATGGATTAATATTTACCATCTAAAGGGAATCATATGCAGCAGAAATGCGTCCCTCAGAAGAACTCACAGAACACAAGACTGCTGTGGGAGGCGCTTGTGGAGGGGAATCCTCCTTCCCACTCAGACCTGAAGATGACGTCGCGCGGGCCAGGTCAGCCACCTTACGAGAACCTAATATTTTTTTTTGTTTTCCCATAAACAACCAGTAACACAAAAGATTAGCATCAGGGACAAGGGAAACCACCTACTGGGACAGCAATGGGAGCAAGCGCTGGCTGCCGTGGACGGAGTACCTCGTCCTCATGCGGACCAATCGTTTTAAAAAAAGGCCCCACATGATGCAGAAAGTTTGTCCACGACAGAGCTAAGCCTGGATACCCAACCATCCAGCACAGCACGGTCCCTATTGGGTGATCGCTCCAGCGGGTGGCTCCGCTGGTCCACTGGCAGCCTACGTAGAAACCATTTAGTCTGGCCCCTCACTGGCGACCTTACTTGTATGGGTAGCCCTCTATCCCTCGAAAGGGCAGAGCAGGGGCCTTAGCCCCCTCTAGCCTAGCTCGCCGGTCACAGGGGCAAGCAAGCCTCCCCACCACGACAAGGCGGTTCCCATCTGGGGAAGCTGAAGGCTGGGTTACAACTGGCTATCCTCTGACGAATCCAATGCCGCGGTACTCGTCTAGCTGCGGGACCCGGATCCCCAGCGCGGTTATCGTTTAGCCTCGATGGTACTTGAGTCCCACAGCGGGATCCGAGTACAGACGAATCCCAGCCTTCAGCCTCCCCAGATGGGAACCGCCTTGTCGTGGTGGGGGGGCTTGCGTGCCCCTGTGACCTGGCGAGCTAGGCTAGAGGGGGCTTAGGCCCCTGCTCTGCCCTTTCGAGTGGGAGACGGCTACCCACGCTAGTAAGGTCGCCAGTGAGGGGCCATACTAAATGGTTCCTACGTAGGCTGCCAGTGGACCAGCGGAGCCACCCACTGGAGGGATCGCCCAATAGGGGCCGTCCTGTGTTGGATGGTTGGGTGTCCAGGCTGGGATGCTTTGGAAGGGGGATCTCAGCTCTGTCGTGGACAAACTTTCGTATCATGTGGGGACTAGGTACCCCGTCCACGGCAGCCAGCGCTCCCTCCCATTGTAGTCCCAGTAGGTGGTTTCCCTTGCCCCTGGAGCCAATTTTGTGTGTAGCTGTTTTTTTATGGGAAAACACAAAAAACATTCAGGTTTTCGTGAGGTGGCTGACCTGGCCCACGAGACGTCATCTTCAGGTCTGAGTAAAGAGGAGGATTCCCCTCCACAAGGGCCTCCCACAGCAGTCTCCTGTTCTGGAAGTTCTTCTGAGGGACGCATTTCTGCTGCATATGACTCTCTTGTAATGGTAAATGTTAATCCATCATTTTCCTATCATGCCTTGCACTCACTTCTCAAGGCGTATGGTACGGTTGTTCGCATTCGACTGGATTATGATAAGGACTTTCCTTCTAACCGCTGCTATGTGACGTTTATGTCATGTGATGAAGCCCGTTTAGCTTATGAACATGTAGCATCTCTGCCCCTCGCCGGCCATGGCTTTAAAACTGAATTTCTCCAGTCACATAATATTTCAAACAGTGACATGGATTACATCCCAAATGTTTTTGAAAACTATTTAGAGAATTCAGTTCCTGAGGTTCGCCAGATCCCGCCTCCTCGTTGGTTTGTGGTGTGCTATAGAAATGGGCATGGGAACTTCATTCATGCCTCCCGGTATCTTGCCAAAGAAATTCTATTCCTGAGGGAAACCTCAAGAAATATGGTAAAGGGGTGCTAGTGCGAGCTAAAGATATTACACAAGCGAGGATGTTGCAACATCTCCCATGCCCTACTGACAGCATGTTTGAGACTGTTAAGGCTCATCCCACCTTTAATTATAGCAAAGGTTGTGTTTATAGTCAGTCAAGACCTTTATGAATTTCCAGAGGAGGAAATACTAGCAATGTGTCCTACCTCTGTGCAAAAGGTGACTAAGATGAGGAACTCCTCCAACATGGTCCTTCTCACGTTTTTTGGCTCCACTCTCCCTGACCGTGTTAATATCGGACCTATTAATCTTAGGGTGAGGCGTTTTATTTATCGTCCTCTTCAGTGCTTCTCATGCTATGGGTACGGTCACGGCAAAAGCTCGTGTAAGGAAGCTTCCCGATGTGGTAATCGCTCTGCACTCGACTCACATTCAGAGGAGCATTGCAATGGTGCAGCTTATTGTTTCCATTGCCGTGATGCTCACCAGGTACGTTCCAAGCAATGCCCCAGGTATCGCCTGGAGCAGGACATTCTACAACTTGCTTACACTCAGTTCATAAGCCTAGGTAGCGCCCGCCGTGAACTCCTTTACTGCCAGAAGGACGGTACTGGTGCGACATCCTATGCTGCATTGGTCGCTCGCTCTTCTGCTGAGTTGGCCGGTCCGAAGACGACAACTCCTGCTACCTCTCGCTCTGTTGGGGCGGGTGGTCTTGTTTATTTGGCCAATAGGTTTGCCCTTTTGTCCGATGACTCGGTTGAGTCAACTCTTAAAAGTGACGAGACAAATACGGACTTGACCAAAGTCACCCATGTAGTAGATGTCCATTTGCCACCTGTATCGCCTAAGCCTTTGAAGGGCCTGACTGGGACTTTTACGGCTATCGATCTTTCTATTTGTACATCTAATTCTTTACTCGATTTTAATTGGCGGGTCCTACCAGATTTACACGGTAGTGACCACTTTCCGATTTTATTAGAATCTGTGAAATCTGAGCCACAGTCCCGGCCCCCACACTGGGTTTTAGACAAGGCAGATTGGCCTTGATTCACAGACCTTAGCTCTTTTATCCGTCCGCTGGCTGACTTTTCTACTTGTGCTGAGGCTGTTGATTATTTTACCGATTTTTTAATTTCAGTAGCGATTCAGACAATCCCTAGGACGTCAGGTCGCTTTACTAAGCGCCCCGTTCCTTGGTGGAACGTAGCATGCAGCGGTGAAAGAGAAACGGGCAGCTATCTCTCGTTTCCGGCGACATCGTGGGGACCCGCAGTGTCTGGAAGCTTTTCGGCGCTGCCGAGCTCGGACCCGCCGCGTTTTGAAAGAGGCACAAAGAGCCTTTTGGAAAGCTTATGTGTCTTCCACTAATGCCCACACTCCTCTTACGGATGTCTTTAACAAAGTCTGGCGAATTGCTGGGAAATATTCTGCTCCTCCCCCACCAGTTTTGTTGTCTGCTGGGCGAACGGTGGCAGACCCTAGGACTGTCGCCGACCTCTTCGCGGAGCACTTTGCCAGTGTTTCCCGGAGGCATCCTGCAGCTCCAGGCGCACGTCACCGCCAGAGAATGGAATCTCTCGGCATAAATTTTTCTTCCACAGGAGGAGTCTTATAATGTCCCTTCTCTGCCTCCGAGTTGCGGACTGCTTTGTCCCAGTGTCATGACTCTTCTCCTGGCCCAGATGATATTCCATATGCCTTCTTGCGCCACATGTCTGACAGTGCTTTTAACTTTTTATTAAATCTTTATAATATGATTTGGCATACCGGTGACTTTCCTACTTCTTGGGCTGTGGCAGTGGTTCTCCTATTTTCGAAGCCTGGGAAGGATCATCTCCAGGCTACGAATTCCCGTCCTATATCTTTGACGTCTTGTATTTGTAAAGTGTTAGAAAAATGATAAATGTAAGACTGATGTGGTACTTGGAGAGGGGGAAGTACTTGTCATCGGTACAGTACGGCTTACGAAAAATGAGGTCTACTACGGATGCTCTTTTATTACTAGAGTCTTCTATTTGTGAGGTCTTCGCTTATCACCACCACCAGGTTACTGTATTTTTTGACCTGGAGAAGGCCTACGACACAGCTTGGTGTCATGGGATTTTACGTTCCTTGTTTAATATTGGTCTCCGTGGCCACCTTCCTATTTTTATCCAGCAGTTTTTATCCAGACGTCTTTTACGGGTTCGTGTGGGGAGTGTTCTCTCCGATACTACAGCTTTAAATTACGGTGTCCCACAGGGAAGTATTCTTAGTGTTACGCTATTAGCAGTTGCACTGATGGTGTCAACAGTAACCGGCTATTTCATATATGAGGCAAGATTTAATGAATAAAAATATGTACATTTTCCGAGAGAGTATTGATGTTGGTAACTCACTATGGGCGCTCTGTTGAAAAAAAGATCGACCTTCCTGCGTTAGGTCACGTATGCTCGCTATGTAGGCAATGATGAATAGCGTAGATATACGCAGCCAGTTTGAAGAAACTAATTGAAAATACACAGGTGAGGTTGAAAGCCACGTGCGTACATTGCGTGCATAGAGTACCCGCCTTGAGCTGTGCGCTGAATACTCATACCCTATCCTATTCTAAGGAAGACTGTGTACTCAAAGCTATCTGCAATAGCCAGTGAATAAAGGACGTGCCTTGCACTAAGGAATATACTGAAACAAGAATAACTATACCTGGGTAAAAATGTGATGGAAGTAGTAACATGTTAAATGATCATGGAACACTACGGCGTAAACTCCATCAATCATGTCTTTCAAAAGCCTTCGAGGGTCACTGTGGAACGTGGTTCTTTCACGCAGGCGATCCAGCGCTGATCCGGTTGCTGATATCTGTTAGTTCAGAGGAAAAGATGACTAGATATTTATGGGAAAACAATACTTTTATAAATTGTAGCTAACAAAATTAATCAGTGTTATCCGAAAAAAGAGATCTCCATACTAAGTTTCATCCAAATAAATTGTTTGTTTGTTTGCTTGTACAGGCGCGGATACAGGGGGGGGGCCCAGGGGGCCCGGGCCCCCCCAAAAATCTCCGCTCCCCTTTAAAAATCTCGACTGTATGCCATATGCTGATAGTGGGTACAGAACAAAATCGCTTAAAATAATTATTGTAATCTGCTGCAACTATAATGCGGAAAGCAGCGGAATGTGTCGTCGGCCGTATAGGTATATATATGCATAATGCAGGCGCTGATGCAGGAGAAGGGGGGGAGATGGCTCGGGCTCGGGCCGCTATGTGGAGGTGGACGGGATACTATTTTTTCTGTATCTGATGCAACTTTTCACTCTCCTTCAGGGCCAGGGCACAGCAGGCACGTGCCCAAAGGCCAGGTCCCCGCACTCATCTAAGAATCTACGCGTATATACTCATATGGGGCCGTTCCCAGCAACCCAGGGACGATGGAGAGGGGCCGAGGGTATCGGACGAAATGTCTGCTAAAATCTGCTAAAATGTCCACTTTCTGTGATAGTCAAAACAATAACTTGTACCTTTCGTTTGCATTTCTGGAGAACTTAGAATTTTCTTTATTTACTTTCAGTATTTAAGTTACGGAAGTCGAAAACGTATATTGTTTATTATAGAACTAAATTTAAAGGCCTAGGAAAAATATGTGACCTCATTCCTCACATGCAAGCAATAAGTTAAATTTAGTGGATGGATGAATAAAAAAATAGTTAACCCTAAAAATAATAAATGCTCTTTTATTATAAATAATAGAAAATGACGTTGCACAGCTGATCGGGGGACAAGAAGACCGAGGAGGAATGTAGCACGCTGTATCCAGAGGTGAGCTTCCTCTCATGAATTTCCGCATTTTCTTGTATTTCTTCCTCTAACTGATAGTGTATTGTTGTTGAAGATGTCAGAAGCATGTAAATAGGTTATTGCATACAGATTGAAAGTTCAGCTTTGGTCAGATCTTCATGTGTTATACCACTCATAAATGGAATGTGTTTACTGGCATGGCGGCGTGAGACCGTGGATGAGGATGGCGATGATGCCGGGAATCGTCTCTCCACCGACACTTGTTTATAGTGACTACTAATTAGTTACAATCACTGCAACTACTGGCGGTCATGTCTCTATGTAACCACTACAATACGTGCTATTTGCACTAGCAGTAATTTGCAGCTAAAAGAAGGCGAGAGAGATGGGAGGAAGGAAGGAGTAAAAGACAAAGTCCATAGGTGATAGATGGAATTTTCAAGGACAGAGGCAAACACTGGGAAAAGTTGAGAAAAGAAAAGATCAAGGAATCAGAAGGTAATAGATATATAAAAGAGAGAGAGAGAGAGAGAGAGAGAGAGAGAGAGAGAGAGAGAGAGAGAGAGAGAGAGAGATGCCATTGATTGACTGATGCCTGATACTGATAGGCATACATGTTTCCTCCAGGTTATAATATTTTCTCCTTAATTATCGCTTTAAATAAGAAAACCAATGTTCGTGGCACAAATTGTTACCAGCACAGTTACTTTATGATGAAGTAGCTTTAATACTGCCAATCTACAAAGAAAAGATGGCGACCTGGTGTCAGCTTATGTCACGATTCGCAGCATTGAGACCATTTTTTCCAAGTTTAGAGCTGATGCAGAGAATCATTTCCACGATGTATTTATGAAAGCGGAAGAGCTTTTGGTGGAGGTGGGGTCATCACATAACACCATCCCTGTGCCACGACTCTGTGGACGACAGACCCAGCGATCAAATGTTCCATGCGAGAGTGCTGAGGAGTACTACCGCCGGGCGGTGTACATTCCATTTGTGGATCACGTCTTGGCTGAGTTGAAGAGTCGGTTCGGCGACGACACAGTACCTGTCGCACTTCAGCTCAAGCAACTCTTCAAAGGCCCCGAAATGGATGTTGCGGCTGTGCTTGAAGCGGCGAAGCTCTACGAGCTAGACGTCGAATCACTGACACTCGTGAAGGCGGAAGCAGAGCGCTGGGTACTATCTGCTCCGGTCTTCCAAACTGTAAAGAAGCCCAGGCACACGCCGAAACCAACATGTTCCCCAATATTGCAGTTCTTTTAAAACATTGTTGACGCTCCCAGTCTCCAACGCGGAAGCCGAGAGGTCGTTCTCAGCACTGAAAAGACTGAAAACCTACCTGAGGAGTACCGTCGGCCAAGAGCGCCTGAACGGACTTGCACTCCTCGGTGTTCACAATTATATCCCTATCCCCGTTGAGAGAGTGATCAGCAAATTCTGCGAAAAAAACCGCCGACTACTCCTTGCTTAAGCAGGCAGTGGCACTTGTTGGGTGAACACTTGTAAATTTGTAAATTTGTAAATATACTGTATTTCATTAGATCAACAAATCTTTGCAAACCCAAACCCATGATAAAGAAACCATATAAGAATTCCTTATATATAACCTTCATTATGTATAAAGAAACCATATAAGAATTCCTTATATATAACCTTCATTATGTATAAAGAAGTCATATAAGAATTCCTTTTATATAACATGTATTATGTGATCATCCAATTGCTGCTTACATATGAAATCAACATTTAATTTTCTTCGAATATTCATATGGTGACAATTTCTACCTGTTCAGATTTGCCTTTTCACTGGTCGAATGTGCAATTTCAATTGTTTTTTTGTAATTGCTTGCCACCTTAAATATTGATTACATATCATATGTAGATAGGAGAAACATAATTTGTCACATACATACGTTGACTGTTCGAGAGCTCAGAGCTGAGAATTTTAAGCAAAAAACCGCCATCACTAATCACTATCCATTGGTCTTCACTATCTTGAGGGCGGCGGGCCCCCCCCCGAATAGATATTCTGGATCCGCGCCTGTGCTTGTATGCTTCTCACCGTGAAAAGCGCGCACACCAACACCATGGAGGAAAGATGGGAGGAGCTATGACTCTCCTTTTTCAGAAGTCAACCCAAAACATTGCATTGCTAATGATACGCGCGATATTCACCCACCTCAGCATTCTGCAATTATAGCAGCTTACTCGGACTATAGCTGCACCAGGAGGAGTGACAATGGAGACAATATTTCAGCGGTAAGGTGTAGAGTTTTTCATGGCCAATCACCACTTGAAATGCTAAGAAAAGTAGCTGGATTTATTTGACGAGTTATTTCAAGAATTTCATGAGCAGTTCATCTTCTGTGAAGTCCACATGCAATAAAGTTAAATACAAGTATTAAAGAATTTATATATATATATATATATATATATATATATATATATATATATATATATATATATATATATATATATATATATATATATATATATATATATATATATATATATATATATATATATATATATATATATATATATATATATATATATATATATATATATATATATATATATATATATATATATATATATATATATATATATCATTAAAAGAGCAGTAAACACTTACTTATCAACTATGATGAATTATGAATGATGCGATAAATCTTTGCATGTTTGTAGTATGTCAGATACCTTTGCTCCAATATTCCCTTTTATATATATATATATATATATATATATATATATATATATATATATATATATATATATATATATATATAGCAATGAAGTTATCAGAATATATAGTTTCTATTGGCTTCATAGTTAATATCAATTAGTACACAGTAATTTTGTGAAACATTGAATAAATATAGAACAATGTGAGGGCTCGCCTTACGTATGCGCTGATGGTAAATGTTAGGTAGCGTTTTGGGCATTCGCTGTCCCCGTTCAGGCAGAGTCCTTGGTTATTGGGTTTAGTAAAAACCGTTGTCTTGAAGCGGAATTGCTGGCAGTGACCAGGATGTCCAGGAAGGGAGGCGTTCATTGTTTGATTCTTCGTAGGTGAAGTTGAGTCCGGTGGCGTTAATGAAGCATTGAGGGAGGTTTTGAAGTTCTTGCAAATTTTTGACCCATACGAAGATATCATATCATCTACGTAGCGGCAGTATATGGAGGGACGATCGGTTGTGAGAAGTGCGTATTCAATTGTGCCCATGAAAAAATTTGAAAACAGTACGCCGAGTGGGCTGCCCCTGGCGACGCCATCGAATTGCTGTTACAGCTTGCCGTCTGGAGAGATGAACGGGGCTTCTTTGGTACAGAGTTCCACCAGTGACTTTAATGTGTTTCTCCGGTATGTCCAGTCGTGTGGTGTCGCTGCTGTGGTAAACACGGTTGAGGATGAAACCTAAAGTTTTGTCTACAGGGACGTTGGTGAAAAGGCTCTCCACGTCAAGCATATATATTGTAGGTAGCCTAAGGTAGGTGTTGGGATTGTTTTGCTTGTGGCGCTTGACGTTGCCGTATGCGTAGACTGGCGAGAACTCTCCAATTATCTTCTGAAGTTTGAGGTTGTTGCTGGCAGCGTTGATGGATGTGAAGGTGGCATTCACACGCTTCTTGAGGGATTCGGCGGGGTTGCGTGTAAATTTTGTAGTGTCACTCAGAATGGCGTTGAGTTTGGTGTCATACTCCTCTTTTTTAATAAGCACAAAGGCTGGAGTTTTGTCTGCTCGTCTTATAACAATCTCTTTTGTTTTCTCGCAGCTATTTAGCTGCAAGTATGTGGTGTCTTTTAACTCTCTGACTGTGGAAGGAACCACGAGTTTTGCCTTCTTCAGCAAGGAGGGAAGGTTGAAGATTAGGTGAAGTGGTGACTTCTTTCTTTTCAAGCTCTTGAATGTCATCTAAGAGTGTTTCGATCTCTAGACGTTTACGATGAGGGCGAGGCTTGGTGAGGTAGTGACATTGGATTCCCATATTGAGGATATCTTCTTGGTCTTGAGTAAGCACCACGTCTGTGAGGTTTGTATAGCCGCGGTTAGGTCTCGGGAGCTTGATGTTGTCTCCGAGTAGCTTAGCAAGCTTCTTGATCATGTCACTCTCGACTCTTTGGCGGTGCTGCGAGCGAAGTGTTTCAAGCCGATTACTAATTTGTTGTTTAATCGTGTTGTTGATTGGAGAGCCATCCCACTCTTCCATTAAGGCTTTTGCCTGTTGTTGTAGATCTGAAATCGTCTTCTTTTTCTCGGAGATTTCATTTATTACCACCTCTCTCCGGAACCGGTGTGTGCTTTCATTATTCCTGGCGCTCTCGTTATGTAGTTTTATGTTTGTGTAGCCAGGTAGGATATTTTCTTAGAGGCAGACGCTACCTAACATCTACCATCAGCGCATACGTAAGGCGAGCCCTCACACATTGTACTACTTGGGCAAAAACGCACCAAGAACTGGAGAGAATTACCCAAGTTTTTAGTAAATAAGGGATACTCCAACACTCACGTATCCCAAACAATAAAAAAGATATTTAGACAAATGGTACAACCAACACGACACACCGAAGGAAGAAGAAAAGAAAACTATTCTACCGAGGATACATGTCCACCGACTACCAACAGAAAAAAAAGATATGAAGGATATCATCTACAAGAATGTTAAACCTACCAAGGAAAACACAAAAATCACCCTCACCATCTACTACAAATCAAGAAATACAAGCCAACTCCTACTTCGCAACAGACCTTCCGACTACAAGACGCCCTTGCAAGAGGATCATGTCATCTATCAACACACCTGCAACAGCAAGGAATGTGGACCTTGCTCATACATCGGAATGACACGAACCACACTTTCAAGACGTCTGACATGCCATCTTAGTAGTAGTGGAGCAATAAAACAACACTACAACGGAAGTAACCATAACCAAATCACTCGCCAGGACCTTGTTGAAAACACCGTCATCATAGACAGAGAACACGACCCCCGAAGATTATTCTTACTTGAAGCCGTCAACGTCATGCAGCCATCCATCAACATCCAAATAGAGAACTTAAAAATCCTCCCCACTCTGAAACGACGAGCAGCCAACCAGCGCGGAGATCACACACACAGAGCTGCCTGACCGCTCCAGCCTATCACCGCGTAGCACCGCACATAACACACATATCCTGACCCGCCGGGAACATACCAACACTCACTCACTTGGAGAGATACGCATGTGATCCCGTGACGCTCCACTCAAGATCCGCGCCCTGAGTCACTCAGACGGAACGTGTAGTCACGTAGAGATGGAGGACGACCTCTAGTTCGTTTCTTCCCCGTCTGGGTGAGGGGTTATGCCACCGGTCGATGCTAGCTGCAGCCGGCTGCGGGAAGAGAGAAGTCAATCGCAGAGCAGATGAATCCTCCACTTATGCACGTCACACTCACGCTACTCCGCGCCCTGAGTTGCTGGGGCTGGTCACTCGATCACGCTCCGGCAAGGGGTTTTCACTCCAGTCTATGCTTGCGGCAGCTGGCAGTGGAAATAGCTTAAGCGACGACAACATCACAAAACAAAAATAGCAAAGTGGTCTGCCCACACACTTTTTATCTCTTACTCTCCTTCAATTATTTCTTACTCATTACTTCTACTGTACACACTCTTGCATCTCTTCACCATACTTTTCTAGCTAATTCAGTTCAGTTCAGCACTGTGGGCCATGACCAAAGGCCCGCGTCACCCCTCTTTGGTGGCAACCAACAACAACGTCTCTGTGTTGTAGTGTTTCGGAGACGAAAGTTAGATCGAGGATGCCCCCAGCTATGTGTGTGGGCTCTTTAGAGTGTAGGAGTGTCACTTCTGGGAGATTGGCCATGACATCTACGATGTGATGGCCGCTTCTGTTCTGGTGTTTTGAGCCAAGAGTCTTGTGGTGGGCGTTAAAATCGCCCCCAACGTAGGTGTGTGTGGTGGCGCATAAGGCGAGAACCTCACTGATGTCAAAGTCTGCGCTGGCTGGGTTGTTGTAGATGTTGTAGACGGTGAGGTCTAGGTGTCGAAGCTTGATGGTGACAGCTACTACCTCCACGCCGTTTCCACATTCAATTGGGTTGGCAATTTGGGTGCATGGAATGCAATCACGTACAAGTATCGTACAGCCCCTGGCTCGTCCTTCGTCTCGGGCGCTGTGGAAAGCCTTGTAGCCTCGAATTATATTGTTGGAGTCGCTTGGAAGCAGTGTCTCCACTCCGAAGTGCGGGAATACAACCACCGAATAAATCAAGCCAGGAAACTCCACAGACGTCACAAGACAGACATCACGAGGCAACTCCTGCGTGCTACCATCGACATCGCAAAGAACGCCATAAAAGTAATAAGAAGTGAGAAATGGCTTGACTGGTGCTCCTCCTGGAACCCGCACACTAGGCTCGGCGAAATGTGGAACAGCATCCATGTGGCCAGTGGAAAGGTACCAGCCAGACTTGTAGACTCCTTTGCTACCAGAAGCTCCCACACCCAACTCCCCCAAGAAACTCGCGACATGCAGCAGCATCTACGAGAAGAGAGACTGGAAACTGTCCGCAGGGCATGCTTGGAAGAGGCGCCGACAGACACGCCCTTCACACCACGAGAGCTTCAGGCCACACTTAAACCTCGCCGGGACACAGCAGCTGGGACTGATAAAGTAACATACTCCATGATACGAGAAGCCGGTGAACCCGCTCACCACGAACTTCTGCGAATCGTAAATGCCTCCTACGAAGCGGCCAGACTGCCTCAATCATGGAAACAGGCTAACATTGTCCCGATTCCT